>NC_034012.1:2722651-3053251 GCF_000346465.2 Prunus persica
GTAAACAAAATCAAAAGGCAAAAACAAAAAGAAAAAAGGTTTGTCTTACAATCCAAATGGCTGAAAGCATATAAATGCTTCCACCAGTTTTCTTTGGGGTCTAAACATGCTTTTCTAGAAACCTGGAGTTTTTGTTAAATTCTTGGGGTTGATAAAGCCCTTCTTTTCTCTTTGGTATTCTGAATGCTGCTACTCTTTAAATCTTGCAGGTAGTGAGGAAGGCAATTACTAATGGGTTTTTTGCTAATGCATGTCGTTTAGAAGTGAGTTTTGTGGTTACTTCTGTGTATTTCTAGTCACCGAATCTTTACAATTAGCGGGAATTGTTACCGAATCATTTATTGTTCATCTTCTCTCTTGTTATTAGAGAAACTTCATTCATTTATACTCCTAATGGTTTGTAGGCATCAAGTCACGATGGGAAGTACAAGACTATTAGAGGTTCTCAAGAAGTTTATATTCACCCATCATCTGTGTTATTCAGGTTAGTAAAGATTTCTTTTCTCAGGGACTGCTTACTGTTAATATTCATCGTTTGATTCCCGCCTCCCGCGTCCTTTTTTGTTGGTTTTATTATAATGGATTTGTTTGAACTGAGTTGTAGACAATCTCAATCCGTGTTAATTCATTTTTCTTGCAGGGTTAATCCCAAGTGGGTATTATACCATTCTCTTGTCTCAACTGATAAGCAATACATGCGGAATGTGATTTCCATAGATCCTTCTTGGCTCACAGAGGCAGCCCCACATTTTTACCAACACCAGCGACTCAAGTCAATGGTTCACTAGCCCTGCCTTCAGCATTGCTTATAAGAACATATGTGGAACAAAAGAGGAAAGCAATCAGCATGGCCTTGATAACTTGGTTCTCGACGTGTGAATATATCAATTATAATCCAACTATCCAGAAGATGTTTTTGCTTCTTCTTCTGCCCAATGATTGTTATTAAAAATGGCTGGTTGCTTAATTCTTAAGTGTATTTGTCCTCTCCTCAACATAAAACGTGGTTATGTTCGTATTAGTAAACTGTATCAAAAAATGTCGCTAGTATATGACTAATTTATTCAAAAGTTTGTCTATTGATATCATCTTTTACTAGTTTCACCCATTTGAATCAAACCCATTGACTAATGGATTAGGTTGAATTGGAGTGATATATAACCCCCACTTGCATCGTCAGGGTCAGGTTCCATTCTTTCTTTATTTTTTCTTTTTTTTCAATATTGTACTTGTCATAACTATTATTTGGGGAAGAAAGATTTGCTTTCTTTTTACAAAATGTCTCAATACGTTTTAATTTAAATATATCAGTTGACAATGGTATGAAAAAATAACCAGGGCCAAATGCTTCAGAGACCAAGTCAAACTCGGACCCTAGATAAGCACTAGTTGCCCTCAAGACTCGGGCTCACTGTTCTATTCCAATGGGGCTCCTGGTAAGGAGAGAATTTTCACGTCACGAATGAAAATCCATGTTTCTCTCTATCTCATGCTCACGTGAGACTAATTACGTGACGAGAGATAAAGAGAAGGCTGCGTTGCACTCACGGCAGGATCTCGGAGTAGATGAAATGATTCTACCCCTTGTCATGCATGGAATAGAAAGCTCCATTGATTGAAGAAGAGAGGGAAAAAAAAAAAAAAAAAGCAGCAAGCTTTTGCTTCACTAACAAACAAACAACCCACCTGTACTGCAGCCCACGTTTGGATCTTTAAGCATTTTTCAGAAGAAAAAATTTTGTATTAAAAAACCTCTTTTCTTTCAATAATTCAGATCCCAGATTATAATAAGATAATGAAAGAGACCTGTAAATGTTAGTATATACTATACAGCTCATTGATGAATCTATACCTTACTGCCTATATCATATGTATTGAATCATGACATGTTACTATGTTAGCATGCTAGTCTTCTTCTCGGGGAGATGGTTGTTATGCTTCATCTTCAATCCAACTTAATGTCATCAATTTAAAATCTTTTAGTGCTTCCTTGATCACTTGCATTATTCAAAGTTCAGAGGCTGCTTAATTAGAAAATGTTACCCATAATTCGATGACTATTCGATGTGTCTTTGTCCAAGTATTTTTCATTATTTATATCCAAAACTATGCAATGGATTTGTGGAGCAAGTATAGAGGAATAGATTCAGTCAAATTAGTAATCCAAATAAGTAGGTAGCTTTGCTGCAAGTGCAACCTGCCTCATTCTATTATATGACTAGCTTTTGTTCTTACTTTTTCAAAAATCTAGCACGGGGCTAAGCAGGGAAGGGATTACTAATGTCACCACAACTTGCTTGATTTTATTCATTTTAAACCTCAACTTGCATGATCTTGTCCATTTAAACCTCAAAAAGCGCCAAGTTAATTGCTTCCCATTCTCATTTTTGCACCCACAAGATAAGACTAAGATTCTCTGGATATGTCAAGACCAGCTTTGCTTACCATTTTACTGATCCTCCAATTAGTCCATTTTGGAAGCAGCCGGTTTGTTAGAGATTCTGATCTTATATCCGATGGCGGCATAATAGACAACAAAATAACCCAACCTTCAATCCTAGAAGTAGTGGATCTTCAAGCAGATACTGTGACTTGTGAACCAATTTATGGCTTCTTGCCCTGTGCAACTTCAGTGTGGGGGCTGCTTTTCCTGATAATTGTGTACGAGGTCTTGCTGTCCCTTGCAGATCAGTATGTTTCAGCAGGGTCTGATCTCTTCTTTGAATTGTTTGGGACTGGTATCTTTGGTGCTAGTGCTTTCCACATGCTTGGCATGATACCACAAGTAGGATTGGTACTTGGTAAGCTCCCTTCTATCTTCTTCTCAGGCCTCAGCATTTATGTATGTATGTATGTTTATAATTAGATATATGGTCCATGAGATTTTGGTCTAGTTCTTCTTCCTCTCTTCTGTTGCATTCATTATGCTATTGGTTGGTTGTATATGGACTTTTCGTTCAATGTGGCCTCCATTATTAAGCTATTGGTTGGTTGAAGAGCAGGTAGAAAGGAGAGAATTAAGAAAAGTTAGCCATAATCTCCCTAGATTATTAGAAGTCATGTCTTTTTTTGGATTACACATGCAGATGGATGTGAGATGTCTTGTAAATTCCTTACAAAATTCACATTTTTTTCCCAGTAACTGGAGTGACAGGAAGTACAGAAACTGCAGAGGCAATGGCAGAAATGAGCATGGGCCTACTTGCAGGATCAGCAATCATGCTTCTGACACTAGTTTGGGGTTCTGTTGTTGCTTTTGGAAGCCATGACCTCTCGGTGTCTCAAACTTCATCAAATACAGAAAATAAGAAATCCTTCAGTTTAACTGGTTTACTTCTTCTCTTATCTTCATAAACACTGAACAACACACTCTCAAAGAGAGAGAGGTCTAAAAATATGATAATTTAGATGTTTTAGTATGCATGCCCTTTCAGGTTATGGTGTAACAACTGATGTTGAAACCAAAGCTACTGCAAGAATCATGATGTTCTCATTGATCCCCTTTCTTGTTCTTCAAGTGGCAAAAATGCTCAGTTCTTCTTCGGGGATTCGAGTTGTGATATTAGTCTCTCTACTTATTGCATTTGCATTCCTTGTCATTTACTGCATCTATCAGGTAACCAAAAAAAGGTTCAAGAAGAGCACAGAATCTGCTTCCCAAATGATTAGATACATGCAAGTAAAAGTACAATTTATTTTGTGTGTGAAAAGAGGAAATGACAAGCTGCAGATATAAGATTCAAAAGAAGACTTGAATATTTAAGCAAATCTGAGCTTTGTAGAAGTTGAAATATGAGAATCAAATGAGGATGTTTGTAGTCGTGCAATTAGGATTATCTTCATTATAAGCAGCACTATAATTTGCAGATACTGTTATGTACTTCTTAACTGAAAAAAAGATAAACAACAATGCAGATCATGCAACCATGGATTCAGAAAAGAAGACTTGATTTTGTGATGCGTAAATATGTACAAAAAAACTTACTACAAAGTCTTCTGACAGTTGGAGGCAACCCCAATGTATCCATTATACAAGGGTAAGTTCCAGGTTTCCATCTTTAGTCTAGTCTGCCTGAATTGTTGAAATGTGCCATGATCTCATTATTTAGTCGTTTCCTGATTTTATTTGCAGGCTGTTTCATAAATTAGACCAGAATAATAACACATACATATCATCACATGAGCTGAGAGCATTGATCCTTGGAATACAAATAGAAGAAGTAGGTCTGGATGATGATGATTATGCAGCAAAAGTGATGGAGGAATTTGATATCCCTGGTGATTCTCAAATAGTTGAGACAGAGTTTGTCAATGGAATCTCAAAATGGATTAATCCAGCTAAGCCCTCTGCCAACGGTAGCAGTCATGAACACAAATGGTTTTTTAGAAGAAATCCCAAGGTATAAACTCAGCCATATATGGTAGGGATGTATTCCAATGCTAAAAGAACATCAAAATAATTAAATTGCAATTGCAGGATGAGAAAACTAAGGAAGATCAGAAAAGGCTCGTGGCGAAGAAAAAGAAGGCTAAGGGTGCTGATAAATCTTGGACAAATCTCGTGAAGGCTGCTTATCTATTGATTCTTGGTACTGGCATTACAGTTTTGCTTGCAGTGCCCCTCATGCAAACTATGAAAGAATTCTCTACTGCTGCAAGCATCCCTTCATTCTTAACCTCGTATATTTTGATACCCTGGGCCACAAACTACAGACTAGCACTGAGATCAGTAACTTCTGCCAGAGAGAAGACAGATAATGCCATATCTTTAACACTTTCTGAGGTCTGTTTCTCTCATAAGCGTAAATCTATCTTCTTACTGAAGAAAGCCTTGATGATTGGTTTTTTTATATAGCAATGACATGAGTTTACTAATGTTTGATGAAATGTTGTCTGCAGATTTACAATGGAGTGTTCATGAACAACATCATGGGTTTGACCATCTTCTTGGCACTTGTTTACATACGAAATTTATCGTGGGAAGTCTCTGCAGAATCTTTAGTTGTCTTGATTATTTGCACAGCCATGGGACTTTCTACCAGCTTCAGCAGAAAATTCCCATTTTGGACAAGTATCATAGCCTACATTCTGTACCCTGTATCACTGCTGCTGGTTTATGTCCTCACTACTTTTTTTGGATGGTCTTAACTTAAGCCAGCAGTTTTGTTTTGTGGTTAATCCATTACCCCAATATTAAGTTGCAAAGTCCAAGATGAAAGGGGTTATAATTTGCTGAAGTAGATGAAAATGGTGTATTTGAATCCCAGAAGGATGAAAATCTGCTTCTCACTATAAGCGATATCTGAATATTACAGAAGAATAAAACATGGAAGGTATTGAGATAGCTTAGACTGCAAATCAAATATTTAGACATAATTGTATCATTATAAGTTGAACTTTGTGACACAATAGAACAGCTGTTGATGAATAAATTATTAGCAAATAATTTATGGTAAATACGGATAATAAAAATAAAGCAAACAACTGGTCCCGTAGCTCAGTTGGTTAGAGCGCTGGTCTTATGAGCCGGAGGTCGCGAGTTCGAGCCTCGCCGGGACCAGTTAATCTGAACTTTTATATTTTTTAATATTCTCTCTCCTTTTAATCAACGTATACAACTCAAGCTAAAATTTCATCGGACAAAAAATTCACTGGGATAGGTCTCCCTTTCTAAACTATCCCTCCCTTCCCGCAACTCAAGCTCTTCTAGTTTTACTTCTGTCTCTTTCTTTAATTTCTCCACATCACCAAACACCTTCTTTATGCCACCTTCAAGGATCATTCAACTAAAATGGAAGATAATCCATGGATTTTGTAATAAATGACTTACACACTTAGAGAAAAGGTCAACAAGAGAAGTACAGAAACTCACATTCCAAATTAATGACATGAACTAATTATTTCCTATATATATATGCATTCAAATTAACTCTTCCATTATAAAATAAGTCTATCATTTCAGGCAGTACTAGTACTAGCCATTCAACATTGTCTTTCTCTGCCTACTCTCAACCTTGTTAATAGCGGCACCATGTGGTGGCTTGACCATTGAGCTCATCCATAGATATTCTCCAGATTCACCTTTCTACCAACCAAACCTCACCCACAAACAGAGAATCCAAACTCTTGCTTACCAGTCCATCACTTGAGCTCAATACATCAAAAACATGACAACAACCTTAGCATCCACAAAAAATCAAACATTTTCCTATACTCCTGAAACAGTTCGTGTTCTCGTGAACGCTATGCTAGGCCTCGCACTCTACAGCGTTAAAATCAGGCTCGGCACCATCCCAACCTCCTCTCCACCATACAAATCTTACAACCTTGTTTTCGACACTGGCAGCGATCTCACTTGGCTCCAATGTGAATATTGTAGAAGGCACCACTGCTTTGCCGTAGAAGATGAACCATTTCCATGTACTAGTTCAACTTCTTACTAGCTTCTGCCATGTAATGGACATCCTCTTTGCGAGGGCCCTTGCATTGAAGGCTCGTGTGCTTTCAAGAGAGGCTATGCAGACCAGAGCTATGTGGCTGGCTTTCTTGCATCTGATACTTTCAGTTTCGATAGCAGTACAGGCCCCGGTAGGGAGTCTCTTCAAGGCTTGGTATTTGGTTGCACCATTGACAGCAAAGAGGTACGTACGTGACTTGTTGGTAAAGTTTGCTGTCAAAGAAAAATTGAAACTTATATAATAAGCCTACGTGGGACTGGTGATCACCAATTGTTAGCTTGATATATATTATTGGACTCAATTCGTGACACTTTAACATTTTGAATAATAATTATCTAGCATGTTATAATATCGGAGAGTTTTTGTACGTAGCTTGATTTACACGGTTCTTCACTTAATCGTAGACAAATTGTAATTCCTCTTTCATACTTATTACGTGGGGTCTCGATCTATTTAGGGTAAACCTACACACTTGGTCACTTCGGTACTATATTGAATATTTCATCCTAAAAGTTGAAGCTATTAGTTATACAATATGGGGATTAATTTGGTATTCTTTGATTTCAGGTGTCCTTTGCTGGCGATAGTAATCAAATATCTGGTGTCATGGGTCTTGGATTTGGTCCCAAAACGTTTGTTAACCAATTAGACTCTCAAGGCCAAAGCAATGGTCGTTTCTCACACTTCCTCAGACGAAAAAGAACAATGGGGGCCAAACAATGGGGGCCACCAGTTCATTCATTCGATTTGGTGCAGACATAGAGCAAAGGCCCGACCTAAGCGTGACAGAATTAAAGAGAAACAACAACATTGTACTATACTACATAAACTTAATAGGAATAAGTGTCAACGGCTACATGCTCAACATACCAGAGCAAGAATTTGAAATTAAAAAAGATGGAAGTGGAGGCAGCATAATTGATTCTGGTGCTGCATTTAGTCACATTAGACGGGCAGCTCATGACAGTTTACTCAGAGCTTTAGAAGCTGTCCTTGCAGGATATGGGGACACAGTGAAAAGGGTGCCAAGTGGGGATGTACCTTTTGAGCTTTGGTATGAGGTGTTGAAGCAAGAAGCCTTTCAAGGCTTCCCAGTGATCACATTCCATCTCCAAAACAGTGCTGACATTATCTTGGATGCTGAATCTGCTTTTCTTATTGGAAAAGGTACTTCTGGAAATATGCAATTCTATTTGGCTATTATTTCTGAAAATGATCCTAGAGGTCTAAATGCTATCGGAGCATACCAGCAGACAAATTACCGTTTCATCTACGACACAAAAAGCTACAAGCTGTTTTTTGGTGCAGAGGATTGCTTTCGTAGTTCTTAGAAGTTTTTGAGCTTCTCTCTGGTTTTAGTCTTTAGACAAGTCAATGGCTTTCTTAATAAATTTCAAATGTGTTGTTAAAGAAATATATATATATATATATATGATTTTGGAATAAATGATTTATTCATCCAGATAAAATACACATCATGTTTTAAATAGTGGAATTGCTGTTAAGGCACAATGATGATTCCGTGTATTGATATGCTTACATGCATTATTGCACGTATAATTCTTTTAATCATTTGGAGATATTTGTTTTTTTCCCTTTTGGAGTAAAAATTACATTTGGAATTCATTCAACCCACATCTGGACTGACTTTACAATATAATTACCAACACTTTTTAGAGGTGAATAACGTGTGTAATTATGCGTTGGATAGGTTTGAAGTCTTGTGCAAGGGGATAACATTTTTTTGTTATCCCGGCCAATCACACTATGTTACTTGTGATAACTTTTTCACTTGACATATCATAATTGGTCGGGAATAGTTAAACAGTGATATTCCCGTATCATACAAGTTTTTTTGCTTATAGAGGGATTTGATTAATTAAAGTACATAATTTTTAATTAAAAAAGTAAGTTGTTTTTCTAACTTACAAAATTCTTGAAGCAAGACAGAGGATTTGATTGAATATGTAGAAATCTGCAAAAACAAGATTCAGATAAATAGAAAGGCAACCCATCTGCATCAGACAGTGATATTGATTTGTTCTGCTATCGCTGTAGCCTGCTTTTGTTGATTTCTCAAAATGACAAAAACCCAACCACCAAATGACCACCACCTCAACCACACGTACGCAAACACGTTAACCTTTCATGAGTTGTATTAGCGTTGGTTGAGCCTATGATTAAGGAGAGAGAACTAAAAAAACCAAAAAGAAAGATTTCTATATGATATTATATGACAAAATAATTATAAATTCCACAAATATATATTTTTTATTTTTTATTTGGTGAGAAAAAGGCTGGTGATGAGGGGCCATGGCAATCTACACCACACCCACCTTTTATTCTCTCCCACCTTCTCAGGGGCTTTGCTTCTTCCTTACTGCTTCTATTACAATTGGCACAACCTTTTTCCTCCAAAATCTTGAGTATCCATTTCCTAAAACGAGTGTCTTCTGGGACTTTTTCAAGCTGCTTCTCTGGTATGTGAGTCTTACCCAGATGCTGTTTTGTTTGGTTTTGCATTGTTTGCCTTCCTTTGGGAGTTGGCAAGTGGGATTTGGGGATACCCATTTGTGCATTTGGGAGACGTGGGTGGGATCTGGTTGCTAAATATATAAGGAATTTACAGAAAGCATATTGGTATGGAAGTCAGTTTACAATGTTTGTGACAAATTCTTTGAAAGATTTTATCTTGCATTTAACTTCAATTGGTTTTCTTTGGTCAACAGTTTAGTTTACTTTGATTCGTATCTGTTTGTTAACTGTTGGATTGATTTCCAAGGAAAGAGAAAATAAAAGTACCATTTTTGCATGCTTAAAGTTAATTCATTGTTAGTTGCTTAATGCTGATGGTGATCATATTTAACTCTCAGGGTTATGTTAAATTGGAGAGAGACTCTCACTATCAGGTATGGGTTCTGGATATTGGTTTAAGGCATTAATCGGCTTAAAGAAATCCAAGGATGGCAGTTCAAAACGATTGAAGGTATAGAGCCTTCAAATTGTTGTACATGGTTTAGCTTTTGTTAAGGAAATGCAATTTGAAATTTAAATTTTACTCTAATTATCATTATTCTTTATTTTTAATCCAAAATTGAAATGTTGTTCTTGAGCACGTCCATCTTACATATCACTCAGCAAGTCCATGAAGGTTTAAGTTTCTAATTTATGCTATAACTATCTTGCAATTATTGCTTATCTAACACATACTTGAAGGTATTACATTCTCTGTTGCTGTCACAATACACACGAGTTATATTACCAGTTTGCATCATGAATAAAAACTTTTTAAACTAAACCTAGTCATATAAGTGAATGCATGGTTTATGATTTAGTGGTATGGTTGCTACTAGGAATTTATATGTAATATCTCAAAATTTATGTTGGTATGTAATTGTAATTTCTCACCCGTCATTACATTTTTCTGACAGGGACCTTCAGTTAATGGAAAATCAAATTCCATAAAATTGAAAAAGTCTAGTTTTGCAAATGGTAAAAATCTTGGATTGCCAGATGAGGAAATAGCTGCAATTCGAATTCAGACTGCTTTCCGTGCATATGTGGTATGTTTAATTACAGGTTATGTAATTAACAAAGTCAACACCGGTTATGTTTGTTCCCAGATGATCCTTTGGAATTTTGTTTTTATGTCTCTAGTTTGGCTCTGCTTATTTGGTGAACAGTTTCTTGTTTCTTGTTTCATCAGTAATGAGGATTTGGTAATTTTGTTGAATTATGTAGCAGTTTGGTCCTTTCTTGCTTCAGATGAAAATTCAAACTTATCTGAAGGCATTTATGCATGAAGGAGCACTTTTTGTTATGCTGGATTTTGTTTTCCTAAGACTTTCTCTCACCCATTGCAGGCTAGAAAAGCTTTACGCCGCTTGAAAGGGATTGTTCGATTGCAAATACTGACCCAAGCTTATCCTGTTACAAAGCAAGCCACAACTACATTGAGCTATCTTCATTCATGGAGCAGAATACAGGATGAGATTAGAGCTCGTCGACTTTATATGGTAACGGAAGGACGGATCAAACAGAAGAAATTAGAGAATCAACATAAACTTGAGGCGAAGCTTCATGACATAGAGGTGAGACCACCAGCTCCCACATCTAAGAACATGTCAGATTTAAAATGTACAATAAGATTCTGCAAGTTTCTTCATTAATCGTGGTGCACTTGTGCACAGAATCATCACCTCATAATCAGCCTCAAGCCCTCATGATCACACTCACACAGCATTTGCACAACATTATTTTTCATTGTTAAAAGTCTATTATCATTTAATTACTTAGTTGCCTTAAGGTTATTTCAGTCTAGTCCGTCTATTTGTAAAGTTGATTGCTTAATAACTGAATTTTTTTTATGAAATGCATCAGATAGTACATAATACAAGATGACAAGCTTTTGGCATTTGTGCTTTGTTATTCCAAATCTCTGCATATGTTGCCTGAGATCTGTTATGTGGTTTTCTCTTAAAGATCAGATGCATGTGAACAACCATATGAGGATTGTTTTTCATACCTTGTTGTCCTTAGATAAATTCACTTTATGACTGCTTTTTGAACTCAATTAATGCTTCTGAGTAATTGTCTCAATGGATGACAGGCGGAATGGTGTGGTGGATCCGAAACAATGGATGAAATTCTTGCAAGGATATATCAAAGAGAAGAAGCAGCAGTTAAGCGTGAGCGGGCTATGGCATATGCCTTTTCTCATCAGGTATACTGTTTTCTTGTATGCACTTTATCCTTTGGTTTGACCCTAGAATCAATTGAGAATGAAAACACGTTTCCATGATTTGTAGTGGAGGGCCAACTGTAGTCAGAGCCAAGGATTGGGTAATTATGAACTTGGCAAAGCTAATTGGGGTTGGAGCTGGAAAGAACGATGGATTGCTGCTCGTCCATGGGAAAGCCGTGTGCAGTCACCTAGCCCAAAGAAAGTACCGAGTAAGCAAGCTAGCAAGGTTGGTAAAAACACAAATTCACCAACGCCAAAAACTCCAGTTTCAGTCAAGCTCCCTTCATCAAATGGTAAGGGAACTACAAGGGCTCGGAGATTGTCTTACACAGCAGATGAAGTAAAACCGGTTGCACGTGCAGAGGGCATTAAAACTGAAGAGAGGAGCACTCAGAAATAAACATTGACTTGCTGGTTCTGGGCCAACGGTAGAGACTAAATAAGAATGTCTTCCGTATGTTATCAGTTCAAACTGCCGAAATTTGAGGGAGGATCCATTTTTTAATATAGGCGGTCATTTCTGATTCTTGTACATGGAGTGGTGTGGAAGTTATATGCTTGGGCGTGCAGTAAAGGATTATCGAACAGGACCTGGATTTGGGACTGACCAGAGCATCCTTCTATGATGTTTTTGTCCCTATTCTTTATTTTGATGTATATTGTTAAAGAAGGAAAATATTATATTTATGGTGTAAATAGACAATCTATTTGTTGATGGGTGATTATACTGTGCTTTTGCGCATTGTAATTAGTAATTACTACGGTTGTTCTTCACATTTTCCACCAGCAGGCTGAAGTGATTTATGCTGCTGCAAGTGTTGATCTTTGAATTACTTTGTGTTACATCATTATTCAATTGATTGACTATTGAATTCAGTATCATATATGATTTAGCTTTTTCTTCAATCAACCAGATTTTGTGCGAAGGGTAAAATTCGAAGAAAAAAAAGATGAGCATCGAGGCCACAAGAACGATCATTAAATCAAAGTCTAAGCTTTTAGGTGTTCTGCACAAACGAGATAGGTTCAAAAGGGTAGCTGTATGTATGTGTTCATTAAACTCTTCGTCCTTCACCTACAAAAGAGGATGAACTTAATAATGCTTGCCTAGTTGACATGACATGACTATCTCTATCCACTAAGAAAATGGAAAACACAATTGTTAGAAGAGGCTTTTCATGGTCTTATAATTGCAACTTTAATCTCCTTTTGTTTTTGCAGGACTAGGTTGCTGACTTTTTGACTTGTTGGCACCTAAAACACATGAGAGGTTTTCTCACCAGCATTATGATATGGGATCGAATAGTTTTGACAGAGACACATAACAGGAAAATTTAGTAGCAGATGGGAAACAATTTTGTAAGACTGAAAACACAATCAAAAGACTTGTTAGATCAAGTAACCAGATTCTTCTAGTACATTCTGAACATGTAATCTACCCGAGGCAAAGTCCTATGCAGGAATAGAACTAATGTGAGGAAGGAACTGGATTTGGCTAAGAAATATGGCTATTGCAGATATACATGGGATGAACTGAAAGGACAGCCTTCTCCTCCATCACCTGCATTATAATTCCAAGACATCAAACTTTGAAACCAAGCCACCTCCATTTTGGAATCTGTTAAACTTGAGGCAGAATTGAGGGCTTCTTCAGCATAGTTCATTGAACTTAACTGGTGGTGATCAAGAACTGGTTCTTTAAAACTGTTCACATTGTTCAGTTTTTCTGGTTCACCACCATAGCTTCTCTGGTGATGCTGAAACTGACGCATACTCTCTTCTCCAATGTCTTGCTCTGTCTGTTGAGCAGAGTTGATATTAGTACAGTCATACTCTTTTCCAGGTAGTTCAGACTCAGAGAGAGCCTCAATTGCTGCCTTGGCCTTCTCAATGAGCCAATCAATGGCCTTACTTGGCCGGTCGTAGCCAAGGCGGTCTTGGACATCATAGAACTGTATAGCAGTCGGAGCTGAAAGCCGGAACCTCCGGTCTCTAGGACCTTTGGAAGTGTACACCTTGCTGTGCCTTTCTTTTCTTGCAGTGGATCGGACAATGTGGCCTCCATGAACTTTTACATTCTTCCCATATCTCGCATTGTTGATTTCCGCTTGTTCAGATGCCAAATGTGAAGAAGAAGAAGACATTGAGTAACAACTTTTCCTGGAGGATTTTGCTGTGTGGGTATTCAACATCTTGCCATTTAATGGTCCATAGTTTGGTGGTTCTTGAACATGCTGATATTGACCAATTAGTCTCTTCTGTGATTGTTGTTCTTCTTCTTGAACATCTTCTGGTTGATCTTGATCTTCATTCTTTGATCCTCTCTGTTGTAACATTTGCAGACGCAGAATGTCTTGCAGGTGACTCATGGATTCTCTCTCCTCTCTGTCTTCCTCTCAAGTTTATGGAAGATAGTGGTGCAAATAGTCTAGCAATATAGTTAATGATAGAATTAGAAACGAGGACAAAAGCTATGAATTCTGATCAGAGCTGACTGGAACTCAAGGAAATGAGAGGTATCTTTGATAGAGATGGCATGACAAAATCTGCTCAAGCAGAAGAGATCATAAAGATCACCTGTTATAAGCTAAGCACAGGCTGCATGGCATTAATGCAGAAAAAGCAGGCTTCTTTCTTCAGCCCCTTCTTCCTTGTATCAAACCTGTCTAGTTTACTTGTAAAGTCTCTTTTTCTTGTTGGGTTTTGAGTCACAGAGCCAAAAGCCAAAACCCAACAGTGATATGTTTGGTGCTAAGGCAGACTATATAGTAAAGATTCCTCAAACGACAGGGACACTTTCAATCATATGTGTTGGTGAGTCTGGTTTTCTTGGAAGGAGTTCATGTACATTCTAATCAGCTATCTCTTGTCCTCAAAAGCTAGTCAACTGGACACATTACCTTTTTTCTTGGGGACCCTCCTAGACTTTAGGGGCTTAATTATGAACTGATGGCAAGGACAATTTTATGGTAAGAACTATGAAGCAGAGCATATAATATCAATAATATCAATGCACCCTATTAAGCTTATGGCATATTTACTAATTCATAATTGAAATCAAATAAGGAGTTGAATTCCTATTATGGATTACTTCTGTGTTCAACATTCTCATATCATTACAGATTAGTAATCTTGTGTTCAATTCATTCTCATCCGATTACGGATAGTAAACATGCCATTAAGCTCTTTTGATCTAAGTGAGGTTTCAAACTACAAAATGTTAACAGTTTGTTTGTTGGGCTGATACCTTCTTCCCGTGCCAAAGGAGGACAGCATGCGCAGCTGCGCAGAGAATCGTTGTAAAGAAAAAGAAAACAACTTGTGTAACCATGGTACTCTGTCTGTCTTACAACTTAAGAAGACGATATAATGGCATGTCACATGTGCCACGACCCCACTTGATATTATTGCACTTTAAAGCCTACTCGTCCAATCCACTTATTAATATGTGCTTTACAAAATTAATTAATTAATATCCTACAAATTTCAAAGAAAATACATTACAAGAAAAATTAAACGTTGTTCACTTTTTTTGCTAAGCAAGCACTGCCAAAAACGACTATGTAAATACCACAAATCAACCGAATTAGCTGTGTTGTTATTAAAAATGAATTGCAACATGTATTTTGAGGATTGTAATTCTTAATTTATTTTATCTATTACTATGGAATATAGAGGAGAGGTTGCTCTATGAGGTATATGGGTTATTCCGGTCATTTTATGAGAGGAGAGTAGGCTATTTAGCTAATCCAATATTCGGGCCTCATATGTAAATAATAAATATATTAGACTAGTCCTCTTGATCTTTCTTTCTTTCTTTTTTTTCTTTTTTTTTTTTGGACAAAAGTCCTCTTGATCTCGGGACTGATAATATAATATGGATTTTCTTAAATAGATAATAATAATAATAATTTAGGGTTCAACCGTAAATAATAATCAACCGTAATGTGCAAGTGTTTCCATAACCATTGCTGAATTTGCCGAGTGAAACAACCAACAAACCCCAATAACTAGTCTTGTCTTCTACTACTATTTACTATGCAGAGCTACAGCCCATGATCTCACTCCTGAGAAGGCTATCAACATCACCTCCGCTACTCATGGAGCCGGCCAATTCTTGTGTAGGGTCACAGAGACTTTTGGCCTTGGCCCAACAGCTCCGTCTCTACAAGCCACCTCCTTTCTCCTCCGACGATGATATTGAGGAGCAGAGAATCGAAGAAATTGCTCACAAGGTTGTGTCGCAGGTGGGTTTTGCTGAATCTAATACCCCAATTGCACAAGACCCAGAAAGGTTCAGACCCAAGAGAGCCGCTGTTTTGCTCTGTCTCTTTGAAGGGGATGTTGGGGATCTGCGTGTTATTCTCACTAAGAGGTCATCAAAGCTGTCCACCCACTCGGGTTTGTGGAGTTTTGGGTACCCTTTGTTTGGTTCCTGAGAAAACTGAGGAATATTAAAAAATATATATAGAAATCCGAAAGATTGGTTTTTGGGGTTCATTTTTTTTTTTCTTTTTTGTTTTTTGGCAGGTGAAGTTGCTTTGCCAGGCGGGAAAACAGAGGAGGGAGACAAAGATGATGGGGACACGGCAACAAGGGAGGCAAAAGAAGAGATTGGTTTGGATCCTTCGCTTGTCAATGTTGTCACTGTTCTCGAACCATTCTTGTCTAAGGTATCAAGTTTTTCTTTTTTGATTGTTCGATTGTTAATTTCATTATTGTTATGTGGTTATTATTTGTTATGAATTTTCGCTTCATTGAACTGAAATTTGTACAATTAAGACTGTGTTTGGGAAATTACAAATTAATGCCTGAGTTTCTCTATAGTGGAAGTTGAAAGTTGGGAACTTCAGTTGAGACTATAAAGAAAGGCCCGACATATCTTATACTTTGTGTTTGCAACTGAAATGAGTTTGAATGTAAGGCTTAGGGTCTTAAATTCCAGAAAAATGAGCAGTTACATTGGTAGATTGGAGGAGCTCTAACAATTTGTCTGCCTGAGACAGCTATTTAATTTCGGCATTCGAAAATTTACATACAAAAATGAAGGTATTTGAAAATTTTGGAGGTTAGTCTAGGGGAAGAGCAGGGTAGTTAGTGTGATTTGTTGGTTAAATGCTTTGGATTGACTTAGAAAGATAGGGTACCTAGAGGAAGAGCAGGATGACCATAATGGCATTATGA
Source organism: Prunus persica (assembly GCF_000346465.2). NCBI lineage: Eukaryota > Viridiplantae > Streptophyta > Magnoliopsida > Rosales > Rosaceae > Prunus > Prunus persica. The sequence goes on from NC_034012.1 coordinate 2,739,038, forward strand.
CCTGTCCTCATATGAGGCACTGCAAATTTCGGTGTAGGGTTTGCAACTTGGAAAAGCTTTCTGGATATATGAGGAACTTGATTTAGCTACCATTGGCTTTCTGCGCAGCACCTACTGAGAGTTGTCCCCGTTATTGGCATACTCAATGAAAAGGAAGCATTCAAGGCTGCTCCAAATCCTGCTGAAGTGGAAGCCGTATTCGATGCTCCATTGGAAATGTTCATCAAGGTTTGCCCCTTTAGTTTCATTGCTCTCCGAGTTAAAGCAATACAATTTTCTGTTATTTCTGTTTAAAGGATCATTTTGTATACATTTGCTTCAGGATGAAAACCGGAGGTCAGAGGAGAGGGAGTGGATGGGAAACAAGTATCTGATTCATTTCTTTGACTATGAAACCAAGAACAAGAAGTACATAATATGGGGCTTAACTGCTGGTATCTTGATTAGGGCTGCATCAATTGTATACAAACGCTCACCACCTTTTGTGGAGCAGAATCCCATTTACAAGGTTCCTAGAGTTGTAGACATAAATACCACGATTCCGTAATTTTTTTTAACAAACTGTGGATTGGGTTGTATTTGAAATGATCTTCTTTCCTGCAATAATATTTACCTCAATATGCACTCTGTTCAATAATAGGAACATTTAAGTCAGGGCAGGCATTTTTCTTTCCCTCTAAACTTTGTTTTCATATTGTGGTGATGCGAAATGGCCTAATGTTTCTCAAATTTTCAGCCTCATCAATCTGAACTCTTCTTATAGTTATGATTGAAGCACATACCTTTCTACAAGAAGATCAATAATATACAAAACAAATGTAGTGGTGAAGGAATAGGTTAAATTATTTTCTTTTATTGTGTGCCAGCCTTCAGTAGTAGGTAGGTTGGCCAATTTAGCCAACGTTGATCTGGTTGGCCGGATTTCTGGCACAGTCGGCAGTCCAATTTGCAGGACCAGTTCACCCCGATTTGGTGTGGTTTCCTGCCGCCACACCCACCCTATTAGTAGGGAAGGTAAGCGCTATTCCCACCGCATTTGTCTTGGAGAGACTTGAGGACATAGAAATAGGTGGCGTGCAGCGTTGAACAAAGACTCCAAACTTTAGCCCAACATTTCAGACTCGAGAAATCAGTCATCGGGGCCTTAACTGCTGGCGTTCTGATAACCGCTGCTTCAAGCGGAGGCCAAAATTCTGGATTGGATAGCACCACCCCAAGCCATAGGTTTAACGTCGTCATGTTATTGTTACTCATCTATCAACTTTGAGCTGAGACTTTAATATAGTTCAGCTGCGCTTCGACCTTTTTTCAAGGATCCTTCCAAATAACTTTTTATGCACTGTTATTTATTTATTTATTTATTATTTGTTGAAGAGAAATGTTTAAAAGCGAAGCCAAGTGCTATATGTTTGAACCACAGATATTCAAGTGGCCAACATAAAGAGAGAGTTATTCTGAAATGATTTTAGGGGAAAAGAAGCTTAAATAGGGTAAAATAAGGGATGGCAAGAGATCAGGCTTTTTTTCTTTCTTATTTCTCTCCTTTTTCTGAAGGGATCCTACTCTGTGTCTCTTTACAAAAACATCTGCTCTTATTTATAAGGGGGAACCAAAAGAACTAACTTACAAGCCTGCCACCCGAGCTCGGAGCCGAGCCATTTATGTCACATCAGATCTGTCAGATGATGGGCGGTTTAGGTTTGTCCACGTCCTCTGCTCATGATAACCCTTTCATACTTTCAGTGGGCATGGACAAGGTAGCCTGCTGCTCACGACAGCAGTCTCATTTAGTGAGGTGGTGATCTGAACAGTTTACACTTGGCTTTGAAAAGGACGTGGACACGCTTTTTGAGGTATGGCGGATCGGCATCGACGTGGCTCATATGTATCCTCTTGATTTTGCTAAGGAGTCCGAGGCTGAGGGCAACTTGCTCCTTTCTTCTGGTGCGGTGCACGAGGCCCACGTGTCGTCGTTTTATTTGGGCAGATGGCTTCGGTGTGTGCCGAGCGTCAACACTATACATACCCCACCCCACGTCGTTTTTGTTTCAGAAAGAGATAGCATAAAAAAGTAAATGGATTCGGACAGCGTTGAACGAAGGCTCCACACCTTAGCACAACATTTCATCGCCGATAAAGCAGTCAAACCGGGTCCGGAAGCTACTGCCAGCACCACCTGTTGGAGCAAACGAGCGGCGGTTCTGGTGTGTTTGTTTAAAGGGGAAGAAGACGACCTGCACGTCATTCTCACAAGGCGAGCCTCAACTCTCTCTTCTAACCCTGGTGAGTGGTCAAATGGTCATGAATCATGATCAGCCTCACACACCAACCTACCAGCATAAGCATGAAATAGGGTGTGTTTGGTTGCAGGCGACGTTGCGCTCCCCGGTGGGAAAAGAGAGGAAGGGGATGCTGATGACGTGGACACTGCCCTCCGGGAGGCCAAGGAGGAGATCGGCTTGGACCCGTCCCTAGTCAAGGTTATCACCGTTTTTCAACCCAGTTTAACCAAGGTTAGCTCATAACTCATCATATCTGTACAATTGTACATTACTGTATGTAAATATAATTTTTTATAAATGTAACTAGTTATTTTAATCTACCATTACTGTATGCATGCATTGAACAAAAAAATAATAATAATAAAAGAAATTACAACTTTTTCATCTTTAAATGGGAGCTTCTATTTGCACTGCACCAAAAATACAGTGAAAAAATATTTAAGATTTTCAATTTTTCATGGTGGTTGACAGATTGTGAAAATAGAAACTCTTTTAGTTGTATTTTTCTTCTCCCTCTTTGGGAAGTAAAGCTAGCTTTGTGTTTGCTATGTATGTGCAGAATGGTATGACTGTGGTTCCTGTAATTGGCCTACTTTCAGACTTAAAAGCATTTAGTCCCGCTCCAAATGCTGCAGAAGTGGAATCAATTTTTTATGTTCCCTTAGAAATGTTTCTCAAGGATGAGAACAGAAGAGCGGAGGAGAAAGAATGGATGGGACACAAGTATCTGTTACATTGCTTTAACTATGAAGCAGATGGTAAAGAGTATGTCATCTGGGCTTTCACTGCTGGCATTCTGATAAGGGTTGCTTCAATTGTGTACCAAAGGCAGCCGGCATTTCTCGAACAGAGGCCCAAATTCTGGAATTAGGTTTTTATGTCAACCGGCATTGCTTGAGTCAAATATTTATCAACTTTGAGCTTAGACAACAATCCAATTTGTGCATAGTTCATAGTATTATTCTTCGCAAATATTGCCATGCCATGAACCCAAAGATCAGCGCAACACATAAAGCAATAATCTATTAGACACAAGATAACTGCACATTTCAATCAAAATAATTAGGAGAATCCATAGGCAACGAAATATATGATAGTTCAACCGAGCTTCAAGCTTCTTCAAAATTGTGTGGGAGCGAAAATTACCCCTCGAGAAATCAATCCACTAGCACCTTAAACTTGGGGAAGTGTGGAGATGCAATTAAGCAACATGTTTGATTGTCTATCCATGATCGCACATGAGTAAAATCATGGGATTAGTGAAATCATGGGATTAGTGGGATTTGATGATCATGGCCTATCAAGACAAACATGTCATATGCCCATGATAAAAAGCCAGCATGTTCCATATCACACGGCAAAGCCCACAATATCACCCACTACCATGCCCATGATGGAGTGATTGTGGATCATGAAGAGACCATGGAACTTGGAGCCCAAGACTCCACTGCTTATAAAAGGCCAATTAATCCGGTATCCAGGGAGGGGTTACAATTTTACTCTTAACTCTCTTGTGATTGTACTTCTACTGACTTGAGCGTTTGAGTATTTTCTTGCAAGTACCCTCTTATTGTTGGCAATTGAAGATAGTGTTCGGCTTCTCAATATTGATTACAACATTACAAGTTGAAGGACCCGAAATTTTATGCTCCCACAATAGACCATAGAGCTTTTAGTGTAAATGTTCCCGTGTAAAAGCCGTATGGGATTAATAGCCCAGAAAACGCAAAAAAACAAAAACAAAACAAAACAACAATCTTGCCAACAAAAATTAAAAGGATACTTTCAGTACCTCCTTTAGCTAAACACCTCGTAGAATTTGTTTTCAAATGTTAAAGCGATGAACAAAATGTTAAATTTGTTTTCAATTTTTCATTCTTTTAGGATTTTTTAGTATTTATTTAATTTTTAAATAGATATTAAATGTCAAGAAAATAAATAACAATCCCATATTTCACAGAAAATTTAACAGAAGCTGATGGAGGTGTTAGAATAGCACTAAAAGTGAAGTTTAGGTGGTAAATAATTAAATTCTTTTTATTGGTAGTAAAAGCACACACCCGTAATGGTCTAGTCTAGTCTGGGTGATAATTATGCAAATTCCCCAATAAAAATAGGGTTGGTGGGTGCCTGCCTTAAGTAGTTGGGAAGCGAAGCCAAGTGCTATACATAATCCCCACATTGTTTTTGTCTTAGAAAGAGAAAACATAAAAAGTAATGCATTCAGGCAGCGTTGAACAAAGGCTCCAAGCCTTAGCACAACATTTTATTGCCGAGAAAGCAGTGAAACCGGGTCCAGCAGGTCCTGCCAGCACCGCCGCCGGTACAAGCAAACGAGCAGCGGTTCTGGTGTGTTTGTTCAAAGGGGAAGATGGCGATCTGCACGTCATTCTCACAAAGCGAGCCTCAACTCTCTCTTCTAACCCCGGTGAGTGGTCAAATGGTCATGATCGGCCTCACCTACCCACCTACCAGTATAAGCATTGTAAAGACTAATTAGAGATAGGGTGTGTTTGGTTGCAAACTTGCAGGCGATGTTGCGCTCCCCGGCGGGAAAAGAGAGGAAGGGGATGCTGATGACGTGGACACTGCCCTTCGGGAGGCCAAGGAGGAGATCGGCTTGGACCCTTCCCTAGTCAACGTTATCACCGTTCTTCAACCCATTGTAACCAAGGTTAGCTCATGACTTTTTAACAAATGTAATTAGTCATTGGAATAAATAAAAAAATTACAAATCATGCATCGTTAAATGCGAGCTTCTTGAATGATGATATTAAAGATTTTCAAATTTTCATGGTAAGCTTTGTGTTTGCTATATACGTGCAGCGTGGTATGGCTGTGGTTCCTGTAATTGGCCTACTTTCAGACATAAAAGCATTTAGTCCAGCTCCAAATGCTGCAGAAGTGGAAGCAATGTTCTATGCTCCCTTGGAAATGTTTCTCAAGGATGAGAATAGGAGAGCAGAGGAGAGAGAATGGATGGGAGCCAAGTATCTGTTACATTATTTTAACTATGAAGCAGATGGTAAAGAGTATGTCATCTGGGCTTTAACTGCTGGCATTCTGATAAGGACTGCATCAATTGTGTACCAAAGGCAGCCACCATTTTCCGAGCAGAGGCCGAAATTCTGGAGTGATGTTGCTCAGAACACTGCCATGCCATAGGTTTTTATGTCATCGTATTCACAACCAGCATTGCTCGAGTCAATATCTATCAACTTTGAGCTTAGATTTCAAAGTGTTAATGCAGAGTGTTAAGAGATTTTCCTATGCATATCTCCGGCAGAGACCGAAAACCTTCTCTATAGCAGTTTCTCTTCACCACTTTCTCACATGTTATAATGACAAAGTAATGATAAAGTTTATGCACAGTTCTTAGTCTTGGAAATATTGCCATGCCATGAACCCAAAGATCAGTGTAACCCTCAAAGCAAGAATTTATTATACACAAGATAACAGCACATTTCAATCAATAAATTGGGAGAAACCATTGGCAACGAAATTGGATCCATATAGATAGTTCAACCGAGCTTCAAGCTTCGCAAAATTATAGACCATAAAGCTTTTTAGTTATATAACATAGTAGTCAGAACATATGGATGGCCAAAAATCTAAATGTTCCCGTGTAAAAGCAGTATGGGATTTAATAGCCCAGAAAAAAAAAATTAAACAAAACAACAATCTTACAACAAAAAATAAAAGAACACTTTCAGTACCTCCTTCAGCTAAACACCTCGTAGAACTTCTCAATGACAAGTAAGCCTGAGTCAATTGACTCTAAAGGATCCTTCCGAAGACGATGTCTTAAGCAGTTAGGGATGACGGTAGCAATATCCTCTGGAGTCACCTTATCTCTTCCCTTTAGAGCAGCCAAAGCTTTTGCAGCCCTGTTAGTCACTATGTCTCCTCTCAATCCATCAACGTTCAACTCTGCACAAACCTTAGAGATTTTCACCTTGAGATCCTGATCAATCTGAACAGATGGAAGGTAACTTCTAGCTGAGCCAATCTGTTGTTGAAGCTTTTCTTGCTCAGCTTGGTAAGAACCCCGAAATTCTTTGGGGTTTTTGTCAAACCGAGCTCTCTCCTCCACAATCTTCACTCTGAGCTCTGCATCCCTTACAGTCCCAACTTGTGCATGCATCCCAAAACGGTCAAGCAACTGTGGCCTCAGCTCCCCTTCTTCTGGATTGCCTGAGCCAATCAAAATAAACCGGGCAGGATGTGAAATTGAAATACCCTCTCTCTCCACTGTGTTCCATCCGGAGGCAGCAGAATCCAATAAAACATCCACTAAATGATCATCCAAGAGATTAACTTCGTCCACATAAAGAATTCCTCTGTTAGCTTTTGCAAGAAGGCCAGGCTCAAATGCCTTGACGCCCTCAGTTAGAGCTTTCTCAATATCAATTGTCCCACAGACTCTATCTTCTGTAGCACCCAAGGGTAAATCAACCATGTTGATCTTAGTCATGGTGACAGGAAGTTCCTCCCCTTTCACAATGCTCTCTCTAACTTCCGCTCCCATGGACTCTGGATCTTCGGGATCAGAATTGTATGGATCACCATAAACTACCTTGATTTCAGGAAGCAAGTCAACCAAGGACCGAACAGTTGTGGATTTTCCAGTTCCCCTATCCCCCATGATCATGACACCCCCAATCTTGGGATCAATCACATTCAGCAGAAGGCACAGTTTCATCTCATCTTGCCCCACTATAGCAGCGAATGGATATACTGGCCTCTGGTTTTCCTTAGCAGCAGCCCTCTGTGCCTGAATATGATCAGGCTGACCAGAATTAATCACACATATATTGAAGAACCTAATATTTATATAGCAAGTGAATTCCCAAAAATAAAAACTTTTTCTTGAAATTGAAACTTATCTTTGATTATTTACTCAGTTAAGGAAAGAAATTTTGGGTTCAACAAAATCTTTCTCCAATTACAGAAAATTTCAACATCCAAATTTAACTATAACCTATGCACTTCAGCCAATAATATTAACAGTGAAATTTTTTTAATCAAAATTTGTTGTCAAATAGAGTGAGGGAAGACAAATAGATAAAGAGGGTTCAGACCTGCTCAGCAGGGCTGATTTCAGTGGCAACATTGGTCACTGCCACATGAAATTGAGGCCTCTTCTTTCCATGAATCCCAATCCCTCCATAAAACTTCTTCCCATAACTCGTCCCTGCAATACAAAAAATAAAATTCATTCACATTAATAACAATCCACTAGCCAGCCAGCTAATGCTAAACCCACATCTTATATCCCTTTAAAACACAAACAAACACCAAATATGAACTGGGTTTTTCTTATCTTCAACCAAATTACAGAAAACACGCCTCAATCATGATTCTGTTGCTGGAAAAAGAAGGGGGGGTTTTATTCTATTTAGCGGGAAATGTACCTGGGCTTAAAGAGAGAGAGGGAATTGAAGCCCTGGAAGTGCGAGATGAGAGAGGTCGAGAGGCAAAGGCTGCCGTTGAGCAGCTTCCGAGTATGGATGCCATGTAAAAGTGTTTATGGAAAGCGGCCTGTGTTCGAGTGTGAGTATATTTCTTGAGCTTGAGAGCTTCACATGGTTTCTAACTTTCTATTGGTTTGTGAGGCTGAGGATAAGTGGATAGATTTTCAGTCGTATCTTGTATTGTATGTTACTTGCTCTGCTTTGTCGTATACCAAAAAGAAGAAGAGAAAAATGTGGTGGCCATTAATACATTTTTGAAAAGTTTCTTAAATAATTTAAAAGAGAGTAATAATAGCATGTAAATTATTTATGTTTTGGAATTGCGTTTATGCTTCTATGTGTTGTTTGGTATTATTTATTTGGATAATTTTTTAAAAAGTTTGGAAAGTCGAGCCCATTTGACAAATTTTAAGGTGATGTGGTAAATTGAATCCACATTTGAGAAATATTTTGCACTGTCTTTATCCCTCCTCCGAATTTTTATACCACACGTTGCACTTGAACGGGAGCTTCTCTCCTAAATTTGGTGCACAAAATTTCGTGTCACTAGCATTAATATATCACTTCCAGTGACAAAAGTTTTGGATCAAACTTAATTCTTCCGCTTCTCATGACAAAATAAGGGGGGAAACCAATCATATGATGCAATAGATAATGCGTAAATTACATTCCATTATTATACTTCACTTACAAGTAATGTGGTCTTGCAAAACATCAAGGCAATCCAAATTCATAGCAGCTAAACTTCTGCATCTCCTCTCTAAAAGCAGATATAGCACTCTCCCTCAGATTCACCAAAACCCTGAACCCATCTTTCTTCCCTTCACTCGCAGACGACGGAGGCGGCAAGAAAAAGCAAGGCTCAACGCTGCCAAGCAAGTTCCTTGAGAGGGGCAAAACGGTCACAGGACCTCCCCAGCCAAAATCAACTGTGGAGTGGCGCAGGTGCCTCCAATCTGTGAACCCACTCACCTCTTTTCCTGCCGTGATCCCTTCCTCGTAATGAAGCTCCTGAAAATCGATGAAGGACCGCACGTACTCATCCGTGGTGTTGCTTTTGCTCTTCTTAATCTGCTCGGCCACTGCCCAAATGGGTTTCTCTGTTAAGTCTTTGGCGCTCAGCTTCACGTACATTGCAACGCATCCGTTGCCCCAATGCCCAGCTGGTAATGCAGGGCTCACTAGTTTTCGTACGTTGATTGAGTATGCAAATGTTACCTTGTCATTACTTGGAAGCTTCAAGGCTTTAATCCTGTTTCATCCCATCATTTCAACAACAAAAAAAGGGAGTAAATTTCAATTTTGCAAATAAGTTTTTGACGTTGTGACACTTGTTTATAACTTCAAAACATGACGGCTCAAATAATAGTATTCATAATTGTAATCAAGTTTTTTATCAACTAAAAACCTGAATTGGAGGTCTAATCCTACCATGCTTAAATGTTCAATTTTATTTAAAAAAAATTAAAATTAAAAGACTATTTATGCAATTTGGTCGAGGACAAACTTAAAATTTACTGAAAGAAGAATAGAGCAAAGAATTTTATTTTATTAACAGCAACTTACTTGGCGCGCCATATAAAAGCACCTAAAGCTTCAAAAGTGGTGAAGCTCAGCCCGGACTGCTCCAACAGCTCGCTCTTGAATCGCTCCAGACACTCGTCCCTCACATGAAAGCACTCCCTCGCAACTGGGCCCATCATCTTTGCCTGTCCGTACGGTGAGAACCCCCTCTCCAAACTCAAGCACTCATGGAGTACCGGTGCACCAATTCGGGGAGGGTCTCTGGGTCCCAGCAAGCCCGCCCGGTCCCATACGGGCTCAACCGACACCCGGGTAGCCCCGCGAGCCAACTCAGCCACGGCATTGAAAAACTGGGTGGCTCCCATTCCGTCGCACAGGGCGTGGTTAATGGCGGCTCCGAGGGTGAACCCGCCACACTCGAACACCGTGACTTGCAGCACGCACGGGTGGACCATGGCCTCGTCGGGGTTCGGGTCGGGCACCAACTGTTCGACAAAATCCGCAGCCGGGTCATCGAGGTAGCTGACGGAGTCGAGAGTGGCGTCCGAAGAGGCAAAAATAAGGGGGACGCCTTGGCCGTTGGAGCAAAAGAGCTCGAAGCGGTGGTCGGGGCGGCTGCGGAGAGTGGCGGCGAGAGGGTAGTAATGGACGAGAGCGGCGGAGAGGGCTGCGGAGATGACGTGGCGGGGGTTGGAGGAGGGAGCGGATGAGTTGGTGTTGTGGTAGGCGCGGACATAACGGAAGCTGACACGGAGGTTGGGGTCGTTGTCGAGGTGGGAGAGAGAGAGGACGTGATCGTCGTTAAATGGGGGTGTAGATGGAACGATGAGAGTGGTTTCTATGATTTTAACGTGCATTTTTGGTCACTTAGTTTGGTAGTTGGTTGGATGGTGCTTTGGATTCTTCATTCTTTTGTGGTACATTGTGGAGGTTTATAATAGAGACTGAGGAGCGACGTGGAGCATGCGGCACCGCCTACTGGCCTCATGCATCATTGCATGCCCTTTTCTGAGTGAAGACTTTCCAACCACAGACCATTAAAAAAATAATAAAACGAAAAAGGACTTTCATTCCCAACAACCCCCGCCAAAGTTGAGTTGGGGCTTCCAAAACTCTGATTTATTGTATGGCTCTTTTAATTGGGCCGAAATCCTTGAAGCCCTTTTAGTTGGGCCCAATGAGCTGAAGCCTTAATAAATGCAGTACATTACAGTTGGAAAATAAACCCGGGTTTATTTATAGCCTTCCAAGTCGAAAGAGCGCGCTAATCTGTCATTAACGTCCTCCCCCCGCCTCTTCAAACTTGGAAATCTATAAATAATATTCAAATACAGTGTGCCTCAGACCACTGTACCGAGCGACGAGCTCTCTCACAACTCGCTTGCACCTCTGCAATCTCTCTCGCTCTCTCATATACGACTTTGAAATCTGTGAGTTCTCAATCCCTGATCGTGCTCTCGTTTCTTACAGGTTTTCGGATTCACGAGCTGTTCCTTTCGCGCATTTCTTGATCAATTCTTTTCCTGGAAAGTAGAATTTATCAATTCCCTTGTTTGTTAAGCTTCCTTTAGATCGTAGGATTGATTCTGCAATTTCTCCCCTTAACCTCTAAATTTCATGTTTTCGTTCCTATGGCTAACCGTTTTTTAAAGTCAAATTAGAGGAGAGTTTATGTTTTGGCTGGTTCCATCAGTCATTGTTTTGATTTTGCCCTTAATGATCAAGTTTTCGCTGCTTAAGAAAAATGTACAGAATTTAACATTTTCTTACACTAATTTGAGGCAGATTTAATTCTGTCTTTATTAGCTTTGATTTGTGCTATACTGATAAGTATAAGTTTTTGTAAACTGAGGTTCATAGTTTTCTTTTTCTTATCTTATAATTGTGATTTTAACAATTTTGGTTGGGTCGCATGAAAAGTTTGTAATGTGGACAAGGACTGAAATTTGTAATGTTGACAGTTACTGTCTGTTTGCAGAGTATAATAAGATCTACAAGTCTGTTCATATGGCAGAATCAAAGAAGGCGATATCTTCCTCTGTTAATCCAAAAGAAAAAAGTTCACTTCCAGGTATTCTCTTGGTTTCCCTTACCTTTATCTTTGCTGTATAAGTCATCAGATCAGATGCCACAAGAATGTCGAAGTAAGAGTTAACAGCTTGGAATTTTTCATTTGACTTGATCAATGTAATCAAATCGTGTGTTCCTTTTATAACAGATGAGGAAATTGGTAATGAATTTCTCAGCTCCTGGAAATCAATGTCAGTAATGGAAGACGATGAAATGGATTTTAGCTTTGATACGGTTTCCAAGGGCAAGAAGAAAGTGTTTGATTTTGAGAAGCTGTAAGTACTGCCAAAAAAGTTTTGTTAATAAATTATAGAACCATCTTTGCAAAATATTTAACCAGCTCCTTTATTTAGTTCTTAAATATTTGCGTGACAGTTACTTTTTATCACTTCTGTGTGCTATCATGGGTAAATTGGCTACCATATGTGTTTAGTTGGTGTATCTGGTATTTGTGTAATGTGCTAAAAATTGTTTTGAAAAGGAGGATAGAATTTGGGATTCAAAGGAATCAAGTCATTCCAGAAATGCTTATTCCAGTTTTACAGATATAGCTCCAATATACGTCAGTCAGTGTGAGTCTACAAATTCCAGGCCACTTATAAAGCTCTTTTTCCCCTATCCTGTTCAGGGATATGGATTTCAATCTAGATGGTGACTTTAATAAGTTATCATCTTTCAAAATGGACATGCCAGACCTTGATTTCTCAAGCCCGCCCAAGAAAGCTGCAAAAACCAAGGAGAGATCTGAAGAAGAACCTTCCAGAGGAAATCGTCAAGGGAAACAAGACCGTTTCAAATTCTCTTTTGATTTCAATGAGTGAGCTCTGTATCTTCTTGTTGTGCCGATGTTTTGAATTACATAGGCAATGCAAGTGTACTTGTACTCTGAATTTTACAACTGGTTGCCTGACATGCTTTCTTGGAAGTAGGTTGGATAATTTCGATTTTGATTCAAGCTTAAAGAAAAGTGAAAATAGTTCTAATAAGAATCAAGAGAGCAGCAAAGAGGTTGTTTCTGATAGAAGTGGGTCTCAAAACTCTAAAATTGACCCGGCTGAAGAGATTAGTACACTTGATGGTGATTCTGAGAGAGTGGCCACTTCAAAGGTTGATACTACATTACTTGTTTCAGGCAATGGTAATTCTATGAATGATGATTGTGCATCAAAATCTGAGACCTCAGAAAATCTGGAACTGCCATATGGTCCAACGTCTCCTGAACAAGTAATGACTAAGAGGGTAGAAGAATCAGATCAAGAAATTCATTTATCTGAGAAGGCAATGCCAACAGAACCATATGCTAATCAGGCAACACATGATTTGCCTCATCAACTTGTAGGAGGAGTTGATTCAAATGGAGATACTGTTTTTGAAGGAAAAAATGATGACTATTCTCATATCACAAACGTAAATACCTTTTCAAGTGGAAAAGAAGATGTTAATGAGAAAATGCCAATAAGAGACGGTCCGGATCATGAAGACTCCCATTTGAAGGATTCATCTCCAATGAATATCGCTGGTTCGGGGAGTAATAATGGTGGTAGGAGCAAGTCAGGCAGTGATATCTTGACAGAAAACTTTGAACCCGCTATAGATGATTCAGATCTTGAAGACAATTCCAATTCATTGGTCTCAAAGGAGACACCACATAACATCAAAAGTATGAAGGAAGACCAAAATTCAACTGGAAAGCTTCCCTTATCCATGCAGGGCAGGTCAGGAAATCTGTGAACATATTCTCAGATGCTGCCTTTGTTTATTTGATTCCATCCTTCAGTCCATGACTTAATTTTGAACTATAAGAACTAGAAACTGATGTCATAGTCAAGATGGTTTTGAATATAGAAACTAACAATAATCAGAAAACATTCAGGTGCATCTGTTATTAAAACTATAAAGAATGAGTAGAACCATTTAACGTATGAGTTGATGCATGTGTCGTGGTCTAATTATCATTAAATGCTTATGATGAACAGACTGTATACTCTGTTTAGCATGTATGTTCTTGAATTGAGTGGATAGCTCTGATAGGGGAGATGTGAGCTTCAGTATCGAAGTGTTATTTATCTTTTCCCCTCTTTGCTTGACAGTGAATCTGCAGTTGATGAAGTTACACTGACAAATGAAATAAAATCCAGGCACTTCCACTCAAATGTTTCTAAGAGATTGGAGGAAGCTGGATCTCAATTGTGTCAGCCATCATTAAAAGGAGCAAAATCTCTCTCGTCTGGAATCAAAAGAATTGGTATCATGCATCCACATCCTGCAATTGAGCAAGGGTGAGTCATAGTTTTCCATAACAATTGCATAGTTGGCATTTAAGTTTATAAACTGTTTCATATAATCTTCAACGGGGTGGGTGGTATTGCTAATGATGCACAAATTGGAAGCAAATTGCTCGCTGCTCCTATATATTAGTTGATAGAGAAACCAAAGTCAAACACGTAATACCTGGAAGGTAAAGAATGCTAACATTCAGTAATATCAATATAGGACACGAGGTACAATCTTCCCATAATCTTCTTTTCTTTTCTTTTTCGTTTTTGAAAAAATAAATAAATTCTAGAAGCTTCTACATTGACATTATATACTTTGAATTGAATCACTCAGAATTGGATGACTTCATTTTATTAAATAGAAAATACAATAAAGCTTTTGTTAATGTTAAATAGAAGTGTCCCTTGTAATCATTGACAGGGAGGACTTCAATTCTGCTGGTGTACCAAATAAGGCCAAACTGGTTGGGAATTCACTCTTGTGTAATAAAGAAGTAACAGAAAGGGAACCTGTCCTAGGAAGTGGACAGAGAAAAAGTCTTAATGATCTCAGGTAGGTAACGCATCTCTAAATGACCTTGTTCTATCTTAAAATTTACTTTGACTGTTTGAAGTTCGACTTTTCTATATGCAGGGTTTTCACTATGATCTCTTCTTTGATAGATTTAAGTTTAATTGTTCACCAATGTACCCAACCAAGTCTTCACTTTTTTAGAATGTTTAATAATATGGATTGTCTATGTTTCCAATTATTGTGGTGTTCCTTCAATATTTCAATCTTCGTTATGTTAAATAAATTTATTTCAGATGACATCAAACTGCCAGATCTTGTGAGATTTTTTTTTTTTGCATTTCTTGCCTTGAAGAATGGCGCTTTGACTGACGTTATCATTCATATATTTAATTGTGCTCATTTCTCAGGCACATGGAAACCTATTTTATATACTGTTCTGCACCATTATTTATGGTCCACAGGACCTTCTAGTGAAATTTCTGATTGCCAATATAAGTTTTTCTAGGCATGTGGAAATTTCTTCCAGTCAGGCTAGTCCTTCCAGCTCAAGTGAGAAGACAAGTAAACCTAGTACTCAGACATGTGTCAATTCAAAATTCATGCTGTCGAGCCTGGAGTCTATGAGGAACACTAAGATCATTACAGCTGAAGGGAATAAACTTTTTACTGATAAACCTGCCAAGAAGAAAACTGAACTTTCTACCTTGAACATTTCAAAGTAGGTTGCAAGTGTAATTATTTCTCTTCTTCGGTTCTTTCCTTTGCAGAAATGTTTTGATTGTCATTTTGAGTGTTTTGATATCTCTAAATGTAGGAAGATTGGTGGCAATAAAGTTTCATTTAATGCTGCATCTCAAAAAGAAGTAAAATCCCTGAGTTCAGAGAAACACATGGAAGTACAAAGCAATGTGGAATTGAAGACTGCCCAGATTGTTGATCGCAGTGAGAAACAAATGCCACCAAACCTTTCCTTGAAGCGAAAAACATTTGAGGTCTTATCCATTTAAGTCCTGAAGTTCTCTTCAAAATGATATCATGACAATGACATTCTAGCTTTGCTCTATTCTGTCCAAAAGCTTTATGAAAACTTTATTGCATTTTCCCAATTTCTTACACAGCTTTTTTTCAGGGATCAGACTCGGGTTTAGCATCTTTAAAGCCTCTAAAACGCCTCTCTCAGTCACCAAGTGAAATCAGGTACTCTTGTACTAGTCTAGTAGATATGCGCTTAACTTAATATGCTGAAATTTTTTTTCCTGCCTCTCACATTTATCATCCTCAGACCAAGAAAGAAACCATTTGTGATCCCAAATAACCACATAAAGCACTATTACTATTTATGTATTCTAAATGATTTACTGGGATTCTGCTGACATTCCACATTATTTATCCCAAAACACCTGCAGAAATGTCACAGAACCTTCAAAAAGAGTTGTTGAAGAACAGGTTCCGTCTCAACAAACTTTATAGAATTAATGATTCATAATGACTGCTAAATGTATATAAGTAAAATAGGTGGAAGCCTGATATTGGATAAATTACCTGCTACAATATTCTTTGTGTTTTCGCTAGGTTTACATTCATGAGAGTCATTTGGAGACAAAGACTAAGAGCACTTTAGATGACCATCCAACCTCTGGGCTCGGTAGTCCTTGCTCGAATGCAATGGAGCTTGAAATTCATTCAATAATGGAAAATGATGGAAATGTTGAAAAGGCTGAAGCATACACTAAGGAGCTTGAAGATGTGAGTAAACTATTACTTCTTTTACATTGGCTTGCATGTGCATTATAATTAAGAGATTCAAACACTTAAAAGTGAATTCAGTTAAATTTATACATACATCATGGCTATAATATAATGATCTCTCTCTGTCTCCCTCTCCCTCTCCCTCCCCCATGCAGATATGTAACATGCTGAAAAAGAAACATGAGGAAGCTAAAGAACTGCTCGTCAGAGCTGTTGTGAACAACAATAATCTGCTGATGCTTAACCATCCCATCTACGACGCAAAGATATCCTTCAGACTGTCTTAGATGTTAATTTGTTATTATTCCTAATTTCCATTTTATTAACAGAAATAAAGTTGCATTTTCCTTCATAATTGACTACATTCATAAAGTTCAGAAATTCGCCGCAAAACTGGTGTCCAAGGAGCTTCAGAAATGTTCAAGAGCACCGACAGTTGTTATATAGGTTTGTTTTGCCTTATTTTTCTTTTACACACTTAAAGTTGTGCATGTAAAACTTCGGTAATAATGATGACTTACTATGTTAGTTGAATATCAGGATCATGTTGCACATTCTCTTCTTTTGTTCGGACTTCAAGGTCCTGATACTCCAAGCAATCCAGCAATGCCAACATTGTTGAAAACGCAAATGTCATGCTTCATAGTTGAATCAGGCGTTGCACTTGCAACTTCCCACTTGCATGTCAATTTTCAGACTCTTAAGATCATAGGGGGTGAAAATAATGATGACAGCGATGTAAATGATTAGTCAATAGCCTCGTTTGTGTTCTATGTAGTTGAGCATCTCCTTTTCATATTTTTCCTTGGCTCTGTTCTTACCAGGATGCAAACAGGTTAGAGAATCGATTGAGTATATAACTTGTACCTTTCATGTGTGGATGTGTGTGCATGCTCACGGAACAGTTACGCTTAAAGATCGTATGACGTTCTGGTTTCTGAATGATATATACACAAGTGATACCTAAAAACATGTTCATCTTCTTTTTTGTTGTTATATAAATGCATGAAGGCACTGTTGGCCGGCAAATGAGTCCAGGCTCGAGTAGGTTTGTAATTTGTTCAATTTATTAAAGTGAAACAGAGGTTGGAAATTTGTTAGCCACGCAGATAATATATGATAAAAGGAGAAGGCGGTGTTGTTCAAACCCAATATGAAAACCATAGCTTTCCTTCTAATTAAATCCCCACGAGATTAATAGATAAGGGCATCTATGAATTGCAATTTGCTTAACACTTAGAAGCACCATGGGGGGACTGTTTATTTGAATTAGTCCGGCGGCGGCCGCTCATGTCTTAGTTTTTAGCCGACTAAGCCGGCCGGACCAAAGGAAAGATTATGAAAGCAACCCAATCCTACTTAATCTCGTTTGATTTCCAAAAGGTTTTGGAAGCTTGTCATTATAGAAAGGCTAGACCAGCCGAAGGCAAATGATCACTAGCTCAAAAGCAGAGAGATTCAAGACCTAAACAAAGAGATGAAATTTTATTCTATCTGCAGCTGAGAGACTTGAAGAGATGATGGTCGGTAATTGTTATTTCCGATGGGCACAAACAACACAAGGTACGAGAACTCCATTACAAAACACAACAAAACAAGCATTACAAATTTACAATCACAATGTGGCTTTTTGGAGGCCCCACTATTTCCCACCCACTTTTAATATTTATTTATGATAACAAAAATTTAATTAACACCTTGATGCACTATATATATCACACCCTCTTACATTGGAGTCTCTACAAGCCTAGCATTTTTGTGAAAGAAACCATTAGAGAAAAATGTATATTAGGTGGAGATTTTGTGTCTGGTTTGCGCTAATGCTGCTGCTTTTATTTTCTACTTCTGAAACTCGCCCTCTTAATCCAAGATTGGAGAAGAAGAACTCAACCAGCTCCGGTCACACATTGGCTGGAAGGGCCAGGGAATTACTCAACTTTTGGTTGCGAAAACAAGAAGCAAACCAAACTCGTTACAAACCCAAGCGAATGAGTCCGGGAGGTCCTGATCCACGGCATCACTCCAAAGTTCAGTAGTATACAACTTCAATGAGAGAGCTAAAGGGTTGTAAATTACCAGTAACTTAGCATGCATGAAGGTGTGTTAGTGTATTTGCTGAAAATCTGAACTCTGTCGAAACTTGGAGGAACTTGTTATGATCGTTCATCGTTGATCATCGATCATGGCATAGACAAGTATCATGTGTTGCAGAACTCATGTTCTTTTTCTTTTTTCGAAATAAAAATTAATGTACTACTGCTGATGGTTCAGCAGCTGAATAATATATAATCATCTTTCTTTGTTTTTAATGTTGTTCCTTTTTCAAGTATATATATATATAATGGTAGGGAGTAGAGTAAAGAAGTATCACTTTCTGAAAATCATGATATGATGGGAAAGAAGTCTCAAGAACAGAAAGTTTCTGTTTCATATATGATTAGGTTGAAAAGTACTACAAGGATATTTGATTGGCTCAAAACATGCACTTTTAAGTTTTATAATTAGCAGCCGAAAACAATAGCTAATGCCCATTTACAAGTGATTAGGGATAAGATAATATGTCCTAATTGTATTCAATTCCAAATGGTATCTTATCTTGCTTTTTCCAACTCGGATTATTTCTATGGAATAAGTCATCACATCACAATCACAATAAGTCAAACCCATGATCAGGGTTTTATCAATAATCAAAGTCTTCTTCTATTATCCACATACAAAGCTTCAACTCGGATTATTTCGATAGCTAATGCCCATTTACAAGGGTTTATCTGTTGTTTTTTTCTCTCTCTTTTTCAGTCAATGTGAAGTTTGCATTGCAAGTAGAAGTAGGTACCCTTTATGTTATCTTGTTCGTGTAATCATTTTAATTTGTGTTTATGCTTGAAGCACCTTCAATATTCAATTTAGCTGCTTTTCAAAGTGGAGAAAAGGTAACCAGCATCGCTAAATTAACAAAGTCAAACACTCTTTTGTACTTTTGAACTATATAATAACTGCACAATAACCAAAAGGAAGCAGCACATCTGTTTGAGTTTTGAAGCCATGAAAAGTAGTTCCATTTCCATATATAAATACACTAGAACACTTGTGGCTGAGAAGCTTTCTGCTCCTTTTTTCCCAAGGACAGTTTTCCAAACCTTCTAAAGCATCCCCCCGACCCGACTAACAACTACGCATCAAATATAATACTCTAGGAGCTTAAAAGCAAAACTTATATATACTGACAAATTTTGAAGCTTTTGTCGAAAGTATATGCATAAGACAGAGCATGGAGAAGGAGATGAATTAAGAGGAGCAAGGAAGAAACCAAAACTAAGTCTCCATCATGCCACATGATGACAAACAGGAAATGCATTAAGAGGAGCAAGCTTTTATATGGCCAAACCAAAATCACCTGACAAGACTAGTTTAATGTTTATGTGTACGAGGCTTAGTATAACCACACCACTGAGAATCACAACAGCATGCACTAAAACTGAAGCCCACAAACAATGCTTCTTCTTTTTTTCTTCTTTGTCGTTTGATAAAAGGACAACCTCCCACATGTAATTATACATGAATCAATTATCTTTAATTTGTTTTCTTATGATACTTAACAACGTTGTTAAATGGAAATCAATGAGATATCTATATGTATGTATATAAGTTATAACAGTCACACAACGTAAGAAAAACATGAAATATAATATTGGATTTTGCTGCTTGAGCCTCACGTTTCCCATTATTTTGATTCAGAACCCTTGAAGTTTTGTCTCATCTTTGGCTCTCACCCTCTTAATCATCTTATGTAGGCAAATGGCAGCAATCGCCCAAAAAAAAAAACCAATACGAATGAAGAAACAGAACCAAACTGAAGTCAACTACTCGAAACAATCAAATTCCCCGTTGAGTTTAAGCCCAAATTCTGTGAACCTTAAGCCAAAATTAAGTGCGGGTTAAAGTTACTGGAAAATAATTAGGGAAGTTACCAAAGTTTTGAGACAGAAACACGTTACACAAACAATTGGTGAAGCTAATATTTTAACCTTTTCAGAACCGTCAGTGCGAGCAAAATGCCAAATTTCATTGCTAGCACGCCTGCATGGTAAGCGCACACTAACACTAGCATTATAAGCTAGACTTCAAAATAAGTAATCCACTAATTAAACCTTCATCGGCTTTACAGTATGTATGTTAAATTGTCAAATTACAATCGAAGATTGCACGCATTCAAATATAATTCTAATAACTGATGATTTTGTTTACAATTTTAACAACATAACATACTAGACGATTAACCAAATTTGATTGAGAGTAATCTAGCTTCTTGGGCTATAATCATTATCCAACCTCTCGTAGATTGATCCCCCATTTTCGTTTAGGGAAAGTAGCACAACTTGGTTACATAAATAGGTTAGACATTGATTAACATGCACCAAGACCAACAACAAAAAACAATGAATTTTTTTAATAAAAGACATGTAGAATGACATAAGGGATGACATATTCCAACAACATTGATGGAAAGTCCTCAGACAAAATTGCATGTTGAGAAAAGGATTCGGAAACGAGTTTAATTGGCAGGCATATATACAAAAGAAAAGATTAGGCCAAAATTAACATTTCTCAATAACTTTATTGCCTTGCTACTCTTTTTTTTTTTTTTTTTTTCTTTCTTGTAATGGCAATCTTAGATGAGTGCATGAGGCCAACTACACAAACGACCCACTCACTCCACGTCAGACAACAACTTCAAGCACTATAAATAATACCAAATTAGGAGGACTAAGAAAATCTATAAATACCCCGACCTTCATACTTTAACCCTACCTTAAGCTTAATTGGGTAAACAATATTCCAATCACCTTCCCTAATTATGGGTTTTCTTTTCTTTCCATCTGCAAGGATTGGGCCAATTCAATCCAATTTTGGAAAGAAGGAAACTAGTTAATTGCAGCATATATGTAGGTAGGTGTTGCTCCAACTTGAAAGCGTTCAAGGAAGCAAGTGGTCTCTAGAGGTTGACAAAATCCAGTATGACACCCTCAACTTAAAATTTCTATCTCTTAATTCTCTTTTCTTAATTTGGGTAAGGGTTGGGGGCAGAAAGGTTATAACGAGGGGTTTCTTAATAGCCGTTCGATCTAGTGTGGAGTTATTATTAGATTGCTAGATTGAACCCCTCTTTGTAACCTCTCAACGTAGCTCCTCATTATAGAAGCTCCCGGAAGCCCTGTCAACGGCCACAACATTTCTTTTCTTTTTTATCATAAGCAACCAGTATTGTATTGTTTTTTTTTTTTTTTTTTTTGACAAAGTATTGTATTGGTTTGGTTTGTCTTTGTTGTTATGTTAGGCTGTTCTAATTATATGCATGCATTTACAATTTTTCTAGGCCCAAGCCCAGTCTGAGGCTAAGGATCCGAGCGCAGTTAGTAAAAGGTGTTTTCTTTCTTTTTCATTTTGGGCTTCATTCAAAATTTCTGCTGCAGGTTGGATCAGAAACAGAATCATCAGATTGCTAGAACTTCAAAAACGTTGATCATCATCTTCCTCCTGCAACAGCGTCCTTCAAAAACGTTGTCTTGATTTTGTTGAGTCTGGCTACAGCTTCTTTCATATTTACCCTCTCTTCTGGTGATTCTGCACAGCAAGCAATAGCTAATCTCATGATGGATGATAAGCAATCCCTCTTCCTCACATGATCATCATCTTCCTGCTCTGTCCCAATCCCAAGCAAATTGGCATCCACAACTTCATCTATCATTGCATCTGGAAATACTAGTGAGTTCGCAATCCATTGCTTTAAATTCATTTCCCCATCAAACATCTCATCTGTTGGCTTCCTTCTTGTGAATGTTTCCATCACTACAATTCCAAAACTGTACACATCCCCTCTTGTTGAAACCATTCCTTCCAATCCATACTCTGCATTATGAATTATACTTATATATTCATGTGTATGATGAAATGAAAATTATGCATAATGAATTCAAGACAACATGTATAGAATTGAAAGATATTAAATTAGCAAGTACATCACCTGGAGCCATATACCCAACTGTGGCTAGGGTCATGGTTTGGGTAATAGAATCTCCTTCCCCCAAGAGTTTTGCAATTCCAAAATCAGCAACATGTGCAACCATATCATCATCTAGTAGTATATTGCTCGGCTTCAAATCACAGTGGACAATAGGTACTGAATAACCATGATGAAGGTATTCCAATGCTAGTGCAACATCTACCATTATATTCATTCTCTGTAAGATATTCAGAGAAGAGCTTTGAGAGTACAGCCACTTCTCAAGGCTCCCATTAGACATGTAGTTCAATACCAAGGCTTTGAAATCTGTTTGACTGCAACAGCTGATAATTCTGATAAGGTTTCGGTGACGAATATTGCTTAGCATTTCGCATTCCCTCTCAAAACTCCTGAAAGCCCCTTCTAGCTGTAAACTGAAAACCTTTACTGCAACATCTATTCCATCTGCAAGTGTCCCTTTATATACTGAGCCAAAACCCCCACTTCCAAGTAAGTTGTTTTCTTCGTTAAATCCATTTGTGACCCTTAGAAGTTCTAGGTGTGAAACTCTTCTCCAAAGAAGTTGAGACAACAAGGTACCCTCTGTTGGAACTTCCACATTCCTTTTCCTGCGTAAAAGAAAGATAGATACGGAGGCCACTAGTAGCACTACTGATATGATCCCGGGGATGATATATTTAGCTTTCCTCCTATTTGGTTCCAGTGTACCATTTTTGCATGGTGGAACATGAAGTCGGGGTGCACCACAAAGTGCAGCGTTTGAGACGAATGATTGAGCGGAGAAGTTTTGGAAGGGTCCACCAGATGGAATCTCTCCTTGGAGCCTGTTGAAGGACAAATCCAGATACTTGAGAAGTAAGAGAGCTTCTAAAGACCTTGGAATCACTCCAGACAGATTGTTTCTGGATAAATTCAAGAGATTCAGGCTTAGCAAGTCGTGAAATGTACTTGGAATAGGACCATCCAAATTATTATTTGCCAAGGATAGTTGAACCAAATCTTGAAGACCCCCAATGGTGCTTGGTATAATACCAGATAAATGGTTATTTGATAAATCTACCTCTATCGCAACTTTCAAATTTCCAATACCTTCCGAGAGAGGTCCGATTAGAGAATTGGATGATAAGTTTACATACAAGATATGGGCAAGTCTCCAAAGAGTAGATGGTACAGTGGAACTCAACGAATTGGACTGTAGTGATAGACTTCTTAGAGATGTGGCTAGATTACCCAAGCAGGAAGGTATAGAACCAGAGAGATGATTACTAGCCAAATTTAAGTTCGCAAGGTTATCTAGTTGACAAAGTTGATATGGGATGTATGCTTGCAACATGTTATCTCTCAAGTACAAACCTTGGAGATTCCTTAGTCGTCCCAGTGAAGTTGGAATTGATCCACTCAATTGATTGACTCCCAGGGATAAGGTTACCAAGCTGCTAATGTTACCAATGCAAATGGGAATGTTACCCCTGATGCCGGAATTCTGTAAGTAAATATATTGAAGCGATGATGTAGAGAAATTCCGAAAGGAATCATCAAGTCTGGCATTTAATGGATTAGATGCCAACTGTAGGTAATTCAAATTTGCAAGATTAGCCAAACAAGAGAGAGTGCTTGCTTCTGGAGTGGAAGTATCAAGCGTCAAATTATTCGCAACTAAGCTAAGTACCTGAAGGTTTGTTAAGGCACAGAGCGTGCTTGGAATAAACCCTGTAAATGAGTTTTTGCCCAAATCTATCCTGGTGAGCATAGAAGCATTGGAGAGGTTGGGGATTACTCCGCTGAGGCCAACATCAGCAATATAGAGGATTTGTAGGTTTGGAAGCCCAAAGCCTATGTTTGCTGGGAGGCTACCCGATAGCTGATTAAAACTAAGCTGCATCACTCTTAATGTGGAGATATTGAAGATTGAGGATGGGATGAGGCCATTCAGATTATTATCACCGACTGTAAAAATCTCTAAATTTTGAAGATCACCAATCTCATCTGGTATAGTGCCTGCAACAATGTCACAACACAACCCTTGCATGTTTAACTTTGTGGCCTTAGCATTATTAGTCTACAACAATTTCACTATATACGGATTGATGTAATCTAATCTAACCCTATGTCCTCATTCATGACTTTTAGTATCAAATGTCACACTCATTCAACAATATCTACACAGAAAATCTCTATTATATTCATGTTTAACTATCTCCCTCATTTACTAAAATCTGAAATAGTTAAATAATGATAAATTATGCACACACACACCAAAAAAAAAAAAAAAAAAAAAAAAAAAAAAAAAAAGGTACATCATAATTGGATCAACATAATCAAATATCAATTAATTACCTGTCAAATTGTTCTTGTCCAATCCAATCTGCATTAACTGCGTTAAGTTCCCAATTTTTTTGGGTATGCTTCCACTGAAATTGTTTTCCACCATTGCTAGTCTAAGAAGCTTTGTGCATTGCCATAATTTGGATGGAAGTGGACCATCAAACTTGTTGCGATTCAAATTGACCACCTGAATACTAGGAAGATGATGGCATATATTGTCTGGAAGACCACCACTCAAGTTGTTTCCAAATAAATTCAAAGTAATCAAAGAAGTCATGTTGAAAATAGCCACAGGAACATGCCCTTGTAGGGCATTCAACTTCACAGACAACATCTCCAGTTTATCTAAAGAACCGATCTCGTTGGGAAATTCTGAAAAATTATTAAGGTATATGCACATATATATATATGTGTTAGACTCATGATTTATGCACATATAATGCACTGCAACAAAAGCCGAGTTATAAATAACTGGATCACATCAAGGCAAGGCAATGCAACAAATATACCGTTAAAATTGTTGGAGTCAAGCTTTATCTCCTTCAGCATTGTTAAGTTTCCTATTTCTCTTGGTATCTCACCTGTTATGTATGCCAAATAAAACTCATATTACATTTAAATAAAGAGTGCTGCTAAACGAACCCTAAAATTAACTGAGTACACCCTATGATCTAAGTACACACTAATATTTAAATCAAAATGTAAAATTAACTAAGTACACCCTATTTAACTACTAAAAATACCCATGGTACACCCTAATACACTCTATCTCGCCAAAAAAAGAAACCAACAACATTCATCGATCTCCCTATTATCCCCTTTTCTCCATACTTTAATTCTCAAAAATTTTAACTGTAAAATCTGGACAATATTGTCTTTTTGATATATCCTAAATCTAACTAATGATACAAAAACGTTCAACATAATTCTTTGATTTCATTCCTCTTGATGCTAAAACGTTCAAATTATGATTTTGCCTGCGAAAACTTCAAAGTCTTCTTTAGTTCTTTAATGTTTGAGTCTTTAACTCCAAATGGTAGAGCAAATAAACAAAGACTCAAAGAAATAATTAATTAAGATTGCAGACAAGGACTTCACTGTATAGATCAATCAGCCTTGTATTTATATATGCCTTCAATTTTCTTTGAAGAATGCTAGCCATTGATTGATGTGTGTCTCACAGCGAGTCCATCCGTCAATGGCTAACACAAACAAGCACTGCACTGTATTGAATCAGCCCCTGCATATTTCTTTTAATTCCTTCAAGTAAAATTATTCTTGGCAAAACGAAAATTTCAGCAACTGTATTGCTGAAATACACTTCGCTTTGCAAACATAAGAGCAGTTTTTAATATGTCTTCATGTAAAATTGCATTTTCAAGATCCCATGTTCAGAGACTGTACATTCATCATGAAAATTTGTAGAGAGCTAAGAAGAAACAACTACATTGTGTGGTTTATTATAGCAATCAGTCAAGTCTTTGCAGTTTTTTTTTTTTCTTTTTTTGAAACTGCTGCTCGGTATTGGCCAATAGAAAACTGCTCTTTATTCTTCCAGTTTGGTATTTTGTATGTTTTATACTGAGCAAAAGAGTGATTGAAAGAAGAAGAGGTTCTACTGAGCTTGGTTTTGAGAGATAAAAGAGTTCGGCTGTCCAAATGCTAAGATGGAGAAGAAGAGAAGTGTAGGGAAAAATATGCGGTGTCATATTTTAGATGGTTTTTAAAGAGTGCTGCTAAACGAATTATAAAATTAACTGAGTACACCCTAAAAATATGTGGTGTTATGTTTCACAATTGAATATATCCTTTTTAGTCATTTTATATTAGGGTAAATTAGTAATTCAATAAATACTTTGACAGTAGGGTGTACTTAGTTAATTTTAAGGTTCGTTTAGCAGCACTCTAAATAAATTAAACTAGAAAAAAACACCAAGAAAACTACATAATTTATATATAAAAAACTCTTAGAGTGCCTATTTGGAGAAAAGAAAAAACCTCAACTAGTCACTTGTCACTTTCTAATTGATTCATTCTTAGTATGTTATGAAATTTTTACTTGAAGGTACAATATGGAGTTTTACTATAGTATTGGATTTGAAGGTGTTTTCTAAAAAGAAAAGAAAAGAAAATGTTATATTATAATGGGCCTAGATGTGAAAACCCCATAAATATTCCCCATATATAATTCATTATTTACAATTTATGTCATTATCCCCCAACGCCAAACAGTTTTTATCATTTGTACAACTGGTAGTCCTAGTTTTATAAATGTAAGTTTTGTAAAAACTTCCAAGTATAGCAAAAAACCAACATAAATAGATTCAACCATCATTAAAATAAAATAAAAACAAATACATAATCTATTCAAGTGAGAGTTTTTAAGTATTGGATAACTTGCAAGTAGGAAAAAATGAGTCTAATTTTCTAAAGAAAAAAGAACAAACCGGGCTTATAGAATAATAACAAAATGTTAAAACGTAACGTTATATCACTAGTGGAGTCTATATAACTTGTTGGCACATACGTACCTGATAGTCGGTTAAAGCTTAGATCAATTACTTGCAGTGTAGATAAGTTGAAGATAGTCATCGGTATGGAACCTGAAAACTGATTGCCAAGTAAATTGAATGTTTGAAGTTTTGGGAAGGACCCAAACCACGATGGAATGGATCCCATAAAATTGTTGGATATGAAGCTAATCAACTTCAGCCGACGCAAATAAGACAATTCCTTGGGCAGGGTGCCATGGAAGCTGTTGTTTCTTAAGTCCAGCTCAACAAGAAACGAGAGGTTGCCGAGGGGTGGAGGAATGGTGCCGGAGAGTCCCATGTAAGAGAGGTTCAAGACTGAAACTCTGAGGTGGCGAGCGCCACAAGTAACTCCAACCCAATTGCAAACGGAGGTGGTGGTTGACCAGTTGACCGAGATGTTGTGAGGGTCACTAGTGATATGGGATTTGAGAGCAAGAAGAGCAGACTGGTCCGTGGTGATGTTGCTTTGTGCTGCACCTACTATGCCTATAGAACTGTACTGCAGGTGCACCACCAGCAAGAAGGTGATTGACAAGAGGAAACAACTTCTCTCCATGACCATAAGCACCGAAAACAGAGAAGTTCCTTCCAACTTCAAATTGTTTTTCGTTTGTTTTTTCCTTTCCGATTTAGAACTTCAAATCATTGAATAATTTGTTGCAGTGCCAATCTATAAAGGCAGAACATTTTGCCAAAGAGTGGGGCACATGATTGCACCCTCTCGGGGAAGAAATTCGCTACTAGCCAAATGCAACGACTTAAGACGGTAGACCGTAGACTTGTAATGAAGGAAGAATGGACAATTGGGCATCTGTTTCCAAGCATCTGTCTTCATAAATGTACAACAACGTGCTAACGGGACTTAAATTCATCGCATCAGGTTATGGTGAGTTCATAATCCATTGCTTTAAATTCATATCCCCAATAAACATCTCCATCTGTTGGCTTCCTTTTTGTAAATGTTTTCATGTGACTATAATACAAAAACTGTACTCTCATCTCATCTACTCGATGTGTATATGCATCAAATTTCAATACAAAACAAAGCATATATGGTAGAAAACAATTCCATGATAGCAAGCTCGTGGACTAAATTTGCAAGCAGTTAATTGCTCAGATCAGGGCCAATTTCCTTTAGTTTTTCGCTTTGTTGGCTTAGGCCTGTATATATTTGTTAATTCTGCCAAAAGGTTGATAGTTCAATGGTAAAAGTATTTACTTAGTTAGTGATCTCAAGTTCAAACACCAATAACACCTCCCCTCTCCCTTCCAAATTTTGACAAATAATAATAATAATAATAATTTGTGAATGTGACTAATTTCAGTTTGGTCACAAAATATTTTTCAATGTTAGGACTTCATTATAAATGTGCATTGCATTTAGCTTTAAATCAAATTAAAAAGTCAAAAAACTTGTGCATATTAGTCTTTCAAGTCACTTTTTTGATGTACACATCCGTTGGCATTATATACACAGCTGGCAGACAATACTTCCATTCATCTCAACATCTACAAATCCTTATCAGGGAGGGCCTAAGCACAGGCGGGCAAGGCGGTTGCCTAGGGCCTCCAATTTTTATAAACCATATGTATGTTGCTTCTTTTTTTTTTTTTTTTGAGAAATTCTATGATTGCATTCATAATTCAGCCAAAAAAGCCACTAGTCACAAAGGGCCAACACAAACTAGCCACAAAAGGGTCATTACAATAACGGAGCAATCTAATATCAAAATTAAGAAAATCAGGTATGTCTCCACTAACGATCAGACAAGATCGAAGAAACTCTAGTATAAGCATCCCAACTAAGATTGCAAACTTAGAATAATTATAAATAATAAAAAAAAAGATAAAGCTTGAAAAAACCAAGCCATAACAATACAAAAAAAACCCTCACCAAGGAGAGATGAAAAGCTCTTACAAAGGAGAGATGAAAAACTCTCACAAAATGAGATGTGAAAACTACACAGAGAACCCAAAGAGTCTCTGCAACTTATTCCAAACATAAAGAAATTGCAAAAAAGATGGTGGTGGAGATCCGACGCCGAAATGCAGGTGAAGATCCAAAGCTGAGCCGCAGCCGCCTATAATAGTTTGATGAAAATCATAACAAAACTAAGACAAATAGGGAAAACCATTTGCCTCTGAAAATGGGGAAAGATATGAAAGGAGGAGGAGAGGAAGAGAAGAGGGGAGAGGGGGGAAGAACAATGGCTTCCTCCCCTCTCAAAGTGAAAAAGGCTCTAAGAGTGTTTTTTGGGAGAAAGGGGGCTAGGGTTTAGATATTCTACCACCTATCATAATGCCATATGTATTTTGCTTTAAAAATATCATATTGATATTATGTTAGACCGCAGACTTGTAAAAGGAAGAATGGACAATTGGGCATCTGTTTCCACGCATCTGTCTTCGTAAAATGTACAACTTGCTAATACATATGTCGACTTTTCTTGTCTTCATTTTTTTCAGAAATTTCTAATTATCCGGGCGCAAGTAACGGGACTTAAATTCATTGCATCAGGTTATGGTGAGTTCATAATCCATTGCTTTAAATTCATATCCCCAATAAACATCTCCAAGTGCATCATGGGAAAGCATTTTAACTAATTTTGTCTAAAAATAAATAAAAAAACAAAGTCCACAAAATAATTAATTACTAGTTACTAAGTAAGTTATGAAATTAGTAAAATATTTAAATACTAATTATTCACTAAATAAATAATAATTAAAATATAATTACTAATTAAACTGATTTAAAAAGGCTAAGCTGTTACTTAATTACCAAAAAAAAAAACCATTTTGTGAAGTTTAGCCGTTCGGCTATAATATTTAAATACTTATAAAGTATAGCCGCTCGGCTATACACTAGCCGCGCGGCTATACTCTTTAAATATTCATATACATTGAAAGAGTATAGCCGCTCAGCAATACTATTTAAATATTAATATAGTTCAACTTCAAGAGTATAGCCGTACGGCTAAACGCTTAGAATGTTCGTATATATTAAGATATTACTTAATTGCAAATACTAAACAAAACAAACTATTTTGTATTAAACTAATTTTGAACTAATTATTAGTTACTAGCCCCTTGGCACATGTTCACACATGTGCCAATTGGTTTTTTTTTTTTTTTTTAATTTTTAGAATTAAGAAAAGATAACCTGAGTAGTTATGTTCCATAAAAGTATGACCTATTATCTTATTTTGTTTTTAATTTTAATTTTTTAATATGAAAAAAATGTGAATTTACCATATTATCCTCATTTAATTAATGATTTCAATTCTTAATGTTTCAATTAACCAAGGGCATTTTCTGGTATTTTGAATGTTTCACCATTCTCTGCCTTTTGCTTTATATATACTAGCCCCTTGATACATGCTCACGCATGTGCCAATTGGTTTTCTTTTTCTTTTTTATTTTATTTTTAGAATTAAGAAAAGATAACAGGGTAGTTATGTTCCATAAAAGTAGGACCTATTATCTTATTTTGTTTTTAATTTTAATTTTTTTAATATTAAAAAATATGAATTTACCATATTATCCTCATTTAATTAATAATTTCAATTATTAATGTTTGAATTAACAAATGGCATTTTCTGGTATTTTGAATGTTTCACCATTCTCTGCCTTTTGCTTTATATATATAGAAGATTAAGTAAGTTATGAAATTAGTAAAATATTTAAATAATAATTATTCACTAAAGAAATAATAGTTAAAACATAATTACTAATTAAAGTAATTTAAAAAGACGAAGATATTACTTAATTACAACAACAACAACCAAAATCATTTTGTGAAGTATAGCAGCGCTACTATACGTTTAGAATAGTCATAATGTATTTCAAAAGTATAACCGCGTGGCTATACTATTTGAATATTAATATATTTTAAAAGTATAACCGCATGGCTATACTATGATAATATTCGTATATATTAATAATGCTTCCCTCATTGCCACAAACTAACACTTGTCCTTTCTTTTTTTCTTTTTTTTTAATATTATTAAATATACATTTATTTTTCACTTTAATTATTCTTAACAAGATAGACATGTGTCGAATTGTGACTGAGCCACATAAGTAGGCAAGGAGAAGTTCCTCCTTATGGGCAAGTAGGGAAGCAACATCCTTAACTTTGGACTATAAAAAATCAAGTCACCAAAGCTATAACCCAGGGTTAGCCTGGACGTAGGACCATCCCCGGTCTCAATCATTTTCCATGTATCTGACAAAAAACCTCTCCTGTTTTTACTTTTCTCCTAAGCAAAGCAAAGGCTTAACAACTCTAACTATGTTCCTCAAAAGCTGTAGTTTTAAGATATCAATTAATTACAAGTTTACAACAATGTGCCCACATTTTGGAGCTGATACTTTCCACGACATGGCCCAAGCTCTAAAATCGTTTATCATCATTTATTATTTTTATAATTTTTTTTTTAAAAAAAAGGAAAAAAAAGATCATCCACCTCACCTTTGAACAATACTTTATCTTTACAAATTACACCTAAGGCAATAATAGCAAAAGTCCCATATAATCAAAAGAAAAAGAGGTTAAGTCGTGTGGGGTATTTGGGCTTCAAAGGATTTCATTGCCAGGAATACTGGACTGATGAAGATTTTGTAATGAGCCCAAGAAACCCTTGTTTTCTTATCTGTTTTTTGAGCAAGGACAGAGGCACTCGCATGATATTTTTCTTCAAGAAAATGATTGTAAGGGTGTTCTTTTTGCTAACAAAGACGACATCAAGAGTGATATTGATGAGTACCTGAGATTTCAAACCGGAGAAAACTATATATGGTATAATGATAATGAGATCCTTGTGAAGCCTCTCAATGGACAAACAATCCTCTTTTATGAGCAATGGATTAACACTCAAGGCAAACAGTTCTTCTGGGTTCACTACATGCACCTTAAATTGTCCCAAAACAAAAAAGAAGAAAGGAATGCACCAGAAATTAACCTCAACTAAACCTGATAAAAAAGGCACAGGAGATGAACTGAAAGAGACTTGTATAAAACTAACAGAACCGAAAGAGAGATTGATATTAATTTCACAATAGAGTTTTTTACACCAAAAGAACCAGATGTGGAACAACCAGCGCCAAAATGAACCGAAAATCAACATCTTACGGTCCCTAATCAGTTTGTTTATAACAATATTTAAACCTATATGGTAGCAAAATAACCCTCAAAAGAGAATAGCCTATCCATGATACACAACTTTATTCTTTTTCAATTTTGAAAAGCCTTAAGAGGGTCTTTAGGGTCTATGTTATTTATAAGTGGAAGATCAACTGGCAAAGATTCTAGACTCAAGCCTTCATTCTTGAGCTTCAGAACCACCTCCTCAATCACAACCATGTTCCCCCGCAGAGTAAGGTGCAAGCCATCCCTGCAATTCCAATCAACAACACAATATCACATGCTTATGTCTTTTCCTTACAACTCACTGTTGCCTACATAGGCAGAAAAAAAGGTGGCTCAAGAGGCACAGAAACCCAAAATTTAAAGCCAGTGCAAAAAGGCACCGTCCAGCCAAAAGGCCCATGGAACCAAATTCTTATAGTACAACTTCTTAAAGGTTTACCAAACATTTTTGAAGCCGGAATTGACTCAAAGAGCGAGCCTGCAGACATATTCAACAGCCCGTTGATATGCCCCAGTCCAATGTAAATTTATAATTAACCAATTAACAGAACAACAAGATTCAGAATTAGAAAATGTGCAAGTTCTCGATAGAATCATGCATGCTAGCTACAGACATACGAGTTCATTCATGTACATAAACAAGTAAGATCAGATTATCAGATGAGCTGAGTTGGCATATTAAATGTTAGAGAGATCATAGGTTATGCGAGGCGAACATATATATGAAATTGGTGCATGCCAATGCTTAGTAAAACTGCAAGTAGACAAATATTACATGCTGAGAGACAGAGATACCTTAGATGAGCTTTTTCCCAGTCAGGAAACTGCTGCATTTTAGTCCAAAGATCTATTACTGGGTTCCCACTTTCTCGAGCTACAGCAACACATGCCTCTGAATAAGCACCAGCAGCTTTATTTGTCCTCTCAGGCAGATTGGATGGATTATCAATATAGGGATGCCTGAATCAAAAACATAAATATCTAAAATCAAATTCTTTTGTTGTAAATTCATGTAAATATCTTAACATAAAATAAGCAAGAAATTTACATTATGGTTCAAGAATCAAAGATAATTAATACGAAACCCAAAAATGAAACATAGATGATATAATGGGACTAAAAAAATCATAAATAGTAAAACCATACCGAAGGCGCCCATCTTCATCGATTGGAGGAGGGGTGATAAGGAGAATGCGAGTCATAGGCCATCGCTTCTGAAAGCCAATAGAAAAGAAGAAAACATAAACATGTAGAAAGTTGAAACGAAAATTGAAACATAACTTGAACAAAAAGTTAATTTTATATGCAGACACCTATTGAAAACAATTTTTGTTTCACATAAAAGCGAATGTATAAATTTTTATTGTTTGGTAAGTACAAATGACCGGTAGCACGTATGTAAGAAATGTCTGCTTTTGGTGTAACAGAGATGTAAGCTTATAGACGGGCTCAAATGCACTACAAACAACGCAAACCGCACTTAGCAAATTGATTCCACCATCACTATCAACCATTTTTAAGTTGCCTTGTACAACGGGAAATCAAAAGATGCCTAAATTGATATGGATATTAGGTTCATTATTTGTGACTAAGAAAGAAACCTAAACAGAAGGACCAGATTCACCCTCATGCTGTTGCTTTATCAGCTATATTTCTGTCCACACTGTAGAACTTAATATACACGAGATCTCCATAAATCACAGGCTTTGCAGCTTTCATTTCTGCCACCATTTCCACTTTATGATGGCAATTACCACCATTGTTCTCCACATGCATGATGCATCATATATTAAACAAGACTTGTTTATACCATATCTAACCGGTCAATCAAAGAATGACACGTAGAACAAGGGACCCACAAGGAGGACCCGCTAAATGGATAACCAATTGCACCCCACAAAGTACCATCGGCAAGATGTGAGCCTTTGGCACCATGGATTGCCGATCGTATCAAAAGACCACACTTCATTAGACATTTCTCACAAGGACATATGGCACCTCCTCAGGCAATGCCCCACATTCCCACATTGAAATTCCACTCAAAATACACATCTTCCAAAATTTATAAAAAGGGGCACAAGTCCCCAAAACAAGGTAACTGGACCTTCGGCTACTTAGTCATCATTCTGTCCAGGTCATTGTTCACTCCATACTTGATACTAACTTAAACATCGGAGAGCCTTTGGCCGGTACCACACCATTGCCAAAGGTCTTACCGCTCGTCTTTTGTCTTGCAGAATATCCACATTGCCGAAGACCACACAGGGCCGAAGGTGACGTCATTACGAAGTTGGGCCCAAAAATGTCAAACCATTTTTGAGCATCAACAAGACCGATTGGCTTAAAAGATGGAAATAAAAGTCTAATAATAACTCTTCTTTCCCTCCTTTTTTTCTAATGTTTCCGATAAACTAAAGTTCAAATGCAAAAGCAATACCTACTAGCAGGACTTCTGCAAAAGTTACACCTATTGGGCATCAGATTCAAACGAACGACATGCAAGGACCAACATGAATAAGCGAATCTGAAATATCTCCTGGACTATATATTTTTGCCTAGAACAGTTTTAGCATGTGAAACAAACGTCTCACAAATGTCCACTGTCACAGACTGACACGTCTTTATGCAAACATTATCCAAACAAAAGGTTAAAACAACCCATGATTCTAAGAACCTTCATCATTTCGTTTTCATGGAAGTGAAGTGACCAGAAGTGCGGTCAAAGAATTGAGACATAAACAAGGTACAGGAATTGAGAAGCAAATAAATAAGAAACGAACAAGGGGAACGTAAAGACACGCAAAACCAAACAGACAACCACGTAACTTGTGAAGTCGTGGGCCTTAGAGTAACAGTAAAATCCCATCGATAGCCATATAAACCAACTT
The DNA here is from genome assembly GCF_000346465.2 of Prunus persica. Classification (NCBI taxonomy): domain Eukaryota; kingdom Viridiplantae; phylum Streptophyta; class Magnoliopsida; order Rosales; family Rosaceae; genus Prunus; species Prunus persica. The sequence continues at coordinate 2,773,845 of NC_034012.1, forward strand.
TTAGGTCCCCAACCTAACTAAAAATTAATTAATAAATAAGAAAAGGTAGACTTTTAGACTTTTAGGGTCCTCCCCGCTTCCAGTTTATGGAAAGATATACTCGCCCAGATACTATACAATACGTATACATTTATAGGCGTGTCAGAAATTAAGTAGAGGGCCACCATTGCTCTGCTCCTGGTGGCAATGGCCTCCTCCTTTTTAGGGGTGGGCATCGAGACCAGAAAATCAGAACATCAAAACAGGATAAAATAAAATCGAAACAAAATCATTTTGACCAAAAAGTCAACAAATTGGCACCGGAACGGTTTAAACCGATTTCGATGCCGGTTTCACACTTTACAAAACCGTACCGGACCCGCTGCATATATTTTTATATTTATTTTTAAATTATTTAAGTCCAATGCTTAATTTCTAATTCCATAACTAATATTTCTCCAAGCCCAACTTCAAAGCACCTTTCTTTTTTAGACCCAATCATTTCTCTTTGCATAAAATTGAATTTTTTGTGAATTTTTAAACCCAAAAAATAAAATTTTAGTTGAAATTTATAAAAATAAATAAAAAATTATCTGGTTTGAAACCGAAAAAACTGAAAACCGCAATAAAATCGATTTAAACCGCACCGATTAAATAGTACCAATTCCAATTTCAATACAACGTAAAAATCGAACCGAACCGTGCCCACCCCTGCTCCTTTTAGTCAAAAGAGAAGACCATCCTGAGAAAGATGGATGGTTGATTAGGTGCACTTCCTAGCACACTTGGGCAGCAAAAGAGCAAACATTGCTATATTTCCTAGTTAGATTGGTGCACTAGATACTAAGTTATATCATATTTTAATAAGAGTTTAAATTATGTTATATCTTGAGTCCCAAAACCTTGTGGAATACGACAAGGTTTTGAAGCCTATTAAGGGTCCTATTTATTTCCTTTTTTGCGTGAACTATTTTTTGGTGGGTTTGGAAGATTAGTCAAGTCGGCCCTTGGTGATGAATAGAGACGACTTGACCTAGACTATATAAGCTTAAGGCCCTGCTCTTATCAGATACGTTCTCTAACCCTAATCTCATCATAAAGAGAGAGCTTGAACAGATTATGAGAGAAAACAGAAGTCTTGAGTCTTTCCTGTTCTTGTTGGGATTGTTGCTGCTGTAGTTGAATGAGTTCAGAGGTTAGTGTACTCAAGAAAGATGGCACTAGGTATGTCTTTATGTATTTCAGATTGTGTGAAAGATCGTGAACACGTATATAAAGAAATCTAACAAACATACCATCTCTCAAACCCATTAATATTTGGTTCTGTGCACAGTTGGCCTTTTGATTCTGCAAAATCTTAAGGCTTGATTTTGCAAGTATAATCATATCTGAACAAAACCCACATCTTTAATCCCAAAAAATGAAACTTTTATTGTCTAATACGGTGATTTCAGCTTCAAAGTAGACTGTTGTCTAAGAAATTATGAACCTTGGTTATGTGTGTAATTGTTTACCTTGAGAAAGGAGACAATGGAGTGGAGATTATGCTTGTACTCGTTGACAGGCACGTGTTGAAAAGCAGAGCACCTATCGGGGAGGCAAGCGTCATTAGCGCCAAAGAAGACGGTGACAGCTAGTGGAGCATCTTCTCTGTTTTCACTGCTCGGAAAGACCCTGTCCAAAACTTGCAGAGCCCACCTGGTGTTGTAGCCACTGTACCCTCTTAGCACCACGTCAACCTGGTCAAGCCCATTATGCACCAACCCATCAAAAATCAAAACCCAGAATCACAAATCGCACAAAGATGACCAAAGACTGACTTTATTTCATACCGTGCGAGAGAAATGATGGGCAAGAGAGGCACCCCAGCCACCATCACCGAAAGACTCCTCGGTGATTGAGTCACCAAAAAGGTAAATCTTTGGCCTCATCTTTTGATTTGATGAGAGAGAGAGAGAGAGAGAGAGAGAGAGAGAGAGAGTCTACGGCTGGCTGTGTGTTGTTGGTCTCGTTTCAGGGACTGGGATTTTATTTGAGCGAGTGAGTGGCTAACCAATACTGAACTTTGTTTTTGTTTCTCCTTCCAAAGGGATCTTATAATGTATAAATATACAATATAATAGCTATTATTACTTCTCAAGTTTCGTACCAAAAAAAATAAAAACTTCTTGTCAAGTTTCACGTGGCATGCGATGCGACACCTCAAGTCAAACCGCGCTATGCTGCCTTTGCTTTCTGGGCCCCCGCCTATATTTAGCGATCTCAAGCAGACTCCTTATTCCCTTATTTCTAGCTATTTTAACTAAAAAGAAGAAAATTTCTCCTTCGGACTCTTTACTTGGCTCTCTATTTTGGAGAAACACTCTCTACATCTAGCAAGGAGAAGAGAGAAATAAAGGCTTGCCAAATTGAAGAGAAAGAGAGAAAAAAGAGGAGAGAGATAGAGACATTTGGGAGGTTGGTGGAGATGCTCTAATAGCTATTTTAGCTAGAATTTGGCTAAAATTTGGCTAAAATTTTGAGGTTGGTGGGGTTAGGTTTCTACTTTTCTACTTTTCTTTTTAATATATTTGATTTGCAAGAGAACATTATTGGAATAAACACCTTTTAAGTGGTTTGCTATAATAGCTTTCTAGTTATTTTAACTAGGGGTGGGCACGGTTCGGTTTGGACCGGTTTTTGTCTCAAATTAGAACCGATCCGGTACTATTCATCCGGTTTGGTTCGGTTCGGTTTTAATAAAAAAAATTTCAAAAACTGCCCAGTTCGGTTTGAACCGGTTTCGGTCCGATTCCGGTTCCGGTTCGGTTTTGAACCGGAGTATAAAAATTATTTTTTTAAATTATTTTTTAATACAATTCTCAACTGAAATATTATTTTTTTACTTGAAAATTAATAAATTATTCAATTTCATATAAAAAATAAATATTAAAGTGAGAAAAGAGAGATATTTTGACATTGAACTTGGATAAATATTAGGTTTTTTTTAATGAAATTAAAAATATAGCATTAAATATAAATATATATTGTAACTATATATTTTTTTAGTTTTACCGGTTCGGTTCGGCCCGGTTCGATTTTTGAAGACATGGAATCGGATCCGGAACCGGTCCAAACCGGTCCGGTTCGGTTTTTGACCGGTTTTTGACTTTTTGGTCAACTCGGTTTTTTTCCGGTTTGGTTCGGTGTGGTTCGGCTTGGATTTTCGGTTCGCCGGTTTGAGTGCCCACCCCTAATTTTAACTAGAAGCATCTCCAAGAGAGCCTCCAAATTTTAGCCAAATTCTAGCTAAAATAGCTAGAAAGCTATTATAGCAAACCACTTTGTTTCCTTTAGCAATGTTCTCTATTTTAGCTAACATGAATTATTTTTTTATTATTTTCTCTTTCTCTTTCTCTATCTTTCTCTTGCAAATCAAATATATTAAAAAGAAAAGTAGAAACCCAACCCCACCAACCTCCCAAATGTCTCTATCTTTCTCTCTTTTTTTTCTCTCTCCTCCTAGCGAAATTCTCTCTCCTCCTCTCTAGATGTAGAGAGCCAAAAGTTGGTTCACCAAAATAGAGAGCCAAGTAGGGAGTCTGCGGGAGGAAGATTTTCCTTCTTTTTAGTCAAAGTAGCTAAGAATTAGAGGATAGAGAGTCTGTTGAATATGCTCTTAATCTCTTGTTTATTTAGCCTCTCATCTCTCAAGTTTTCACACTCATCGTCATCATCCAGCAGTCAAGGCTTGATTTCTGAGGGGAATACCAAAACATCCTCCATAGGTTTAGGGTTAATGGGTCCTCTAGCCCAAAAAAAAAAAATTCTTGTAACAAGAATAGCGCTGTGAAAAAAGTTATCCCTTGTGTTATTGGGGTCATTACACTAATGCCCAGGAATTTTTTTTTTTCAAAATATTATATTTCATTTCAGCCTCTTGACTCTTGACTTGAGTAATCTGAAGAGGCAAGAACAACTCTGTTAAGCACTGCCATAAGAAAATCAACCCCATGGAGTTAGTTGGATCGAAATCTTTGGATGTGGTGCAATAGTAGCCACCCCAGGTTCAACACACTCCCACTAATAATTCCATAAAGATAAGCAATTCGTGAGCCTTCGTAGAGTTTGGTGGGTAAGATGATTGTGCAATGCAACGTATTTTGTGATTGGAGTTTGCCTATGTAAACCGACTTTAAGATTATTTTTAGGGTAAAAAATAGGAAGGAGTTTTGATCCTCCATTAAATAAACAGCGAAAACTAATCAATGTGCCTACACAAAATGACTTCATTTGGAAGTGATACAAAAATGTAGAATATCTATGATACATACAACACTTGAGAAAAAATAAACAATAATGCATATATGCATGCCCTCTTCGCAAGCATGGGTTGGGGTTGGGCCCATGAGGCACTTTGTCAATTATGATGGATGGTGAAAGAAAGAGAAAGCCTAACCATTTGTTGAACGTGTGGAGATCAACAACCTTTTTGTAAAGAGTGTAAAGTCTCCTTTCCTCTTAAGCATTTCTCATCATACTTAACAATAATATATAATTAAGGAATGTCTATTGCCCACAAAGCCACTTTAATGGGATCGCATCATTCACATCCATCTCCCAAGTCAAGTATGATTATAGGTTTTATTCATTTCTTGCCTATAACTCATTCATTAAAACACACATGAATTGGTTTTGATGCATTACTAAGTAAATGTATAAAATGTATCGCAATCGCCCACATTCAGAGTCCATTTTAGAGTGTGTGAAAATCAAATTAGTTTCATTTTGTTCGTGAAGTTAAATTCTCATGCGCTGATAATGTTTCTCTATTCACGTTTCATTGAGCAGAGATAGAGACAATAATGAGACAATAATACAATAACGGGAAAGTTTCTCTCCCTAAACATGAGAAGTGCTTCACATATGCAGGTCTGTTGAATTCTTTCATAATTAATCACAGCTGGGTTAATGGTTTAATAGCTTTGTGTTTAATATTATATTAGGTCGATCTTGTGGCTTTCGTTTTCATGGTAGGCAACAAAATTTTGTTAGGTTTTGATGAAAGAAAGTCCACCACTAAAGCAATTATTTCCCCAAAAAATCATCAGGGAAGCTATAATTATTGATTAGTGCAATCCCAAAAAGTTGGATTTGCAAAGCAAATGCCACCAATTAGTTTGTAATTTACGTAGCTTTGCAATGCAACGTTATTACATTATAATTTTCTAAGAAAATGTGGTGACCACTCAATGAAGAGGAAAGCAAGAGGTATTTGAATTCCAGCAATCCACTCAATGAGGGGTTGTGTGTGTGTGTGAAGGCTCTGGAAAATCATTTGGAAGGTGTTTTCCTATCCCCACAATGAAGAAAAGTTCGTCATGCGTACTCACTTTTCTTTTTTTCTTTTTTAAAATAAACGTAGTCACTTTTCTTAAAATGATAAGTGAGGTTGCACCAAAGCTAAATATTTTTCATAGATAGATATACATATATAAAGGCAGAGGTCTAATATTAAGACATGAAACTATTTATTTATTTTTATTAAAGTTAGGAAGGATGATGGAGGAAAACTCGCACACAGTACCATGAAGATTTGAACTTAGCACCACTTGGGTGCCCACCAAAGAATAAGACACGAGGCAATCCAACCCATTAACAAGAAATGAAACTATTTATTAAATGATAATAATATAATAAATTAACAAAATTCCATATTAAAAAATTTAAAAATAAAAAACAAAACGAGAACATGAGTCCTATGGGATAAATTTTTATTTTTTTAAAATGTAAATATGAAATACCTAATGGGCATCAATCTTGGGCTAAGTGCAAAAATTGAGCTGCGCCTTATTATGACACTGGGTTTTGGCCCAAATGAAACTAAAGGGTCGAATCCTTCCCAACTTTTTTGCAGTGCCTTCTATGCTTAATTTAAGACTTGAACAGCTAGTATCAGATCCAAAGGGCCAAAATGAAGAATGGGAAAGTACTCACAAGCAGACCGTCCATGTTCTTCTCACCCCAAAACCATACGACGCTTGTCCCACCAAATCCAGTTTTCCCGCCAAGCTATGTCGCTTCCCCAATTGCCACCACTCTGGCCTCTTCTCTGCAGCACTACATCAATTCAGAAAACCCTTCCCATGGCCAAAAGATTCATACCCATATTCTCAAAACTGGATTCAGACCTAATATCAATGTTTCCATTAAACTGCTTATACTGCACCTGAAATGCGGTTCACTGAAATATGCGCGCCAAGTGTTTGATGAATTGCCTGCACAAACTCTGTCTGCTTATAATTATTTGATTGGTGCATACCTCAAACGCGGGAAAGTTGAAGAATCGCTTAACTTGGTTCGCAGACTTGTTTTTTCTGGTGAAAAGCCTGATGGGTATACGTTTTCTATGGTCTTGAAAGCCTCTACTTGTGCTGGTAATGCAGCATTTCCATGGAGTTTAGGAGTGGTGCATGCCCAGATAATAAAATCAGATGTTGAGCCTGATGATGTTCTTTATACTGTGCTTGTTGACTCTTACATTAAGAATGGGAAGGTCGGCTATGCGAGGACTGTGTTTGATACGATGTTGGAAAAGAATGTTGTATGTTCAACATCGATGATTTCCGGGTATATGAATCAAGGCTCTGTGGAAGATGCTGAAGATATATTCAGGAGAACGGTTGAAAAAGATGTTGTGGTATTTAACGCAATGATTGAAGGTTATAGCAAATCAACTGAATATGCTTGGAGATCATTTGAAGTTTATGTTGACATGCAAAGGTTGAATTTCCGACCTAATATCTCCACGTTTGCTAGTGCTATTGGAGCTTGCTCGGTGTTGGCAGCATTTGAAGTTGGCCAGCAAGTCCAAAGTCAACTTATGAAGACCGAATTATTTTGGGATATAAAAATGGGAAGTGCTCTTATAGACATGTATTCAAAATGTGGAAGAATTGAGGATGCACGGAGAATTTTTGACCACATGCCTCAAAAAAATGTATTTTCGTGGACTTCAATGATCGATGGCTATGGGAAGAATGGATATCCTGATGAAGCACTTGAGCTCTTTAGTATAATGCAAAGAGAACACCAAATTGAACCCAATTTTGTCACATTCCTCAGTGCTTTATCAACTTGTGGACATGCTGGTCTGGTTGACAAGGGCCATGAGATATTTGAAAGCATGAATAGGGACTACTTACTAAAACCAAGAATGGAGCATTATGCTTGCATGGTTGATCTCTTGGGGCGCGCAGGAAGTTTGCATCAAGCATGGGAGCTGGCAATGGGGATGCCTGAGAAGCCCAACTCCGATGTTTGGGCTGCTCTTCTTAGTTCAAGTACTCTACATGGTGATGTTGAGATGGCAAGTATAGCTGCCAAGGAACTTTTTAAGTTGAATCCGGATAGTCGGCCAGGTGCATATGTTGCATTCTCTAATACTTTGGCAGCCGCTGGGAAATGGGACAATGTAAGTGAGCTTAGAGAGAAAATGAAGGTGAGAGGAATATCTAAAGACATCGCCTGCAGCTGGGTTGGTACTGATAGTGGTTGATGATCAGCCCTTTCCCCTGTTTTTGTAGCTCCAAATGCTAAAATTGAATTGGTTCAGTGAAAACAAAATAAAAGGTTGACAGTTGAGGACTTTAAAGCCAATATATGCCAACTGGTAGAGCACGAGATGTTGAAGCTGCAGGGAGCCTAAAGGAAAGTCTATTAGTTTCTGAACCTAGTGAACAAATAAAGGGAGCTGCTGCATACTGCAAACTCAGCCAGTGGTTAATCCAGTTCAGGCAATTGGACTGACTCAGCTTTTTGGGGAGAACAGAAAGCTGCTTAATTTGGCAAACCGTAACTAAGCTCAGACTCAGAGGTAATTAAAGCTGTTCTAATCTTTGACAAGGAGATATTTGTTCTGGTGCAGAAAGAATCGGATTATAGTGTACTGTTGAGTATACCAGTCAATAGTTGAAGCTTTTTCACTGTCAAAGTTAAACCATAAACCACAGTATGATAAGATTTGTTGATCAGTAATTAAATATTTATCTGGTACATAAAAAGGTATAGGCATTGTGGCCATCACAGCTACATCTTCAGAATGTCAAATTAAATGACCTTCTACTTATCTACCACAACTGAATTCACCAAAAGAAATATAAAAAAGAAGAAGAAGAAGTTGAGAAGCTATTGAATTGCATAAAGAAAATTTTATTAAAGATTAAATTGCAAGTTCGTATTGTAATTGGATTCTAGAAAGGAGGTTTGTTGGTCAAGGAAAGTGGGTGGAGGACGTGGAAATCTATTATTGGTTTGGTTGATCCTCCGGTCTTTTCAATGATTGTTAATTTTCGTTCAATTACGTATCAAAAAAAAAAAAAGAGTTTGGACTTTTGGGTTTGGCCCGTAAAGGCGGCAGCAGAGAACAGGTCTCTCTCCGTTTGTCTCCATCATCAATTAATATTATATACTCCATCCAGAACAAGGAAACCAAAAACCAAAGAAGCTGCCTATAGTTTATTGTCTTCTACAATCAACAACTACACAGAAGAAGAAACCAAAGAAGAAGACCAAAGCAAGAAGAAGGAGAAGCTATGAGCTGCTGTTGCGGAGATGATTGCGAATGCAGGCCTTTGGGGTTTTTAATTGGCCTGCCCTTTGCCTTCATCTCTCTTCTCCTCTCCGTTGTGGGTGTGTTCATCTGGATTGTCGGGTTAGTTTCACTCTCTCTCTTCCTTTTCATCAGAATTTCAAGGACTTTTCTTTCTTCATGTCAAGATAGTGAAATTCTTTATATGGTGGTGCTACCACTAACTAAATTGATTTTTTTTTTTTGGGTGTGTGTGATGATTGCAGGTTGGCGTTGACTTGCATCTGTCCATGCTGCTTGTGCGTGACGATCGTAGTTGAGCTTGCACTGGGATTGATCAAGGCTCCCTTTTCGGTCATGAAGTGGTTCACATCTAAGATTCCTTGTTAGATTTCACTATTTGATAGTATTTTTTGTTCATTGGTTGTTGACCTTCAAAAGGCATGGGGTCCTTTTGTTCCCCAGCCCATCCTTGTTCATTCATAGTTTCTTTCAATCTTTCCTCTTTCTATTCATTTTTGTTGAATATTTATTCAATGAATTTATGGGGTAATATATCAAAATTTGTGTTCCAGTTAGAAGCTAATATTGGTTTACTAGATGCAATTCTGTGCTGTAGTAGAATTTCACCACAATGGATTTTGATTTTTTAATACAAGCGATATTGAGGGGCTTTCTCACACATACTATCAAGATGATATGGGAATTCGAACCTAAAACCACTAGTCTGCAAATTAATACCCTCAATCATTGGACTAGATCCCATTGACATGTATTTTGAATTTTTGATCAAGGAGCGAGCCCTGCAAAACTAAAACAAATGGTGCCTAACCTCACATGGAGTTGCTAAACATGCAAGATCCTTGATTTAGGGACATAGCCATTCCCTTTTAAAAATGAGTGTAGGGGATACCTTATGGGAGAGAAATAACTACCCGTTGATGTGGTTTATGCTCTTTTGTGCATGTCTCTCCTTCACAAAATCAAAGGAGTGTAACCCTTGTGGCATGTTAGTTCCAACACTTAAATGATGACATGGCATATTATAGTGAGCGTGACAACGTAATAAGGCAATTAAATGATTAATCTAAAAGAATCAAGCTTGGAATCCATCAAATATGATAAAACCACTCATTTATTGAATTCATAATGATAACATACTACTCTAGTGATGGGCTAAAGTTGGTTTAAATACTCTTGAAAACCCTAGGAAACAAAAGGGAATTAAAAAGAAAAATTAACAAAAATTTCCAAAAGCTTGCAAAATATTAAAATTCCCGTTTGGGTTGCTAAATAATCTTGAACGCCCGAAAAAGTTCATACATCATAGCAAAGTGATGTGTTTTACTTGTAGTGCCGTTCTCTTCAAAACGGTGGGTCATGAGCCCAAATCGGAGCTTGGGGCCAAACTTGCAACTTGTTGGTTTTGCCTTTGCGCGAGCGACGTTCCATCTTTTCTTCTATCACCTCAACCATCTGTTCTACATTGGGATATGTATGCAAAATTTCCACAAAGAGGATTTTATTTCAAACACTTCAACATGAGTTACCAAGCAACAAACACATACGAGAAGAACTCAAATTTAGAACTTCTAACAAAATTGCGCATAATATCATGCCCAATAGGTAGTTGGTAACGAATAAACTCTTTGCAGAATCTATTCCACGTTTCAATATGTGAAAAGAGAGAATTCGATTAGTTGTAATTGGTAAGAAAGAAAACACATAAATTAACTATTGAAACACTTTCAGAAAAACGCCTTGGCAAGTCTTTTGGAATTTGGCAAAATCTAATGGAAAGATTAAAACCCAAAACAAAAACAAACCAAACCATAATAAACAAAGACGTCGGAATTGAAAGTGAAAAAACCAGCAATCAGCTTTGGTTTTGTGGTCTTCCCAAACGATGGTCTGGTCTTTTGCCTTCCCTTTTTCCTATTCAAAATCCAAAAAAATCCAAGATTCCCAGTTCATAGTGATTAGAATAATCAAAACCTACAGCCCAAAACCACAACCCCTCGAAACCCAACAAAAATGCCAATGACCAACAAGACCTGCCTTCCAAATTCCACCTTCAAACATATAAAATAAAACCAACCACATTTCTTTGCTTCTTTCTTTAATTAATATTTCAACATTTTTTCCATTTAGAAGTGTTAATATTTTAACATTTTATCCTTTTAAAAGTGACATTAAAAAAGAAAATCGAAAATAAAACCTCAAAGTATAGGTTGTTTTACCACTTTAATTACAACTATAATTTTTAATCACTCGCCCATAGATAGTTTACAAAACCAGCACTAACCCAAGTGTATAAAATACTTAACGACCACCAGAACCTCTCTAAAAGTCCACAGGTAATTAATCATCACTCAAACTTCATTATACCCAACAATATACACATGCAAGGGTTCCGACCCGCCAACTCAACCGGCACCCTGGGCCGCCACCTGGCTCGGCGGCTTGTCGAGATCGGCGTCCACGACGTCTTCTCCGTCCCCGGCGACTTCAACTTAACCCTCCTCGACCACCTACTTGCCGAGCCCGGCCTCAACCTCATCGGCTGCTGCAACGAGCTCAACGCCGGCTACGCCGCCGACGGCTACGCGCGTGCCAGGGGCGTCGGCGCGTGCGTCGTCACCTTTACAGTCGGCGGGCTCAGCGTCTTGAATGCCATCGCCGGTGCGTGCAGTGAGAACTTGCCGGTCATTTGCATAGTCGGTGGGCCGAACTCCAACGACTACGGCACGAATCGGATCCTCCACCACACAATCGGGTTACCCGATTTCTCTCAGGAGCTCCGCTGCTTTCAAACCGTCACCTGCCACCAGGTAAGCTCATATTGTTCTTCTTTTTTCTTCAAGTTCACATTTTTACTTTTTTTGTGTTACCAAATTTGTTGAATTTGGTGTAATTGTAATGGATAGGCCGTGGTGAACAATTTGGAAGATGCACATGAGCTAATTGACACAGCAATCTCAACAGCATTGAAAGAGAGCAAGCCTGTATATATCAGCATAGGCTGTAATTTGTCCGCAATTCCTCACCCCACATTTGCTAGAGACCCAGTCCCCTTCTTCCTTGCTCCAAAAGTAAGCAACCAGCTAGGGTTAGAGGCAGCAGTTGAAGCCACTGCTGCTTTTCTAAACAAGGCTGTGAAGCCTGTGATTATAGGTGGACCCAAATTAAGAGTGAAAAAGGCACAGCAGGCCTTTGTGGAGCTTGCAGATGCTAGTGGCTACCCAATTGCTGTTATGCCATCTGGTAAGGGGCTGGTGCCTGAGCACCACCCACATTTCATTGGGACCTATTGGGGTGCTGTGAGCTCTAGCTTCTGTGGTGAGATTGTGGAGTCTGCTGATGCTTATGTTTTTGTGGGTCCTATTTTCAATGATTATAGCTCTGTTGGGTACTCCTTGCTCATCAAGAAGGAGAAAGCGATTATTGTGGAGCCGAACCGTGTGACCATTGGTGATGGTCCATCGTTTGGCTGGGTTTTCATGGCTGACTTCTTAAGTGCATTGGCCGAGAAGCTGAAGAAAAACAGTACTGCTGTTGAAAATTACCATCGGATCTTCGTTCCCCCTGGCATCCCTCTAAAGAGTGAGAGGGATGAACCTCTGAGAGTCAATGTTCTCTTTAAGCATATTCAGGTAAAAGCAATGTTCTTTCTTGTGCTTTGGTCCATGTTCTGTTTGTGGTTCGTGTATTGAGATTTATAATTTTTGTTTGAAAATTGTAACAGGAGATTATCACTGGAGACTCTGCTATAATTGCGGAAACTGGAGACTCATGGTTCAATTGTCAGAAGCTCCGCCTCCCTGAGAATTGTGGGTAAGAACAATTTCCTTACACGACTCATTTATGTAGTTCTTAAGCACAGCCATGTGTAACTATGTATATTAAGCAACAGGCTGGCAACCGGTTCTTTCAATTTTATTCAGGTATGAATTCCAGATGCAATATGGATCTATTGGATGGTCAGTGGGCGCCACTCTTGGCTATGCTCAGGGCGCCAAAGATAAACGTGTCATTGCTTTCATTGGTGATGGGAGTTTCCAGGTTAGTTGTCTGATATATCAGATTAATATAACAACACAGAACTGCAATGTAGAAACAAACAATAAATAAGTACAAATAACGCAGGATAAGATTGATAAGCAACAGTTTGTACCAACACTCCACTTTTCTGTGGAGCTTTTTTCTCGAAATAGTTTACGTATGTTCGAGAGATATGTGGCACATGGTTAATAGTATTTGTTTTCAGGTAACTGCCCAGGACATTTCAACAATGATCCGATGTGGGCAAAACACCATTATTTTTCTTATCAACAATGGAGGCTATACAATCGAAGTAGAGATTCATGACGGTCCATACAATGTGATTAAGAACTGGAACTACACTGGTCTTGTTGATGCCATCCACAATGGCGAAGGCAAATGCTGGACTACCAAGGTTAGCATAAAAGAATCAACTTAACTTGCTCGAATGTTACCTTATTTTTGTCGTAAACATTTTCTGCTCGTGAATCGAGAAATGACAGTTGGTGTAAACAGGTACGCACGGAGGAGGATTTAACAGAAGCAATCGCGAAAGCAACAGGGGAGCACAAGGATAGTTTATGCTTCATTGAAGTTTTTGTGCACAAGGACGACACTAGCAAAGAGCTGCTGGAATGGGGATCCCGAGTTTCAGCCGCCAACAGTCGGCCACCAAATCCTCAGTAGCAGATTGGGAGTTGAACGAGTCAAAACTCGGAACATCTGAGAGAAGATAAAAAAATGACTGTATTTAGAAATAAGAGAGAAGAACAGGGTAGGTATCTGGGTTGGCCTCTCTGTTGTAACAATGTAATTTTTGCTGGCTTGTTGATTATGTGCGTACCTTGTTGAATATGTACGAGTTTGAAATATTCTAAATCCAACCGGAATTTACTCCAGGTTTTTATTTTTTATTTCGTAAAAAAAAACCATAAATAAATAAATAAATATGAAAGAAAATTCCATTACATACGGATTCAAATTTCAGTTAGGAAGAGGTTGAACCCGTTAAAAAGTAGAGTGAAAGTATCCGGTAAATCGGAAAAATGAGTGCCACTCTGAGCATGTTGAGGTCTGCTCCCAGAACAGCCGTCCGATCGTACTCATCATCATTTCAGCCGCAGCGCAAAGTCACCATTTTGGGAGCCGCCGGAGGCATAGGCCAGCCATTGTCGCTCCTCATGAAGCTCAACCCTCTCGTCTCCTCCCTCTCCCTGTACGACATAGCCGGCACTCCCGGCGTCGCTGCCGACGTCAGCCACGTCAACACCCTCGCTCAGGTCTCGGGGTTCGCCGGCGAAGAGCAGCTCGGCAAAGCGCTTGAGGGATCTGACCTCGTCATCATCCCGGCCGGCGTTCCCAGAAAGCCCGGAATGACGCGCGATGATCTATTCAACATCAATGCCGGCATCGTCAAGTCTTTGAGCGCTGCCATTGCCAAGTTCTGTCCCAATGTCAGTCGATGCCCTCATTCTCTTAACCCGTGTTCTCAAATTCATACATTTTTTTTAAATTAAGATTTATTTAATCTTTTTTTGTAATTTTGAAATAGGCGTTGGTTAATATGATTAGCAATCCGGTGAATTCAACGGTCCCGATTGCGGCGGAGGTGTTCAAGAAGGCAGGGATGTTCGATGAGAAGAAGCTGTTTGGGGTGACAACGCTTGATGTCGTCAGGGCTAAAACTTTCTATGCTGGCAAAGCTAACGTTGAGGCCTCTGGTAAATTTTTCTTTCTCAGTTTTTCCCATTTTTCTGTATAAAATTTTGAAATGAGTTTATTCTGTTGTGTATTTCAGAAGTTGATGTTCCTGTAGTTGGTGGTCATGCTGGAATAACCATCCTTCCTCTGTTTTCTCAAGTATTCTTTCGTCTTTCCATCTCCTTTGGTTTCGTTTGTCCTTTGACCAGGCTGAATATTTGTTTTCTTTCTAACGAGATTAAAGCTGATTTTTTTATGAATAATGTTCATAGGTGACCCTAAAGTCGAAGACTTTGTCGGATGAAGAGATCAAAGCTCTTACCAAGAGAACACAAGATGGAGGGACAGAGGTTGTTGAAGCAAAGGCTGGAAAAGGATCTGCTACTCTATCAATGGCGTAAGTTTGCGAGGTTCTTCCCTTTGTTTCTTGGGGAAGTTTGAATTTCACTACGAAGATAGTTTTAGGTGGAAATTGTGGCTTTGGTTATTGATTTGTTTAGGGTAGAAAGGACATGACATGTTTACCAGAGAATCGCCTTTCTCTTTTTTCTTCTTCCCATGTTCTTTGTGTTTGCCTTGGTTTTGTCTGTGTGCTTTCGGGAGCTGAGGGTTTTTCGTCTTCTTCTGCAGCTATGCCGGGGCAATTTTCGCCGATGCTTGCTTGAAGGGTCTAAACGGGGTTCCAGATGTTGTTGAATGCTCTTTTGTGCAATCAAGTGTTACAGAATTGCCTTTCTTTGCCTCGAAGGTAAGTGAACTAGTTGATTCGGACACTTCTCTTAAGTTAATCTTTATGTTGTTAGATGGAATGCTCTATGTTTTCTGATACATATTATTTTCCATGGTTAAGTTAAGCTCAATGTAACATGTGGGCTGGTGTAGGTAAGGCTAGGAAAGAATGGCGTGGAGGAAGTTCTTGGATTGGGACCTTTGTCGGACCACGAGAACCAAGGCCTACAAAGTCTAATACCTGAGCTTAAAGCCTCTATAGAGAAGGGAATAAAGTTTGCTAAAGAAAGTTAGTTAACCTGAATAACTGCACAAGGTTTTAGTTTGATATTAAAAAAACCCTTTTTCTTACGTTGTTCTTAACATTTTTGTTCCGCTAAGTTATTTGGAGCTAAGCTTTTTTGCCTCTAAACATCAATTTAATAAATGTGAGCAGTATTTGTTCCTTTTGCAGTAAGTATTTGAATATGCAGTTGGAGGATTTCATTGGTTTGGAAATTTACTTTTCGACATGGTGATAGATTTTAGACATGTTGGCATTCCCGTCCAGTATGATGCTAAATCATAAACTTTTGAACGGTCTCAGTCGAAATCGGAATTTTCCATCTAACTTTTGCTTTAATCCGCACTTTCTGGACCACAATAGAAGAGGAGGCAAGAGATTGCTAATAGTATTATAGTATATGTAGATTGAATCACGTGCATTTGCATATATGTCATACTCATATTATATAGTAAGTCAAGCTAGCTTAAAGAAGCAGTTTTATACAATAGTTTTGAAGCAGGGCCCTTCCACTTTACCTTCTTCGTTTTAAGTTCTGTGAGAAAGATAGATAGAGAGAGCTTGAGATCCATCAATTCTATGGGTTCGCATTGTCATCCATATTGGATGAACCTCCTCCTCCTCTCAGCCATCATATTCATCCCACATGCGCTTGGTGATTGCTTCAGTTCAATCTTCAGCTTTCGGGACTCACTTGCAGATACTGGCAACTTATACATCAGCTCCCATGACAAGCCTTTTCACTTCTTCTTCCCTCCATATGGGGAGACCTACTTTCATCACCCACTGGACGATGCTCCGATGGTTGTTTAGTCATCAATTTCATTGGTAAGCATCCATCTCTTATCTTCATATCTGAGATTCTTTATCAGCTTCTCTCATGTAACTGTCAGTCTTGGACTCTATCTTTTGCAGCTGAGTTTCTGGGCCTTCCACTAGTTCCACCTTATCTTGAAAGCCACAGCTTTAATCAAAGTGTCCAAAACTTTGAAGGGGGTGTGAATTTTGCAGTAGTAGGAGCTACCACGCTTGATGCGGCCTTTCTTTTCTTGAAGCAATGGGGGATTCTATTACATATACCAACAACTCCCTTGGAATTCAATTGGACTGGTTTAAAGAGATTATGCCATATTTATGCAACACATCTTCAAGTTAGTTCCAACTTTTCCTTCTCATGTTTTATTTGAAATTATTTGCTGTCCAAATACTGAGATGTATAAGCAAGTGGTTGGCTACACACTTTTAGATGTTAATTTGAAGTTGACTCAAGGGGTTATGGTGGAGTCCCATAATCTCGTTGACTTCATTTCTAATTCAACCATTCACAATCTCCTTTCATTTTCTTCTGATTTCTGTTTGTCGCCCATTTGGAAAGGTTTTTAGTGTCCAAATGGCATCAAAGAGAGAACAATATTGGCCAATCCTGGAACCAAATCTTTGTCACATACCATAACTGAACAGAAAAATTCAGCATGATTGATATCAACATTATGTGGCACCAGAAATGTACTTCAGAATGCCATATGCCCTCTGAAACTCTTCTACATATCAGTGTCGTTGGAGACCCATCTCTTGTTGGACCTTAAACCAAGAGGTGGCTGCCATATGATTTATATGTCTATGAGGATGAGGAGGAGGAGGTTCATCAAATATGCTTGAAAAGGCCACCACATTGAACTCATCTCTCTGTCTCTCTCTCTCTCACTGATGACATGTGCTTAGTTGCTTCAATTCAGTCATCAGCTTTGGAGATTCACTTACTGATACAGGAAACTTATACTACAGCTCCCCTAACAAATCTCTCAACTTCTTCTACCCGCCATATGGAGAGACCTACTTTCATCATCCCATGGGAGGATGCTTGGATGGTCGTTTAGTCATAGACTTCATTGGTACTCATTCACTTATATGCATATATCTGTCTTTTTTCATCAACTTCTCATTTAACTTTTCACTTCATTGTTGCAGCTGAGTCTCTTGGGCTTCCACTGGTACTGCCTTATCTTGAAAGCCTGATCAGTAATCAAACTGTCCAAAACTTTGAAGCGGGTGTGAATTTTGCCGTAATAGGAGCCATGGCGCTCGATGCTTCCTTTCTTGCAACAATGGGAGTTCATAATGCAAGTACCAACAACTTTCTAAGAATTCAACTGGAGTGGTTCAAACAAATGCTGCCATCTTTGTGCAAAACATCTTCAGGTAATTAGTTCCCAATTTTTTTTCTCATTATATTTTTGTGTTTCCTTTACTTGAAATTATTTCCTGTCCACTTGCTCCTGTGGTTGTCTAGAATAGTATTAAAGAGGAAGTGAGACATTGGTTGATAGACCAGTAGTTTAATTTTTATTTCTGATTAATTACAGACTGCAACAAAGTCCTTTCAACTTCTCTAATTCTAATGGGATCAATTGGGGGCAACGATTACAACAATGCATTGCTTGCAGGAAAAAATATAGAACTGGTTCGAGAATATTTAGTATTTTGCCATTAGTGATAGAAACAATTGATTCAACCATCAATGTAAGACTTTGGAATCATAGTTGCTACTAAGGCAGTCTTTTTTTTTCCCTTCAATACTGGCTATGAATTACAGGCTTGCATAATTTTCTGTGGCTGCATGGCTTGCAGGAGTTGATCGAGCTCGGGGCAGCAACACTTTTGGTACCAGGCGACTTTCCAATTGGTTGCCTTCCTGCTTATCTAACAAAATATGGGAGTTCAGATAAGAACCAATATGACCCTAAAACTGGCTGCCTAAAATGGTTAAACGAGTTTTCTCAGTACCACAATGAGCAGCTTCAGATAGAACTAAGTCGGATTTGAAGGCTTCATCCTCAGGTCACTATCATTTATGCAGATTATTACAATGCACTGCTGCAATTATATCAATTTGGTACTTCTTCAACCCCCTTAATATTTCTATTTACCTATTTCACAATTTAGGATAAATAAAAAGAGTAATAATAATAACTGCAGGATTTACTGGGGAGACTAGCAAAACATGCTGTGGAGGAGGAGGGCCATACAACTTCAACATATCCGCACAATGTGGGGATGCAGGGTCAAGTGTTTGTGAGAAGCCTGCACAGTTTATCAACTGGGATGGCATGCGCTCTACTGAAGCAGCATACAGGTGGATAGCCAAGGCTTTAGTACAAGGAAATTACACCGCTCCACGCATTGCCACCTTGTGCGTTTCACCAGTGTGACTGGGACACCAATAGTTAGCTACTCAATAAATTTGTTTTCACTCGACCTTGATCTCCTTGTGGAGGCATTGGAATATCTACCGTTAGCGGTGATTTGCTTTGAGTAGGGTTAGATCTTGTTTTAAGGGTTTCTGTTATAGATGTCCAATAAGTTCACAATATTTTCCAAGATATACTCTCCACCTAACTTCGTAGATCCTGTCTTTTTGATAGCTTTTGTGCATCAAGGTCAACAACTTCCCTTAATAATAAGGGAAATAGCTCAAAATACCACCAATTTTATAATTTTATGTCAAAATACCACCCTTTCTCAAAATTTTCAAAACTACGACCTATAAATACATTTTTATTGTAAATTGATTGCACCCATATCACATTTTCAGAAAACCTGAGGGGAACTACGGGTTTAGAATGACTTCGCCTCCGCCTCTTTTCTCGTTCGATCGTCTACGGCCTCCGCTTCCTCTCTCCTTCGTTCTTTTACGCCCCTGCCTCCGCCTCTGCTTTTTCGATTGTCTGCCTTCCTCCTCCTCCTCTGCTTTTTCGATTGTCTACCTTCCTCCTTCTCCTCCTACTTGGCTCTTCTCCTCAGCTATCAGCTATTTCATACCCAGAAGTGTTGGATCCTGAGCAAGCAGTGAAAGGGCTATCTGGTAATCTAATGACTAATACTATTAGTTGGATATGCTGTATGTTTTCTCTTCAAAATTCTAGATTTAGTAGGGTTGGCATACACTATCATGACCTGATATATTTTCAGTCTGTTTTAATTACTGGCTATTAGGGTGTGGTTTGAAACTTTGACTGATGGGGTGGGGGAGCTTGGACGGAGTTTTCTTATTTTTGTGAAATGGGTTTTGGAGGATTAGGGATTTTAGGGGAGTGTGTGAGTTCGCTGTTTTGGTGGAAGATATATGCAGAAGGGTTATGATGATGATGGGGGTGGGTTTTTGTGTTTTGTTAATTCTTTTGTTTGTCGGAAGAAGAATGAGATATTTTTCCAACTCTTATGAGTGAGTTGGGTTCAAAAGCAATTATTGTTGGTTTTATATTTTGATTTATTTGCAACTGTCTTTATAGAATTTAATTTTTAATAGTAATATATGTATTCTTCATGAATGGTTTTGCTCTGTTCAGGTGCGTCTGTCTACATGGGTTTGTGCTTGAAGCATAATGCAAGTTTTGTTAATAAATTCTCTGTTTTATGCTGTGCAGGTGTGAATTGGAATAAATAAAAAAAATTTGCTGGGTTTTTGAGACTTGTGATGTTATTCATCAGTATTCATGCCTGGTTTCTTCTTGCAATAATTTTGTTGATTGTGAGCTTTTCCCTCTAGCGCTTGTTGCTGATACTGATTGTGAAGGTGAATTGGTTGTGCTTTATGATGTTTGAACCTCATTTCTGTTTCTTCTCTTTCATGCCAATAGGTTGTAGGAAACTCCGCTCTCAAACATAGGCAATGAACAATTGAGTTGACATGCTGCTGGGAGAATTGTTTGCAATGCAGAGAAGACTTGTCTCTTACTTTTGTGATGATGAACTGGGTGAGATTCTTTAAGAGTGATGTGTCATATTTGAATTTTTGAATATCATATTTTAGTTTTGTTTTTAAGTTTTGAACTTTGTTCTATTTCAGCATCCTATAGACCTGTGTTAACTTATATCTACATGTGATATGGATATAACTTATGCTTTCAAATTAATTTGACTTGTGTTATATCTTGTTTCGTACCTTTGTTTCGAAAATTTCTTTGTAAAGACCAAAAAGAATAGTGTGTTTTTATCATGAATGATGTATGGACAAATTGGAATGTGTTGAATATGATGCAAGCTGGTGTTACAGAGCATGATATCCAATATGATGATGTATGGGTGCATGTAATATTAACCCATATTAACTCTGTTAAGGAAATAGGGAAAAAGGCCATGGCATTGAAATCAGTATTGCTAGTCTTCTGTACATCCTATGTATTTATTAAGACGTGGGTATTTGAATTGATCCGATTCATGAAGATCAAGAATTAGATTGATTGGCGGAGTAGGTGATTCCATATCTAGTATTTCTCTCTCCTATTTCAAGCGAGTAATTATGCCATTAAGTGGTCTGGAGAATTGACATTAAATTTGCATATAATCTAATAATCAGTTTTTGTTTGAGTATAAGAAAGAATGTTTTTTTTAATTTCTCTCTGTTCTCATCATTGGTATTAGAACTTTCAATGCCATGGCCAACAATGCTTTGTATTAATCCTGCTGATTATGCTTATCTTGCAGGTTGTAGCAAGCAATTTTGACATAAGAGTTGAGTTGAAATTGAAACTTGCTATTGAACCAAAAGGGAGCTGCTGAAAGTGGGTCTAAGCAGCAGCAACAACAACCCAACAGGTATGTGGTGCTTCTCTGTCACCATAATTCTATGTTCTGCAATTTCTGATAATCAGTTTATGTTTGAGTATAAAAAAGAAAGTCACAGATTATGATTTTGTTCTTGCCAATATTGTTAATGGCAGGGTAGACATGGATCGAAAGAGAAAGAGGAAGATTGTGACAACTCTAGTTGCAGTAGAGTTAGATAAACAACATTTGTGTGCATCCATGATGTCAGTAACTGTCATATATACTTTGACAGATGGTACTATGAAAAATACCATTACCGCATCTGACCAATGGTCTGGATGGAGGGATAGTAAATAGAAAATCTATATGTTGGGGGTTTTCTGGCTAGCTAAAAATCTGTGAGAAATGATGAATCCATCTGATTGCAGCCTATTTAATGTTTAATACCTTCATTAAAAAAAGGTTGTTGACAGTGCTTTGACTATCTTGCAGATTATAATGGCAAAACCAGCAGGTGGCCCTAGTGAGAGAGATCAGCATGCAGGGATGGATGAGGACTAATTTTGTGTGTATGACAATTGACTATCTTTGCATGTATTGCTCTATGTTAGGGATCTTTTGTTCCATTTTAGTAACAATTTTGTTTAGGAGAAAAAGAAACATATTGCAGTTCATGCTTTGTAAATGCCACTATTATGTTATGATGGACACGTGGTATGCCCTTGTTGGGTAGGTTTTGGATTGAAACCATGGTCGAGTGCTTGAGCCATGTTTAGTGTGAAGCTTGAATGGATTTTCTTTTCTGTTGTATTTGGCCCTTGTCTTTTCAAGCATGCCAAAAATCATCCTAGTTTTGTAATATGTGGTTTGTGTCCAATTAATTTACTGTGGACCTTGCATTTTTGTACCAATATTTGATAGCTGCCTTCTTTTGAACGAAGATTCATTGAGGGAGAGAATTACTTTCCTTTTGAATATGAATCGATGTGCAACTCCAACTATCATTTCAAAGGTCAACATCAATTCATGCTAATATAAGGATGGATAACAATTGTCGTGTCCATGAGATTCGAATTCAGGATTACTTTTCAACGAAGTGGAGACTCTGTTATTAGACCAAATGGCCATTGACATACGATATGATAGCAATATTAGGCCAATACATGTACACTATAGAGGCAATATGAAAGCAATATAACCACAATACGATAGCAATAGTATTACAATATCAC
Source organism: Prunus persica (assembly GCF_000346465.2). NCBI lineage: Eukaryota > Viridiplantae > Streptophyta > Magnoliopsida > Rosales > Rosaceae > Prunus > Prunus persica. Next base: position 2,795,926 of record NC_034012.1, read on the forward strand.
CTATAAAAATATAATTATTGTCCACTTATTGCTGATTTTTCACATGTTCAGAAATTTTGTCTCTCTTAGCTCACTCGGCTCTCTCTCTCTAGCACATCTCTCTCTCTCTTTGGTATCTGTCTATCGCAGCTCTCTATCTCTCTCTTGGCTCTCTCTCTCTCTCTCTCTCTCTCTCTCTCTCTCTAGTGCAACTCTCTCTTTGCTCTCTTTCTGTAGCGCAGCTCTCTCTCTGTCTCTCTCTAGCTTCGTTCTGCCTCTTTCTCCCCTTATTCGCTCTCTGTCTCTTTATTCATACCTTCCTTTTTTTGTAAATTATTTTTTAGTTGTTATTATTTTTTAAAATAATTTCTTACAATGTCTTACGATGCAATTATGATGCACCTGACTGCCTGTTTTTGAAAGGCATGTTGTTTCTTTCTCCTCCTCGTCTTATTTTTAAATGCAATATGGCCCAAACCGTAAACCCATTGATGAGCCGTAGTCAATATACATACACTAGAGAGGCAATATTAGGGCAATATAATGGCAATACGATAGCAATAGCATTACAATATACATGCAATACGATGGCAATATGCATACAATATGTATACAATACACAGGCAATATTAGTACAATACACATGCAATAGGACAGCAATATTAAGTCAATCTACATACAATACACACACATCCATTACAGACTACAATTTAGACATGGAAAATAAATCGCCACCGAACCCTAACAATACTATCCCAAGAAGCAAAAATTATTTCTTTCATAAAACTTGACAATTCAATTGTTATTACATAGTCAACCAATCTTTGCTCTATTACATACATACTTCCTACCTATAATTATAAATAATGGAGAGCTCACAAATTCTACTAATTTGATCTTAACTTCATCAATTTGTTCTTCGTTGTATGAGTTAGCTCTCCCTTCTTGCACATTTTCCAAGTTGTTCTGTTCTCCTCCCGTGTAGCAATATCAGCAACAACAGGTTATCTACAGATCTAAAATCATAACTGCACATGATTCTAAATTAGCAAAGAGGAAAACCTCCAGGCTGGCTATCAGTTGGAGTCTCAGCTTCAACCATAGCAACTGTTTCAACAATCTCTCCAGCCTGAGTCATATGTCCATCCTTCTGCTCTACCTGTGTCTTTTGTTCATCCACATCAACATCATGTGCCTCACGCGGAGAACAGTATGACCCTCCTCAACTTGATCTACCTCAACAGCTCTTGACTTACCCTGCATTGTTTCTGGATTTACTGAGGGTCCCACTACTGAAATCTTGTTGTCATCTTGAGAACCCACAGATTCTGATGGGCCATCATTCTTAACAGTGGGTTCAAAGGGCTCAACTGGCAGTGAAGATGATTCAGATTCAGATTTTTCAGGCTCTGCTATCACTGTCTCTGTTTCCTCCACCGTCGCAGCATGCTTATCATCTGTTTCTTCCTTGACAACTTCAGTTTCCTCCTTATCAGCCATCTGTTCAGTTGAAGAGTGTTGTAAAGTTTCTATTTTGACCCCTTCCTTTGCCTCAACAGTAGAGAGTTTTTGTGGAGATTCAGATTCCCCTGATGATTTGTCAACCTTTGGCGGATGCTCTGAAGACTCAGCTTTCTGTGATGAATCAACACTACTTCCCTCATTTGTTTGTCCCATAAAAGATATAACAGGATCAAATAGCAATTTCCCTTCAGTATACGAAGGCCATAATCCTGAAGCTGTCACACATATAAAGGGGACATCTTACTTTCAACTTTCATGCAAAAATAGAGAACACAGCATAACTACCAGAATTCCTTTTTTCCAAATAAATCCTATCATTGAAAACTCTGTTCTACCCAAAACGAGAAACACAATGCAATTAAATACGCTAAGGAAATCATGATTTACAAGTAACGAAAACTGCAACTTATATAACCACTATATATAAGCTCCAAAATTAGTATTTTCCTTTTGCCTTGGTTGTGTAAACCAAATTTGAGTTGCTCAGCCATTTTACTTCATGAAGCATAAAATGTAGCTCATTCTCTACCCAGTAATCAATACTATAATTATCATTAACAAAAATACCACCCAAAAAAAAAACACACTATTCTTTTTGGTCTTTACAAAGAAATTTTCGAAACAAAGGTACGAAACAAGATATAACACAAGTCAAATTAATTTGAAAGCATAAGTTATATCCATATCACATGTAGATATAAGTTAACACAGGTCTATAGGATGCTGAAATAGAACAAGGTTCAAAACTTAAAAACAAAACTAAAATATGATATTAAAAAATTCAAATATGACACATCACTCTTAAAGAATCTCACCCAGTTCATCATCACAAAAGTAAGAGACAAGTCTTCTCTGCATTGCAAACAATTCTCCCAGCAGCATGTCAACTCAATTGTTCATTGCCTATGTTTGAGAGCGGAGTTTCCTACAACCTATTGGCATGAAAGAGAAGAAACAGAAATGAGGTTCAAACATCATAAAGCACAACCAATTCACCTTCACAATTAGTATCAGCAACAAGCGCTAGAGGGAAAAGCTCACAATCAACAAAATTATTGCAAGAAGAAACCAGGCATGAATACTGATGAATAACATCACAAGTCTCAAAAACCCAGCAAATTTTTTTTTATTTATTCCAATTCACACATGCACAGCATAAAACAGAGAATTTATTAACAAAACTTGCATTATGCTTCAAGCACAAACCCATGTAGACAGACGCACCTGAACAGAGCAAAACCATTCATGAAGAATACATATATTACTATTAAAAATTAAATTCTATAAAGACAGTTGCAAATAAATCAAAATATAAAACCAACAATAATTGCTTTTGAACCCAACTCACTCATAAGAGTTGGAAAAATATCTCATTCTTCTTCCGACAAACAAAAGAATTAACAAAACACAAAAACCCACCCCCATCATCATCATAACCCTTCTGCATATATCTTCCACCAAAACAGCGAACTCACACACTCCCCTAAAATCCCTAATCCTCCAAAACCCATTTCACAAAAATAAGAAAACTCCGTCCAAGCTCCCCCACCCCATCAGTCAAAGTTTCAAACCACACCCTAATAGCCAGTAATTAAAACAGACTGAAAATATATCAGGTCATGATAGTGTATGCCAACCCTACTAAATCTAGAATTTTGAAGAGAAAACATACAGCATATCCAACTAATAGTATTAGTCATTAGATTACCAGATAGCCCTTTCACTGCTTGCTCAGGATCCAACACTTCTGGGTATGAAATAGCTGATAGCTGAGGAGAAGAGCCAAGTAGGAGGAGGAGGAGGAAGGTAGACAATCGAAAAAGCAGAGGAGGAGGAGGAAGGCAGACAATCGAAAAAGCAGAGGCGGAGGCAGGGGCGTAGAAGAACGAAGGAGAGAGGAAGCGGAGGCCGTAGACGATCGAACGAGAAAAGAGGCGGAGGCGAAGTCATTCTAAACCCGTAGTTCCCCTCAGGTTTTCTGAAAATGTGATATGGGTGCAATCAATTTACAATAAAAATGTATTTATAGGTCATAGTTTTAAAAATTTTGAGAAGGGGTGGTATTTTGACATAAAATTATAAAATTGGTGGTATTTTGAGCTATTTCCCTAATAATAACATTCACACGTAACTTGTGTTGAATTTTCTGGTTTTAAAAATTATTACATACACATATACTATAATGTACATATATACATGTATATACACATATACAAGTATATATATCTATGCACATATATTCAAAAGTGGATCAAACTTCGGAAGGATATAATCATATCCAAGGAGATAAGTCAGCTTTGAATATAAATTCTATAAACTCATGGGTCATCCCGTGCAGATGAAAACCATCATTGCCAGCTGCATTGCGTGTGTTGCTGTTTCTTTAATCGGTTCCTTTGTTGCTAGCTATACATTGTCATGTGGACAAACGATTCGATGAGCACCCAGATTGGTTTTGTTCAAAATGCTTAATTTAAGCTCTTACGAACTTTGTGAAGCACACAAGGTGACAATGACCAAGAGAAAGTAGAAACCTAGTTAGCTAGCTACATGTACAATATTCAAGTGTGATTTGTTTCTTCACATTTAATTCACCTTCTTTATAGCTTATTGACTTATTGATCATCACACTTGATTTAGAATAATTTAGGCTATTTAGCCCTTACACTTAAATTGATAAGCTTATTGGCTCTCAACATAGCTTTATTTGGGTAACTCTTGGCTCCCTAATAGTTTGGGAGTTGGCTTCTTTACTCCCACATAGATAGAGAGTTGATTGGTTCACTCCACTTTGCTTGGGAAGGCTACAAGTCCTTTTATAGATGAGAGTAGCCGACGTCACCAGGTCCACCGACTTGGTCTCTTTTACTCCAGCCACAAGTGTGTGGCTTATATTAGAAACTTCTATATTTTACAATATTATTTTTGTGGCTATTGTTTAGCCATCATGTTCTACCGCCATAGTCTAGCAACATGAGTGTTCTTGCTCTAGAGAGTTCTTCTAACTTCAATTCTCTGTCTAGCCAACATGGTATGTTCTCCACAACTCTAGAATCATCCTTGTATTCATGATTCTTCTAGAATTTCAACACTGACATTACAAGTCAAGCACCATATCTGAGATTTTTTTTTATCAGCTTCTGCTTCTCTCATGTAACTTTCTGTCTTTGAATTTTTCTTTTGCAGCTGAGTTTCTGGAACCAATTGTTACAAGTCTACAAAGTCGATCTGTTTTACTGTGGGACAAACACTAGATTAGGCATATTTGAAGTGTTAAAGATGCAGAGTTTCCAAATGCTGAAGCGGAACACACGATAAAACTTTTCGATTCATGTCATTGCAATTTGCAGGAATATCGGGGGAACTCCAAGAACATGCTGTGGAGGAGGAGGGCCATACAATTACAATTCTGCACAGGCAAGTGCCTGTCACGGCCCTTCACAATTTATCAATTGGGATGCTATACGCTTCACTGAGGCAGCATATAGGTGGATGACCAATGATTTGTTAAAAGGAAAATACACCATTCCCCAAATAGGCACCTTGTGTGTTTCAGAAGTGTGACCTCTGTTATTCCAACAACTACCAACCGGTCTGCACAAATAACAAAGATTTCCAGTGTGTAGGTAGATTCTGCTTATGGCGCACATTTAGTGGTGTCCACGGTACCTAACACTCTAAAAAGAAGTAGTTCGACTTTAGTTCAAGTATTTTGGATGTGTATATAATTTAACACACACACACATACACATCATATCAGAGAGAGAGAGATGAGTTCAATGGGGTGGTCTTTTCAGGCATATTTGATGAACCTCATCCTCATATCAGTTATCATCAACCCTCTTGTGCTTGGTTGCTACAATTCAATCATCGGCTTTGGAGATTCAATTACTGATACAGGCAACTTATACAACAGCGATCCTAACAGATCTCTCAACTTCTTCCACCCGCCATATGGAGAGACCTACTTTCATCATCCCACGGGACGATGCTCGGATGGTCGTTTGGTCATAGACTTCATTGGTACTCATTCACTTATATGTATATATCTGACTTTTTTCATCAGCTTTTCATGTAACTTTCACTTCATTTTTTGCAGCTGAGTTTCTGGGACTTCCACTAGTACCACCTTATCTTGAAAGCCAGAGCAGTAATCAAAGTGTCCAGAACTTTGAAGCGGGTGTGAATTTTGCAGTAGCAGGAGCCACGGCGTTAGATGCTGCCTTTCTTGAAGAAATGGGGGATTCTGTTTCATGTACCAACGACTCTCTAAGCATTCAACTGGAGTGGTTCAAACAAATGCTGCCATCTCTATGCAACACATCTTCAGGTAATTAGTTCCCAATTTTGTTTTCTCATTATATTTTTGTGTTTCCTTTACTTGAAATTATTTCCTGTCCACTTGCTTATGTGGTTGGCTACACTTTCAATGCCTCCACCAAACCTAGATGATAACTTTAATAATTGGACTTGGCGGACCAGAATTGACTTGGTTGATTGATCTGTTATTTGATTTTTATTTCTGAATAATTACAGACTGCAACAAAGTCCTTTCAACTTCTCTAATTCTAATGGGAGAGATTGGAGGCAACGATTACAACGATGCATTGCTTGCAGGAAAAAGTATAGAAAAGGTTCAAGCGTATGTACCATTAGTGATAGAAACAATTGCTTCAACCATCAATGTAAGAGTTGGAACCATAGTCGCTACTAGGGGTAGTCTGCTTTCTTCAATGTTGGCTATGAATTACAGGCTTGCCTAATTTCCTATGGCTGCATGGTCTGCAGGAGTTAATCGAGCTCGGGGCGGCAACACTTTTGGTACCAGGCAACTTTCCAATTGGTTGCCTTCCTGCTTATCTAACAAAATATGAGAGTTCAGATAAGAACCAATATGACCCTTCAACTGGCTGTCTAAACTGGTTAAACAAGTTTTCTGGGTATCACAATGATCAGCTTCAGATAGCACTAAGTCGGATTCGAAGGCTTCATCCTCAGGTCACTATCATTTATGCAGATTATTACAATGCCATGCTGCAATTATATCAGTCTCCGGACCAATTTGGTACTTGTCTACCTACCTATTTCACAATTTATGATAAATAAATAAAAAAGAGTAATACTAATAATAATGAAGATTAATGTGATTGCAGGATTTATTGGGGAGACTAGCAAAGCATGCTGTGGAGGAGGAGGGCCATACAACTACAACGCATCCGCACTATGCGGGGATGCAGGGGCAAGTGCTTGTGAGAACCCTGCACAGTTTATCAGCTGGGATGGCCTGCACTCCACTGAAGCAGCACACAGGTGGATAACCAAGGCTATATTACAAGGAAATTACACCGTTCCACGCGTTTCCACTTTGTGTGATTCACCAGTGTGACTGAGACAGACACCAATAGCTAACTACTCAAAAAAAATTATTTAGAGCATCCACAATAATGCTCCTTATCTTCCTAGTTAAAATTTAGTTAAAAACACTAAAAAACTACTCTAGGAGCTCCTTATAAAATTTCAACTCCAACAATCCTCTCTAGGGGAATCATAAATGATTTATATCTTTTTTTAGTTTAGCATAAATGTTCATTCTTCATATAAAACAATAATAATAAATACTTAACATTAAATAAATACTTAAAATAGCATTAAAGTAAAGCAGTATTTAATTATGGAGAACCACTAAAATTTTTTTCTCTCTCTTCATAGTTAGAGAAACTCCAGCATAAGCCCAAACTCGGGCAAATGATAGCCCTAGGCCCCAAACCCTTCCTCCAGGGCGGAAGGTTCAACCCGGGCAAGAATTTTCTAGATTGTTGCCTGAAGGCTGCTGACGTTAGCCATTGATTTTCAAATTTTTTTTTATTGTTGGCACATGGATTACACGCACCAATAGTACAAAAAAATTTGAAAATCAGCGGTTGACCCATAGCTGCCAGAAACCAATGGCTACAAGCCATATGGCTTCTCTGGAGCCTCCGATCCAAAAATCTTATCCAATCCAACGGCTCCCTAATTTTTGGCTTAAAAAAATTGAAAACAAAAGTAAAAAATATCAAAAATTTTGGAAATTTTTTCTATAAATACCTACCAATATTATTTACTTTCCACACCAAATCTTCATACAAATTCATCTCCTTCCAATATTTTTCACTTTACAAACTAAATTTTCTACTACAAAATGGTCTCTTCCATCAAAGTCGGAGTGTCCTGGACAAATGTTTGAATAGGTCAAAGTCTTGGCGACGAGGTAAAAAAAAATAAAATTTGCCGTTTTATTCAATTTAATGTCATTTTTTAATTTATATTTATTGCATTTTCAATTTTATTTTTTAATAGATTATTCAAGGCAAAATAAAAAAGAGGAAAACCATTACACACGGCTCCTTAGGTGAACAATGGCCGCAATCGATTCTAATGGTGCGTTCCATGTCGGAAATAATGGCACTATTACGTCATCCGAAGGAAAATACACCCCCACGTCGTGATCTAGTGGGATCGCCTCCGCCAATGATTGAGTCGTTCTTGTATTCGATTGTGTCAAGCTATAAGGACTGGGAGTATTTCAATTGTATGTTGAGTGAGTAAGTATTTCAATTGTATGATGAGTGAGATGTGAATTTTATAATAAATATGGATACGTGGCAACTGAAAATCTTATCCGAAAATTTAATCCGAAAATCTTATCAGAAAATTTTATCTGGAATTTGAGATGAGAATTTTATAATAAATAGTGACACGTGGCAACCGAAAATCTTATCAAAATTAATGGTTTAAGTATAAAAAAAATAGAAAATAAATTAAAGTGAATAGTGTTTGTCATTGCCCTTGCTCATTGAGGTGAAATCAAAAAAGACAAGGCTGCTGCTATTCACATGAGTAGTGACAAACCTTGCCTTGCCTTTCCCTTGCCCTTGCCCTTTTGGGTGGAGGTGCTCTTAGGAGCTCCTAGAGATGCAGTTATTTTAGGAGTAGAATAGAGAGCATGGTTGGAGGTGGGTTTTCTCACTTCCTCTCTAAATTTTATATAAAGAGGTGGTTTTACCATTTAATATTATAAACAATAAGTCAATGAGGTCTAGCCCAATGAAAAAGGTCTAGCCCAATCAAAAAACAGTAATATCTAGTACTGTTTCTTTCGTAAACGTTGTTCTCTTGCTCACGATAAAGATTATGAAAAGCACACAACTTTGAACATCCCTAATTGCTTTTAGAGCGCCTATGAACTAAATTAGAGCATCCATGTCTTAAATCAAAGTCTCCAAGCAGTGTAGATTCTCAATGCACAAAATTAAAGCCAACCACCAAATTAGTTATAGTCTCCAAACATTAAATTAGAGCATCCATATACAAAATTTGAGCCTCCAAGAACAAAACTAAAATCTTCATGTCCCGAATTAAAGTATCCAAGCATTGAATTAAAGACTCTAAGACTCATATCTGCATTTGTGGCTTTGTAGCTCAATGATCAATGTTGACCACTTGATGGATCGTTTGAGAATGATGCATATTGCTAGCCCAACCCTTCAAATTCCTTTTCATGGCTCCTCTTAACCTTGATCTCCTTGTGGAGGCATTGGCATAGCGAATTCTTTTGAGCGGGGTTGGATCTTGTTTTTAGGGTTTCTGCAATTTGGGGTTTTTTTTCATGTTGTTTTGAGCTTTAGACTTTCCTTTTGTTATGGTTGCCCTTGTTATTTCTTCTAACCCCAAAAAAAAAAAAAAAAAAAAAGAGCGTGGATGCTTCAAATTAGAGAGTGGAAGCTGCAATTTTTATATTGAAGGCTTTAACTTTTGACACTGAGGCTTGTGGTGTAGTAAGCAAATAGAGGGGTATGCGAAGAATTCCAAGTTTAGTGGGAAGGTAGTTGTCTGGTGTGCAATAGGGGTAGACCTGTAAACGGGTCGGATTCGAATCAGATATATCTCAATTTAAATTTGAATTCATTTATAATCAGATTATCGAATTTGGACTTTTGGATTTCTTAAGAAGAGTTGTATCTCTTGACTATATGAGAAGTTGTATCTTTTAGATATCAAAAGTTATATCTAAAAGATATAACTTCTCATATAGTCTCAGAAAGTTAATAAAATCAGTTTATCTAAATGTAATTATAAATAGCGAATGTTAGGCTGATGTTGTATTGCAGAAAATTAATAAAATCAGTTTATTTTGGATGGGAGAGGGAGAGGGGGAGCGATAGAGAAAGAGGGAGAGGGAGAGGGAGAGGGAGATGTAGAAGAAGAGATAGCTCAGGTGCGCAAAAATAAAAATTAGGTGGGACGAATAGAAAAAAGAAGTAGGTGCTTTTGATATTTTATTTATGGGGCAGTACACTTCCAAGTTACAACACACGCCAGCCAGACGATTTTTCATATATCTCACTCATATCTGTTTATGAATCTTCTTTGTTGGCATGAAATTGTTTCCTTATTTTTATAAGCTCCTCACATCACCACAATCCCAATATATTCACAATAGCAGGTGTAGATTTCTGAACCCACGTTCACCTAGTGGTGCTTATAAAATGGAGAATTACAAAAATAGATGCACGGAGGTCAGAGGACTGAGACAGGCTGTGAGATCTCCATATGCATGGGCTTTATTTAACAAGCTTTAATATTTTATTCGTACTTTTGAGTACACCTACTGGTTTGGTTTGGTTTGATTTGATTTGGTTTAACTGATGGTTTTCAATATCAAGCACTCAACACCGAATCATAGACATCAGTTTGGTTTGATTTCAAATCGATAACCAATAAATAAATATATATATATATATATATATATATGCTAGGCTGTTTGACCAGGTTTTCGGTGTGTATGCCCAGCCCTAGTTGGTGTAATGGATCCTGTTTTCGCACACTAGATTAGGCATATTTGAAGTGTTAAAGATGCAGAGTTTGGAAATGCTGAAAATACGATAAAACCTTTTGATTCATGTCCTCATTGCAGGATTTATCGGGTGAACTCCAAAAGCATGATGTGGAGGAGGAAGGCCATACAATTACAACTCATCAGCATAATGTGGTTCTGCACAGGCAAGTGCCTGTGACATGACAACCATCGGCAGTTTTTCAGCTGGGATAACCAGTGCTTTGTTAAAAGGAAATTACACCATTCCCCCAATTAGTACCTAGTGTGTGACCTCTGTTATTCCAACAACTACCAACCGGTCTACACAAATGGCAAAGATTTCCAGTGAATATTATCTACACATATCCTATGTAGATTCTGCTTATGGCACACATTTAATGGTGTCCACTGTACCTAACATTCTAAAAAGTAGTTCGACTTTCGTTCAAATATTTTTGGATGTGTATAAAATTGAGAGAGAGAGAGAGAGAGAGAGAGATGAGTTCAATAGGGTGGTCTTTTCAGGCATATTTGATGAACCTCATCCTCGTATCAGTTTTCATCATCCCGCAGTACTTGGTTGCTTCAATTCGGTCATCAGCTTTGGAGATTCACTTACTGATACAGGCAACTTATACGACAGCTCCCCTAACAGATCTCTCCACTACTTCCAACCGCCATATGGGGAGACCTATTTTCATCATCCCACGGGACGATGCTCGGATGGTCGTTTAATCATAGACTTCATTGGTACGTACGCGTATATCCACTTATATGTATATCTATATATCTGACTTTTTTCATCTTCTCATTTAACTTTCACTTCATTTTTGCAGCTCAGTTTCTGGGGCTTCCTTTTGTACCACCTTTTCTTCAAAACCTGAACAGTAATCAAAGTGTCCAAAACTTTGAAGCGGGTGTGAATTTTGCAGTAATAGGAGCCACGGGGCTCGATGCATCCTTTCTTGCAACAATGGAAATTCATAGTCCAAGTACCAACAACTTTCTCAGAATTCAACTGGAGTGGTTCAAACAAATGCTGCCATCTTTATGCAACACATCTTTAGGTAATGATATCACTACAGAAAAAAGAAGTCATTTGCGGCAAATTTTTTCCAAGGAAAAAATACCATTTCCAAGAGCAAAACACCCTCCATCATCAATAATGCAACAATATGCTTACTATTTTCAACACCCAAAATGCCCTTGGATAAGGGTTCTCTCGCCATCGGAAATAGCTAATTTCTGACCGGAAATATTTGTGCCACATTTGTTTGCAATGAAACTTGTGCGCGTCGGTAATTGTTGTGTTTGCCGAGGGCATCTTCATGTTTTCAGAAATTATAGCCTATTTTTTAGGGCAGAAAATAGTCGTCGGTAGTAAATTCTCTATTTTTTAGGGTAATTAGTTGTTAAAAGTGATTATGTACTTCCGTGAGCAATCATTAGTTTACGCAAAAGGGTGTCTATTTGTGAGGGTGTATAAGAGCAACTCCACCCCTTAGGGCAAAGTCTAAGGCAAGGGCAAGCTAGGGCAAGCAAGGGCTGACACTATTCACGTGAATAGTGTCAGCCTTGCCATTTGTGGTTCCACCCACAAGGGCAAAGTCTAGGGCAAGTCTAGGGCAATTACTATTCATTGTACTTTATTTCCTATTTTTTTATACTTTAAATCATTAATTTTGATAATCTTTTTAATTAAATTTTCGGATAAGATTTTCGGATGTGAATCTCGGTTGCCACGTGTCTTATTCCAGATAAAAAGATTTGGTGTGGAAAATGAATTATGTGAGCGGAGAGTAGAAAATATTGTATGGAGAAGAAATTGTATGAAGATTTGGTGTTGAAAGTAGATAAAATGGTTAGGTATTTATAGGGAAAAAATACATACATTTTTGGTATTTTTTTAAAAAAAATTTCAGAATTTTTTCGAATTTTTTTGGATTTTTTAAAATTTTTTTGGCCAAAAAAATGAGAACCGTAGGATTTCTGAAAAAAATCCAATCGGAGCCACCGGTGACGACACGTGGCAGTAGCCGTTGGAGCTGACATCATCGATGACGTCACGATGACGTCAGCGCACTTCAGTCAAATTTTTTTTACCGTTGGCGCGTGTAACAGTAAAAAAATTTGATTTTAGTGCACTGACGTCATCGCTGACGTCAGCTCAACTCGGGCTCGAGCCCAGTCTGATTTCGCCCTTGGGCCTGCCCGGGCTCGTGGGACCCGCAGCTTGCCCGGGCTGGATTGCTTGCGCTGGAGCTGGACTCGGGCTCCTTTTTGCCTTTTGCCTGGGCCAGCCTCTACCGCTGGACTTGCTCTAATTGCTGTCGGAAATAGATATCTATTACTGATGGCATATATTTGCTCTCAGAAAAAAAGTTTAATGCTACATTTTTTCACCATAGAAATTTTTTTTTCTTTTAATTTAAAAAAGTCTAATATTGTTGTTGTTGTTAATAGTGTTCCTTTGCAATACATTTGTGAATATACTAAAGTAATATGTGGGCACACTTCACAATATGGAAAGAGAACATTACTTTATATATAGATATCAACTCACACATTATTTCCTTGAAATTGTTTCCTGTCCGCTTGTATTATTTCTTTGAAGTTGTTTTCTGTCCGCTTGTATTACTTCCTTGAAAAAGTATAGAACTGGTTCGATCATATTTACCATTAGTGATAGAAGCAATTGCTTCAACCATCAATGTAAGACTTGGGGAATCATAATTGCTGCTTGCTAAGGTAGTCTTTTTTTCTGTTTGCAATGTTGGCTATGAACTTAATTTTCTATGGCTGCATGGTTTGCAGGAGTTAATCGAGCTCGGGGCAGCAACAATTTTGGTACCAGGCAACAATCCAATTGGTTGCCTTCCTACTTATCTATTAAAATTTGAGACTTCAGATAAGAACCAATATGACCCTTCGACTGGCTGCCTAAAATGGTTAAACGAGTTTGCTCAGTACCACAATGAGCAGGTCACTATCGTTTATGCAGATTATTACAATGCCCTGCTGCAATTATATCAATCTCCACACCAGTTTGGTACTTCTTCTTCAACCCCTTTAATATTTCTATATCTACCTATTTCACAATTTATGATAAATAATAATAATTCCAGGATTTACTGGGTAGACTAGCAAAGCATGCTGTGGAGGAGGAGGGCCATACAACTTCAACTCATCCCTACAATGTGGGAATGCAGGGGCAACTGTTTGTGAGAACCCTTCACAGTTTATCAACTGGGATGGCATGCACTCTACTGAAGCAGCATACAGGTTGATGACCAAGGCTTTTTTTTTTTTGACGAAAAAAGGGGGCAAAAAACCCCAGAAGACAACCTACACCAGCAAATCAGTAGGAACTAGCCTAGATCTAGTAATTCCTAACAAATCATCAATCAAACTAGGCCCAATCCAAGCTGGAGCATCAACAAAAATATAAAAACCCAGGTCTAAGTTATAGCTCCAGGTCGCCAAGCAATCAACAACACTGTTTTTCTCTCTGTAAACGTGATAAACACTGCAGCAGTTGATCTTATGCATCAGCTCCCAGCAACTAGCAACTAAGGCAGCAAGAGGATGAACATCAGTAAGGCCCTGCTTCTGGATCAACTGGACAGCAAGTGCTGAATCCATTTCAACAACAAGGTTATTAATCTCTTTGTCCATAGCAAGCTTCAACCCAAAAAATAATCCCCATATTTCTGCCTCAAGAATTTGCCCCTTCCCCAAGTTCACAGCAAAGCCACTGATCCAATCTCCAGAGGAATTTCTAATAACACCTCCAGCACCAATATGACCAGAGCCATTCCTCCTAGACCCATCAACATTTAACTTGAACTGGCCAGACATAGGAGGTTCCCACTTTAGATCAACCTGGACGTTATGATTATGCTTACTCAAGACATGAGAAGCCTTAAACCACTCATGGACAGCACGAACAATAAGCTGTTTAGGATCAGAAGACACATCTTCATCCCCTTGGAAAACTTGGTGATTTCTCCATTTCCACACATACCAACAAGTAAAGATGAACACCAGACTCCAGGGGATATTACTACACCAAATAGCCTGGGAGAGAAGATTAGTCTGAAACCAAGGCAGAAAATCCATTTGAAAGAAATGGCCCTGATGACGAGGCATTAAAACAGTATTCCATATATCTCTAGCCTTATAGCAATCACGAAGAATATGTAATGTAGTTTCAATAGGCCACTCACAAACACCACAAGAAGCATCAAGAGTCAACTGTCTTCTAACTCTTTGCTCATTGGACATAATTTTACCTTACGCAGTAAGCCAAGCAAAGATCTTCAATTTAGGAGGTATCTTTAGTTTCCACAAAGAACTGAAACTATAATCAGGCCATGAGGGACCCTTAAAGAACATATTGTAAGCGGTTTTAACAGAGAAAACTCCATTGGCAGTTCCTTTCCAAATCTGGCAATCCTGCAAATTACTAGCAAAACCCACAGGATAATTAACAACATGTTGAACAAGATCTTCTGTTAAAGCTCTTCGTAATTTATCCAGATCCCACCACTCATCTTTAAAAAAATTGGAGACAGAGCAATCTATATCCTCAATATGCAAGACCCCATCATGCTTCAACAAAGGCTCATCAATAAGCCAACTGTCTTTCCAAAATTTAGTAGTATCCCCCTTACCAACCCTCCAACCTATACCTTGCCTTAACAACTCCACCCCATACATAACACCCTTCCAAGTGGTAGAGCAATCCTTTCGAAACATCAAAGAAGAATCTAAGACAGATTTCCCTTTAAGATATTTAGACTCATAGATCTTAGCCCATAAGCCCTAGTCGTTTTTATGTAATCTCCACCCAATTTTAGCCAAAAGGGCCTTATTCATGGCAGTAGTTTTTTTAAAACCTAAACCCCCCTTGTGCTTAGGACGACAAGCTAAATCCCATTGATAGAGGTGGATCTTAAGCTTTTTCTCACTGCCACCCCAAAAGAAGTTACGATTTAATTTGTCTAGCTCTTGCCCAACACTAACAGGCAACTTGGAGGTCTGCATAGCATAGATTGGAACAGCAAAAGTGACAGCTTGTATAAGAGTTGCTCTACCAGCCAGAGAAAGAAACTTTGACTTCCAAGAAGCAAGCCGCTTATGCACTTTATCAATTAAACAGCCATAGGTGAATTTAGTAATTCTAGAATGCAACATAGGCATGCCCAGATACTTACCAAGGTCCTCAGTAAGAGGGGAGCCACAAATCAAACTTATGATGACCAAGGCTTTACTACAAGGAAATTACACCTTTCCACGCCTTGCCTCCTTGTGTGTTTCACAAATGTGACTCAGAGACAAGAGAATACTTGTGTGCAACGGACTCAAGAGACAGTTACCAATAGCTAGCTACTGAAAAAGTCCTATCTATTTTTGGTTTTACCATTTAATATTTCAAATAATAAGCTTTTGACTAGTAGACTAGTGTTCTTAAGTTCTTAAGCTTTTGGTTGAATGCAAACCATGCAGCACCCCTATTCATTCCAAGACACAACTTTCCTCCTTGGATGGTGAGCCATTATCCGATTCTACTGAGTATCGTCGCTTGGTTGGTTCTCTTCAATACCTCACACTTACTCGCCCCGACATTTCCTTTGCAGTTCAACATGTCGCACCATTCATGAGTATCCCATGCACTTCTCACCTTGCTGCTGCTAAGCGTATTTTGCACTATCTAAAAGGCACCTTACAACTTGGCCTTGTGTTTCGATCCTCTTCTAGTCCTCTTGCACTTCATGCCTATTCTGATGTTGATTGGGCTGGGTGTCCTGACACTAGGTGTTCTACTTCAGGTTATTGTATTTTCCTCGGTCCGAATCTCATTTCTTGGAGTGCCAAGAAACAGCCTACTGTTTCTCGATCTAGTGTTGAGTCTGAATACCATTCTCTAGTTAGGGTCAGTGCAGAGATTGTTTGGATTTCAAATGTGCTTCATGAACTGCATGTACCAGTTTCAAGGCCAATTACACTCTACTGTGATAATCTTAGTGCTACCTATATGGCCTCAAATCCGGTGTTTCATGCTCGCACAAAACACATTGAATTGGATTATCACTTTGTTCGTGAGCTTGTTCTTTTCGGCAGCCATCGTGTTCAGTTTGTCTCATCTATTGATCAAACTGCAGATCTCTTCACCAAAGGCCTTCTTAAGCAACGTTTTCATCTCCTTCGTTCCAAACTCGTCTATCAAAGACCGCCGAGTTTGCGGGGGAATGTTAAAGAATTATAATGTCAACGGTTGACCTGATTACTTTCCATATCAATTTATATTTCCTGTATCAATTGCATATATTATGATTGCTGTCACAAGCTATAGTGTAGGCATAGATTTATTCTTTCCATTCTTACACTGTTGTAAAGCCTTTAAATACTTTCTCTGAGATTCAATACAATCATCGAATTCACAAAACTTTACACTTCAGAATGCCATATGCCCTCTGAAACTCTTCTACATATCAGTGTCGTTGGAGACCCGTCTCTTGTTGGACCTTAAACCAAGAGGTGGCCGCCATATGATTTATATGTCTATGAGGATGAGGAGGAGGAGGTTCATCAAATATGCTTGAAAAGGCCACCACATTGAACTCATCTCTCTGTCTCTCTCTCTCACTGATGACATGTGCTTAGTTGCTTCAATTCAGTCGTCAGCTTTGGAGATTCACTTACTGATAGGTATTTTGGATGTGTGTATAATTTAACACACACACATACACACCATATCAGAGAGAGAGAGAGAGAGAGAGATGAGTTCAATGGGGTGGTCTTTTCGGGCATATTTATAAGTGGATGACCAATGCTTTGTTAAAAGGAAAATACACCATTCCCCCAATAGGCACCTTGTGTGTTTCAGAAGTGTGACCTCTTATTCCAACAACTACCAGCCGGTCTGCACAAATTACAAAGATTTCCAGTGTGTAGGTAGATTCTGCTTATGGCGCACATTTAGTGGTGTACACTGTACCTAACATTCTAAAGAGAAGTAGTTCGACTTTAGTTCAAGTATTTTGGATGTGTGTATAATTTAACACACACACATACACACCATATCAGAGAGAGAGAGAGAGAGAGATGAGTTCAATGGGGTGGTCTTTTCAGGCATATTTATAGGTGGATGACCAATGCTTTGTTAAAAGGAAAATACACCATTCCCCCAATAGGCACCTTGTGTGTTTCAGAAGTGTGACCTCTTATTCCAACAACGACCAACCGGTCTGCACAAATTGCAAAGATTTCCAGTATGTAGGTAGATTCTGCTTATGGCGCACATTTAGTGGTGTACACTGTACCTAACATTCTAAAAAGAAGTAGTTCGACTTTAGTTCAAGTATTTTGTATGTGTATATAATTTAACACACACACATACACACCATATCAGAGAGAGAGAGAGAGAGAGAGATGAGTTCAATGGGGTGGTCTTTTCAGGCATATTGGATGAACCTCATCCTCATATCAGTTTTCATCATCCCGCATGTACTTGGTTGCTTCAATTCGGTCATCAGCTTTGGAGATTCACTTACGGATACAGGCAACTTATACAACAGCTCCCCTAACAGATCTCTCCACTACTTCCAACCGCCATATGGGGAGACCTACTTTCATCATCCCACGGGACGATGCTCGGATGGTCGTTTAATCATAGACTTCATTGGTACGTACGCATATATCCACTTATATGTATATCTATATATCTGACTTTTTTCATCTTCTCATTTAACTTTCGCTTCATTTTTGCAGCTCAGTTTCTGGGGCTTCCTCTAGTACCACCTTTTCTTCAAAACCTGAACAGTAATCAAAGTGTCCAAAACTTTGAAGCTGGTGTGAATTTTGCAGTAATAGGAGCCACGGGGCTCGATGCATCCTTTCTTGCAACAATGGAAATTCATAGTCCAAGTACCAACAACTCTCTAAGAATTCAACTGGAGTGGTTCAAACAAATGCTGCCATCTTTATGCAACACATCTTTAGGTAATTATATCACTCCGGAAAAACGTAGTCATTTGCGGCAAATTTTTTCCAAGGGACCCCAAATACCCTCGGAAAAAATACCATTTCCAAGAGCAAAACACCCTCCATCATCAATAATGCAACAATATGCTTACTATTTTCAACACCCAAAATGCCCTTGGATAAGGGTTCTCTATCGGAAATAGCTAATTTCTGACGGGAAATATTTGTGCCACATTTGTTTGCAATGAAACTAGCGCACATCGGTAGTAAATTCTCGATTTTTTAGGGTAATTAGTTGTTAATAGTGATTATGTACTTCCATGAGCAATCATTAGTTTACGCAAAAGGGTGTATTTGCGAGGGCGTATAATTGCCGTCATGAAATAGATATCTATTACTAATGGCATATATTTGCTCTCAGAATACAGAAGTTTAATGCTACATTTTTTCACCATAGAAATTTTTTTTTATTTTAATTTTAAAAAGTCTAATATTGTTGTTGTTGTTAATAGTGTTCCTTTGCAATACATTTGTGAATATAGGCATTCCTAACCTAAAGTAATATGTGGGCACACTTCACAATATGGAAAGAGAACATTACTTTATATATAGATATCAACTTCACACATTATTTCCTTAAAATTGTTTTCTGTCCGCTTGTATATATGTGTTTGGCTAGTACACTTTGGATCCACCACCAAAACTATATGACAACTTGAACAGTTGGACTTGGTAATGTAAAGCTTTTCAATTAATTTCTATACCTACCAACTTTAATAATTTTCATCTTGGTCGATGGATCAGTTGTTTAATTTTTATTTCTGATTAATTACAGACTGCAAGAAATTCCTTTCAACTTCTCTAATTCTAATGGGATCGATTGGATGCAACGATTACAACGATGGATTGCTTGGAGGAAAAAGTATAGAACTGGTTCGATCATATTTACCATTAGTGATAGAAGCAATTGCTTCAACCATCAATGTAAGACTGCATGGGGAATCATAATTGCTACTTGCTAAGGTAGTCTTTTTTTCTGAATTTTCTTTGGCTGCATGGTTTGCAGGAGTTAATCGAGCTCGGGGCAGCAACAATTTTGGTACCAGGCAACAATCCAATTGGTTGCCTTCCTGCTTATCTATCAAAATTTGAGACTTCAGATAAGAACCAATATGACCCTTCGACTGGCTGCCTAAAATGGTTAAACGAGTTTGCTCAGTACCACAATGAGCAGCTTCAGATCGAACTAAGTCGGATTCGAAGGCTTCATCCTCAGGTCACTATCGTTTATGCAGATTATTACAATGCCCTGCTGCAATTATATCAATCTCCACACCAGTTTGGTACTTCTTCTTCAACCCCTTTAATATTTCTATATCTACCTATTTCACAATTTATGATAAATAATAATAATTCCAGGATTTACTGGGGAGACTAGCAAAGCATGCTGTGGAGGAGGAGGGCCATACAACTTCAACCCATCCCTACAATGTGGGAATGCAGGGGCAACTGTTTGTGAGAACCCTTCACAGTTTATCAACTGGGATGGCATGCACTCTACTGAAGCAGCATACAGGTTGATGACCAAGGCTTTACTACAAGGAAATTACACCTTTCCACGCCTTGCCTCCTTGTGTGTTTCACAAATGTGACTCAGAGACAAGAGAATACTTGTGTGCAACGGACTCAAGAGACAGTTACCAATAGCTAGCTACTGAAAAAGTCCTATCTATTTTTGGTTTTATCATTTAATATTTTAAATAATAAGTTTTTGATTAGTAGACTAGTATTCTTAAATTCGAGTCTTCATGTTACATTAATAATGTGTGTGATGGAATAAAACTCCCCTCTTTCAATATTACTTGTATCATAAAATATTATCTAATTCTGTTTCTTTCGTAAACGAATCCTAAGAGCCCCCAGACTTCAGCTTCCAAAATCTGTCCTCTCCCCAGATTCACAACAAACCCACTCACCCAATCCCCATTAGAAGCTCGAATAGCCCCCACCAGCTCCAACACATCTTTGTTTATCACCAATCGTGACTAATTTGGTTGACTCCAATTGCTACAAAAGCACAGTGGGGCCCTTAGCATATCTAATAAACTTTTTTTTTTTGCCATGATATCCAATCAACTTTAGTCAATTACTTACGTTTTATTACTTTTATTTGTTGGAATATGTTATTACTTTTTTATAGGGTTGGGCATTTATATCGAAAACTCGATAAACCGGTCAAACTCAATCGATTTTGACGGTTTGGTTTAGTTTTTTAATTAAAAAAATCAAAAATGGGAAAAATAACTGGCCGAACCGACATTGAACTGGTTTCAAGCTAGTTTAATTTATCTGAAGCAGCGAAAAATTGACTGACCACCATTAGTTCTCTGGCTGCCTCTCTCTCTCTCTCTCTCTCTCTCTCTCTCTCTCTCGTCGTCTTCTCCACCAAAACTGCACCGCACCGGAAATTCCAAAATTTTCTTTGCTCCCAATGTAACCAAAAAACCAAAAGCGGTGCCCCTTTAAGTCTAGTTGAAATGTAGCTGTCCATGATTGTGGAAACTTGTGGTCTTGCTCAATAGGATCACCATCACTAGTATTTATTTCAATCAGTTTATTGGGTAAAGACCAATATCTAGTTGAAACGTGCCCAAATATTTAAAGCTCAACTAAACTGCTAAACCACGACATAAAATTACAAATAAGTACATAGCCTATGCTAAAAGTCATTTAACCAATAATATGTAATGAGACAAACAAAAGTCATATTGCCAAACATTATTTGTATTTTGTACCACCCATATCCCTCTTCCATTACTTTACAAAATGAAGCTGTTTATTCTTGTAGCCTCTCTATGCCTGACTTTGAGCACAGTCTCCTCAAGTCTTCAACCATACGAGGCAATTTTCAACTTCGGTGACTCCCTTAGTGACACCGGAAATTTCCTCCTCTCTGGTGCTCTTGCATTCCCAGTCATCGGAAAGCTCCCTTATGGAGAGACCTTTTTTCGACGTGCAACCGGCCGGTGCTCCGATGGACGACTTGTCGTTGATTTCATTGGTAAGCCCCTCCTCCTCCCCTCCTTCTTTCTTTTTTTATACAATGGATAATCTAAACCATTCTAAATTAATCTAATTTACGAGGAGAGAATTCAAACTTAAGTGTAAGAGGGCGAGCTCACTATCCTAACCCACATCTGTAATATATAAATATACATTAATTTGATTAATTTGGCATGTGATGTGAATTGAATGAACTTTGATAACGTTGTAGCTGAGGCACTTGGGTTGCCACATTTGCCACCCTACCTGGCACTAAGCAAAGGCCAAGATGTGAAGCATGGAGTGAACTTTGCTGTTGCTGGAGCCACTGCGCTTGACCCACAATTCTTCTACCAAAGAAAAATCGGATCCGTTATGTGGACAAACGATTCCTTGAGCACTCAGCTTGGTTGGTTCAAGAAGCTTAAGCCCTCACTTTGCACCACCAAACAAGGTGATCACAAAGTCTAGAGATCAAACTAACCCACAAACCTAGTTTCTTAACTTAATTCACATTTTTAATTTGATTTTTCCACAGAGTGTGACAACTACTTCAAAAAGGCTCTGTTTCTGGTGGGGGAGATAGGTGGAAACGATTACAACTATGCCTTCTTTGTTGGTGGAAACATTAAACAGCTCAAAGCTTCTGTCCCATTTGTTGTTGAAGCAATTACTCAGGCCACCAGTGTATGTATATACACAAATATTACTTAAATAATAAGTTTTTTTATTTTGTATATACAAGCGAGAGTATAAATTAATCTAATTTAGAGAAAGGAGACTCGAACTTGATATTGTAAGGAGGTGGGTCCAACTCGCTTAATTTATGTCTACAGTTAAATAATAGTAATTTTACACAAAAATGGTCACATAATAAATTACTGTGGCAGGCATTGATAGAGGAAGGAGCAGTGGAGTTGGTGGTGCCCGGAAACTTGCCGATTGGGTGCTCAGCTGTGTATCTGACTCTGTTTCGAAGCCCCAACGAAGCTGTTTATGATAAACGAAATAGGTGTTTGAAGGCATTCAATGGTTTCTCCAAGTACCATAACAGTGAGCTCAAGCGTGCCCTGGGGGCACTTAGACTAAAATACCCTCATGCAAGGATTATATATGCTGACTACTATGGTGCAGCCATGCCTTTTTACCATGCCCCTCAGCATTATGGTAAGTTTTATAAATTGGAACTTCCATTACTTCTGTATTTTATTTATAAATTATGGTTAATTGGACTAACTCACGTCTGTTAAAATCATAATATTATTTGTTTTTTTAGGGTTCAAAAGTGGGACATTAAGGGCTTGTTGTGGAGGGGGAGGGCCATACAACTTCAATAATTCAGCAAGGTGTGGGCACATTGGATCAACAGCCTGTAAAGATCCATCTTCCTATGCAAACTGGGATGGAATTCACTTAACAGAAGCAGCTTATGGGCACATTGCCAAGGGCTTGATCCATGGCCGTTTTGCCACACCCCTCTAGGCTCTAGCTTTATAATACATTAGCTACTTTGCCTTTGTCTTACAATTGGTTCCTTTTATAGATTGCCATTGTTGGTGTGTGCGCAGCGCAATATATTACCGTAAAGAAATAAATTTACCATTTTGTTCAAAATATATGCTTAAGATCTTACTTGTGAAGCAAACAAGGTGACAATGGTCATCCGAAAGTACATTTCAAACTGTAATTACTTCAGAAAGGGGAGGTAGGCATGGAAGATAAGATGATTTAATTACGCCTTCTTTGCTGGTGGGCAGAGCATTAAACAGCTAAAAGATTTCGCACCCCCTTAGTCGTTGAAGCAATTACTAAGACCACCAATGTATGCTAACATCAATCATATTCATGACATGAGGCAGTTAATGCTCATAACCTACACCCTACATAAAAATGTGACATCATATTTGTTATTTATTGCATGGGGTCTAGTGGCCAGAAACATTTATAATAATAATAATAATAATGTGCTCAAGAAAGGACGTTAGGCTTCCGGCAGTCAACTGGAGAGAGACCAATGGCCAGGCCGTTGCTTGGTTCTGCGAACGACAGGATTTTAGATGTCGTTCAGTCTAGCTCAAGAAAGAAAAATACAAAAAGATAAAAAGGTGGAGATGCGGGGTATCGATCCCCGTACCTCTCGCATGCTAAGCGAGCGCTCTACCATCTGAGCTACATCCCCTTTGTTGTTCGAAGTTTCGGATATGTCATGTATAACTACTACTAAATTGAGAAGTAGTTTTTGTGACCTTTATATATATATTATTATATTCCAACAACTACACAAACCAACCGTGTCTGCTAGCTTTTGTTTCAACCTTATTGTTTGTGTAATTTATAATTTAATATATATCACAGTAAAAAAATTAGGTTTAGTTGGAATGCAGTTGTCCCCAGATACCTGCACGACATTACTATACTAATAAGATAGGAGATTATTCAATAAGTATTTTATATTAATGATTAATTGGTTACATATTTCTAATTTTGATTGTTGGATTGCATATATGTTGTATATTAAATTTACTAACATATCTAATGAATGCAATCCAACGACCAAAATTAAAAATATACAACAAATCCTTAACTTAAATACTCATTGGAGAACCTCCCTAATAAGATTATAGAAACGATATGGCACTTCAAAATTAGATATGATTGTAGCTGAGGTATTTGGGTTAGCACCATGAGGTTGTAAATTGGGCTTTGTGTTGAAATATGGGCAAGTTTTGGACAAAATATACTTAATTACCAAATTTAGGTTTTTCATACAACTCAACCCAAATTTCAACATACAGACTTTTCACTTTTCCTCTTTTCTTATAATATCGCACAACTGAAACACAGACTGATGCATAATCAACCTTAAACCTATGGACAGAACCACAAAAACAGAAATCAAGATTAAAAATCAGCATCATCATCATCCTCATGGTCCCTCAGCACCCAAGAACCGTCGTCCAGCTGAGTCATGCACTTGTTCTTCTCACACCGCCAAGACGCCGGTATAAGATACTCCTCCTCCAAATCATCAGCACTCTTATTTACCAGGGCTATGTCACGCTTAACTTCCAACTTGAACCCTCCTTTGCTCCCTTGTGTTCCTGCAACTCCATGCAAGTACCCTTCCAAGTTATGCCAACTTGCCAGCCCTCCAGGGCTCTTCAGGTACTTGGATTTTCGAGTGTCGATGGCCAACTCTTCTCCCACGTTCGAGTAACCCAATGGAATTGGGTAGTTGGGGACAACATCTAAAGCATTACGAACGCGTAAGGTTCGAACATCTTTGTGCCCGGAGAAGACCTTCTCAAAGTTTGAGTCTCCAACTCGAGGGCTGGCAAAGACAATGGCTGTTACTGGACAGGCTTTGTTTGGCTGCTCCTTTGGCCTGTTTACGCCATTGGCAACAATGTCAACTGCGTTCAGTGTGGCAATTGCTGCACCCAAACTATGCCCTGTTATTGTGATGCTAATTTCCTCATCCTTGAATTGCTCTACTAGTCTCCTAACTTCTTCAATAACCTGGATATATATAAATGCAAAAAGTCAGAAAACATTACATTTGCATGTAACGTTCTTTTGTCAAGTATTGCATATGTTAAGTTAACAGACTGTCAATATGATTATACCTGATATCTGGCACTGGTTTTGTTGAAAGGCGAACGCGAATCATCTGAAGTATAGATAGAGTACCAACCTTCGTGCACCTTAGGATCACCGTCCTCGCCAAGTAATTTTGAGACAGAAACCAAATTAAATTGCAAGTCATTAACCCACTCCAATGACTGCACAGTGCCTCTCCAAGCAATCACAATGTCCCTCCTGCCTAACGCAGCCTTCCCTTCATCTGTAGCCACAGCAACGTACCCCATCCAATTGGATTCCTTGCACCAAGACTCCCTTGATAGAGACTTAATGAGAAAGGCCTCAGGGACTTGAATTTGTGAGGTCGCATACACAAATTTGGTCACATTGTACTTAAAAGCATTGCCTTTCTCTAAACCAACTCTAGAGAAAAAATTCTTTCTGGCATATCTGCTGCTTCCAGCATACTTTGATGCCTTCTCTGTGTTGAAGGCATCATAAGTAGCTTGAGCCATTTCTCCGTAGTGAATTATGTAGCGACGGAGATCAATGTCAAGAGGATCCAACAGGCCCTGCCAGTTGTTCTGGCCACTTAGATGCCTCCATTTTTTGGCTATGCTATGACTGCTATCCATTTTTTTCTTCAAACCAAACATCCTCGTGAGGAGGACGAGTCTTGTTGCCTTCTTTATATAGACTCCACGAAAAATTCTAGAATGCATTTAGAAACAGAAGATATTCAATGCATCACCTTGACTTTCGTAGCTTTCTTCCTCCCTGTGAAATCATGGCTGGAAGAAAACATTGTGATTGGTGACAGCAATTTAGAAGTTTTGAAATCTTAGACAAATTGAGATGCTAATGTTTGATCCGTGTGGCCAGAGATTGGTCTCGTAGTCTCATAGTATAAAAGGAATGAGGAAAACAAGTTCAACCCAAGAATAGAAAACTTCGAAGTTAATTCTGTTAATTTTGTTGCTGCAAGCAATGTGATTGCATATCTTGGACATTAGGCATATGCCAAATCCGATGAAATCCCATTTCTCTAAGGCAGGTTAGATTCCCCTATTCTTGGCTTGGAAAGTACAAGCAATGAAGCAAAATCAGCTTACTCCTCGACAGATAATTTGGTGGTTGGCAACTTTATGATGTTTAAAACTTTGTCTTCATATAGTTCTAAAATTGAAGCATATCTTTTGCCAATGTACATGCTGCATGGGATGGGCTAAAACTCCTTCAAGATGGTTTTCTACAGGTTTTTTCTTAACGATTGGTCCACTTAACAATTGACAATAAGAAGGAGATGGATGGAGATGGATCATCTTTTTTGGTTACAGAAAGAGAGATGATGGTGATGGCCTTTGCGTTTGCGTTTGCTTTTGCTACAAGGAAAACATATATCTTCGGGAAAAGTATGATGTTGGCAAGTTAAACAAGGCAAGCCTTGTACATTTTGGTTATATTTATATATATACATATTGGATGATATATAAGAAGAAGAATAAGCATGACGTAACCAATGGCGTACGTCCCCTAGGAATAGATAATTAAGTTGGCAGCCTTCTACTAAAAAGCCTTAGCTTTTGACTCTCCACTTTGCAATGTCCCCATACCTAGATTTCGACAAGCTTATGGTACGTAATGTATGTACTCACTCACATCTTATGCTAAAGGCAACGGATGGCGAAATCAACACTATGGCCCCGAAAGGTACACATGGTTGAAGCCCATTGGGTTGAATCGTAGTTTTAGACATTCTGTGTTTTCTTTTACTTTCTTTAATAAAGTAAAAATTAAGTGTCATTAGACTAAATCATCGATTTATTGCGTAAATTAAGTGTCATTAGACTAAATGATCGATTCATTGCGTTTTGTGGTTTTTTTTCCTCTTGGATCATTGTTTTTAACATCATACATGGACTAATTATCATGGGTTTTTCAATCTTATGTAAGGCTAAGGAGATCAAGATAAGATTGAAGGATGAAAGTTTGGGCCTGTAGAAATACGGGTCTATTAATTGAAACAGTGACCCAACTCATCCCAAACCATCCACCAAGTTGGTAATTTCAAAATTCAACATTTTAAAATAATAATGGTGGTGACTAGTGGTGATGCTCTCTGTCAGATCTCACTAGTTTTTTTTTTTTTTTTCTCGGGGCCGTAGTTAAAAAAGAGGGAGTATTCTCACGTATACATATCATAGAAGATCGAATCGGAGACTACTCTATCACTCAGGTAAGACCCCATTGGCTTGGCCAGTTCTCACTGGTTTTACTTGGACCAGTTCAGAGAACAGAGTCCTTTTAACTTTTTTCTCTTTTCTTTGGAAGGGGGGGTGACCTTTTTGAACTCAAATCTTATTCGGGGATATTATTCTCCTGCACATAATACAGTTACATGAGAAAGAAATGGTCAAGTCCCACCACCAACGTCCTATCCCATCACACCCCGTGACCAGCTTCCATCTTCACGAGACTTGTTCCCTTTGCGACAAATTGTCTATCATCTCTTATGTATATTTGCCGTGCCCATTAGGTTTTGTTCAACAATGTAAAATCTCACATCGAAAAATTAATTAAATAAATTACAACATATAAGTAGTAATATTGAAATCTTCTGTAATAAAATTTCTCACTTATTAAATTTTATAAATAATTAAATTAAAAATAATATCGATGTTACTAGTGGAACACAGTTTCGTCTCTTTGAAATCACTTACAATCAGATAATTGTATTCGGATTTACGAATTTCGTAACATAATATCAGACTGCAGCACCGCTTCAACTTAACTGGCTTTAACAATTTGGACCCAAAATTGATGGTGGTCATTGCTCCATGCGCCTATGACTTCATTTGACGCTGGTCGTTGACCAACTCTTTCCTTGATGCATTCAATTGAAGCTGGAGATCCCAACTCCCAAGCAACTATATCCCGCCTTTTCTAGTCACTCCCAAACTAACCAATTAATTGGTCACTAACTGAGTAGTCTGGTTAGTTGTGAAATTACTTTTTAGTTGCCATACTCCTTAAACTTAGATCCAATTTACGTTTTGATCTTCGAATTCACAAAATGTATTTTCCTCAACTTCGCTTTCATTAAGATGATTAAATTTAGATGAATTCGAGAAGATGCAGATGCATTATTAATTCGTGCAACGTCTTCCTTATCTTGATGGGAAACTGTTAAGATGATTAAATTTGAAGCAAATGCTTGTGGTTGGAGGACCACTTTGGATCACGTTACATTTACTCCCGGGGCATGTTACATTACTTTCACATATGGTTTCTTACACAAACCGTTCCTCACATTTATTTTTCTCATTCACAATACAATATAGATTTGCAATTCTTCTGTTCTTCAAACAAACTAGCGGTGCCACCCCAGAATTCATGTGAGATAATATCCAAATTCAAGTTTTGGATAATTATTTTTTCTTTTACAAGTTTGACGCTCTTAGAAATTATTATGAATTTTTTTTCATTTAAAATTGTATCTATATATAATTTTGGCCCAGATATTTGTACTTTAAGCTGAAGTATAATTAGTCACACGCACACTCATACGCAAATTGAACAAAAATGGGTAAGCAAGGCAAGGATATTGACAAGCTACAAATCTCTTTATTGGTCGGGATAGTAAAATAGTGTTATTCTCCCGTTTCATGAAAGTCTTTATTCTTTATACGAGAAAAACTTAGTTGCAACGGGAATAACACTATTTTGCTATCCCCAACCAATAATATTATGTCATGTAGAAGTGTTATCACACGTGTCATAGCCCAATTTCATAGAAATCTTTCTCCTATGTTTTTTTTTTGGGGGTTCGTAAAGTCTTTCTTCCTTTATACACATTCTCATGTCATCCTCAAAGCAGCTGTACAGCTACCAATTCAAATGAACATGAACATCCATGCTCTCTCTCTCTCTCTCTCTCTCTCTCTCTCTCTAATAATGTAGCAAAAACATGGTGAGGAAATTACCAAAAGAAGGGGGATGAATTTCCCAATTCAACACTCAGCACAAAAATAAAGGAGTCCCAAGATTGCAGAGATTCTTACATACAATCGGGAATGTTATTCTTGTATATTTGAGTGCTCGTGATGAGAGATGTAAATATACAATGATATATATTTCGGATTACACAACATAATATTTCCTCAAATTATGATTTATATCTTCCAACACTCAACCTTTGAAGGTAAGACAAGTGATCGGTTTAGAGAGTAATGCTCCAGGGAAGATTAATAATGATGTAGGGTTTACTATGATTAACAACAATCTGATACGTTAATTAAGACTAATTATAATTCAACACTTGCCGAAGACGTACATTGACTTCTCATGGCAAACAAACCAGTCAAAGCACAAACTCAAGTGAGATCTCGCGATATTATCGCGACAAATAGTGTACCAAGCCGACCGTTAGAATGACCTTTCTAGTTTCCAAAACTTCCCACTCTTTCTAAATCAATTTCATTACACTCTCACCATCCTTCAACTACAGCCCCAAAGCCATATCACCCACCGCCCTAATCCCACGCGCCCCCAATAACTCATCAGATTTTTCAAAATCTTACCCACCAAATCCCTCTTCGCGCGTGGACTACTGCTTCGTCATATTTTTTTCTTAAAAAATTGGATCCGAGAAAAGAAGACCGTTCCTCGGTAACGGCGCCTTCTGCTTTTTTTCCCTCTATCTTTAATTAATTTATCTATAAATTAAACTACTTATTTGTTTTTTTTTCTTTCAATTATTATTTATTTTCAGTCGCAAACTTCAAGCTCGACAGAGAGGGCTTCACTCACTTTCTCCAACAAAGAGACAGACGCACACAGACAGGGACGTCTTTGTAAGCCTTCGCTCTATAGAGGATTGCAAACAAGAGGACTTGAGAATCACAGACCCCAATCCCAGAGGAGAGAGAGACCCGAGGTTAGTGAGAGAGAGAGAGAGTTTTGCAATGGTAGCTGGGAAGGTGAGGGCGGCAATGGGGCTGCAAAAATCGCCATCAAATGCGAAACCGGAGACTCCTTCGAAGTCGCCGTCGCCGTCGGTAAGCTCCGGTAAGCTCTCGCAGAAGGCGGTGTTCTCGCGCTCATTTGGCGTGTACTTCCCACGCTCCTCCGCACAGGTCCAGCCTAAGCCGCCGGACGTGACGGAGCTTCTCCGCCTGGTCGAAGAGCTCCGGGAGCGAGAGTCGAGGTTGAAGACGGAGCTTCTCGAGAACAAGCTCTTGAGAGAGTCCGTCGCCATTGTCCCTGTTTTGGAAAACGAGATCCTCAACAAGAGCGAAGACATTGAGCGAGCTTCGAAGCAAATGGAGGCCTTGGAGGCCGAGAACGAGAGGTTGAGAAATCAGGTGGAGGAAGTGAAGTTGATGTTAGAGGAAGAGAGGAGGGAGAGCGAGAAAAAAGTGAAGGCAATGGAGGCTGAGATTTCGGAGTTGAAGAAAACGGGGTCGGATCGTAGCAAAGCGGAGATAAACTTGGAGAGCGACGAGCTTTCGTCGTCGCAGAGATTCCAGGGGCTCATGGAGGTCACCGGAAGGTCCAATCTCATAAAAAACTTAAAGAAGGGAGCCAAATGCGCTGACGTTCATGCAAATCAGGAGAGTCAGAAGCTAGAGCGCTCAGATTCGAAGAGGGAGGAAGCAGAAACGGAGAGACCGAGACACTCGAGGTGTAACTCGGAGGAACTCGCCGAGTCGACTCTGTCTACTATCAGATCTCGCATTCCTAGGGTTCCTAAACCGCCTCCAAGACCATCCACATCCAACGGCGAGAACAAGGCCACAACAGAACAAGCGGTTACATTTCCACCACCTCCGCCACCTCCAACGAGCCAGGCGAAGTCGGTACCTCCACCGCCACCTCCGCCGTCAAGAGCGGCTCCGCCTCCGCCTCCCCCGCCTCCTAAAGGGAGAAGGCCGGCCCCTGCGAAGGTGAGGCGAGTGCCGGAGGTTGTGGAGTTTTACCACTCTCTGATGAGAAGAGACTCTCGCAGAGACTCCGGCAGTGGAGGCTCCGACGCGCCGGCAACCGCAAATGCCCGTGACATGATCGGCGAGATCGAGAACCGTTCGGCTTACTTGCTCGCGGTAAGTTCCGGCATCGTGTTTGCTTATTAAAATTACGACTTTGCCACTGGCTTTTTGGTAGTGTCATTTGTCAGTGACAAGTGGCCGTCCTATTTGTCTTTATTGATTTTATTATTTGCTTGTTAGATAAGACAGTGCGGAGATTCGAATGGAATAGCTTTTGTTTAAATAAAAAAGGTGTAATTCTGGTGAAAGTAGAGTGGCAATTTTGTATTTGTCGATGAAAATGATATGTTTCTGTATCTACAGATAAAAACGGATGTAGAAACGCAAGGAGATTTCATAAGGTTTTTGATAAAGGAAGTTGAGAATGCAGCGTTTACAGACATCAAGGATGTGGTGCCTTTTGTCAAATGGCTGGACGATGAGCTCTCATATTTGGTACCATTCTATTTTCCAATTCAACAAATTATTACGTGATTTATTTTGACTTTCACAAAATCTCTAATTGGGGATTGACTTTGATTTTCTTTTTGTTTAGGTGGATGAAAGAGCTGTGCTGAAGCACTTCGACTGGCCAGAGCAGAAGGCCGATGCTCTGCGCGAGGCTGCATTTGGGTACTGTGATCTCAAGAAGCTTGAAACCGAGGCCTCGTCGTTTCCCGACGATTCTCGCCATCCCTGTGGTCCAACCCTCAAGAAGATGCAGGCTTTGCTGGAAAAGTAAGCGACTTTTTGGTCTTCTCTTTGCAAACTAATGCCATAATTTATTCTAGTGTTATAATGTTGTTGGTAAATTTGGAACAGATTGGAGCATGGTGTTTACAATCTTTCACGGATCAGAGAATCCGCCACTCAAAGATACAAGGTTTTCCAAATCCCTACCAATTGGATGCTCGATACTGAATTCGTAAGCCAGGTAATTCATTCCACAAAGTCCATCCTCTTTTTTTTATTGGTTATGGATTTTAGGTGGGTGCCCTTTAATAAATCACAGACGTGTAAGATAATTGAGAAATCTTTTTGACACGGTCTACCATGTAATCTAGCGTAGTAGGGGTCACAAGATGAAGAAAATATTTCCTCTCATTTTCTATTCCCACGCCTGCATGCGCGCATGTGAATTCCCAGATTTCTGATATACAATATGTTTTGTCTTCCTTACTTTTTCATTTCGGAGTTTATAGAAGTAGGGAAGCAAGTAAGATTCTATGTTGACTTTATATTTATAGGTGTAAAGAAGCAAATAAGACTCTCTCACCCATTTTCTACATATAATATGTTTTGTCTGGAGACTGTCCCCTGGCCATTGAATTGAATTGGATTGAATTGGTAGAATAATAGAACTGCAGCCAACTCCAGTACAATTAATTAATAAAATTAGTAAAGTATATTGCTAGTGGTCGTAGTATCCTAAGTTCATGATATCTGAATTACAACCTCTTTTGCGGTTGTTCTAACCTATGCAGCATAAATGTTGTGTTAGGTAGTGCAATGAATATAGTAAATGGGAATGCAAAATTGTTTAAAGGCTCTTAAATCCAGGAAGATGTAATTTATAGCACCAACAATGCTACTTAGTTAGCTTGTTATTGTACTGACAATAGTGTATGTACATGAAAAATTCACAGATCAAGCTGGCATCCGTGAAATTGGCAATGAAGTACATGAAAAGAGTCTCTGCTGAGCTTGAAATAGTAGGAGGTGGCCCCGAAGAAGAAGAGCTGATAGTTCAAGGTGTTCGATTTGCCTTCCGTGTACATCAGGTAAAAATACTCATAACAGCATCCTTTTACCATGCCCAGACATTTCACATTCTTTAGAGTAGTGACGTGATTATTCGCTGCAGTTTGCCGGGGGTTTTGATGCAGAAACGATGAGAGCATTCCAGGTGTTGAGAGATAAAGTCAGGTCATGCCATGTACAATGCCAAAACCAGCAACAGCAAAAAATTGTGTGCAGGTCTACACCATGCTAACAATCATCCATCTGTAGCAAGCTCAGCTTCAGAAAATTGCTCCGAGGGTTTTTGTTGTAAAGGGAGGACAGAAACATTGTGTTTGTGAATACAATGGCGGTAGCGCCATATGCGCCTGCATTCATAATTTTATTCATATTATTATTACTCATCTTCTACGCCTGCTCGGATAGATTTTGGGTATCGATTTTAATGTTCCTACCCAGAACTAACATGTATAATATAGCTTGTAAAAGAATGTAGTATGTATGCTGTATGCTACAACATCGTGACTCTCTGCTTCAATCACGAATAAGATCGATCAACCTTACTTTTCTCATCACGTTGTCAATCTTTGTCATATTGGTTGAAAGGTTTGCATCATATCATCAAGTAACAAGAAGCTAAGGTTATAGGGTTGCGTTCCAAAATGCCCCCTAAAGACCATTTAGTCTTTCTCGGTTTCAAATTTCAAGCTCATTCACTTGTCAAGATTGGTATCATTTAGGTCTAGCATCTTTGATACTTTCTTACTAAAAAATATGTAGGGATATTCACATATTTAATGTAACCAATTTAATAATTTCTTTTCAAATATTCACATATTTAATGTAACCAATTTAATAATTTCTTTTCAAAGTTCGTTCATGCCAGTAGTTGATGGGGATCGGGGTCCGGACACAGGTCACCAACCACATACACGAGCACCGAAATCTAAGGTTAATGCAAACTCACATATATCATAGCAAATCCATGCCGCAAATAAATTATTTCATTAATTATCAACATAAACTCCCTACAACTATAACATTAGCCTTATTTATAGGCTTTACAAGACTTGGGCACCAAGGCTACTTGGTCCAAAAGTAAACTAATTAATTATAAAATCACACATAAATAATAAAAGATATCCAGAAACTACCTAAATAAGAAAATAACAATATATCATGAAATAACTAATTAAATGGTAAATATCTATCTTGATCCACCCCTATGCTCCTGCATCAGACTCCCCTGGTTGGAAAGAATTTGTCCTCGAATTCAAGCCCTTGATTGAGGAAAATCCGAATAGAATCTTCAATGGCTTCATATTAATTATGGATCTTTTAGCATCCAATTGAAACCTTCCTTTCCAAATAAAAAGATATTTGGAATATTTTGTTATTCTTGGCTTCTTACTCCCTCTAGCAATGCAAAAGTTTCTCTCTAGAATCTTCAACCAATTGACAAAATCAACCAGGTTTTTGGCAACCTTCCAAGTGAAAATATTAATGCCTATAAAATCAATAATATCTTTGAAAGTTTTCTCAATTCTCATCTCTTCACTGTTCTAGTCAATAAATTGCATATCAAAATTGCTTTGAACACCAAAACAATTTTCATTGCAATTTTCACAATTGCAAGGATCAAATTTGACTCTATGCTCCTGCATCAGTAGTGTAATGTACTTATGAATTAGTCTTTGGTGAAGTGGTAGTTGTTCTTATTAGATTGAATGAAGTCTTAGATTGCAACAACAATATAGTTCATGATGATTTTGATACCTAATTGTAACAACAATATAGTTCATGATGATTTTGATACCTAATTGTTGCTAGCCCTATTATGGTTCAAATACAATACATCGTGTGTGCTAAAAATTGCTTTTAATCATTTGAGTTACAAGACTGCATAAAAAACAGAAAATGCTTTTATTATTATTATGTTTTTAACATTTGGTAAAATGTTCATCTTATTATTATTGGATAATCTGTCCTGCTTGAAAAAGAACAAAAAAAGAAAGGGCCGGCTCTGTCCTTTGAGAGAGGCGGTGCTAATCATGTCGGGGCGACGAAAATTAGTTTGCTCTGGGCAAAGAAGATGACGGCCTGCTTGTTTCTAAATCTGCCACTTTCTTCTTCATCTGCTGCGTTTACTTCTCATACTAATAAGAATTACCCTTCGCTAGCTTCACACCTACTTCTCACTCTAACCCCAAACCAGTCCTTTCTTCGAGCCCCTCGGTTCTCACGCCAAATCAAAGCCTCATCAGCTTCCATGGAAGCCCAGCAAAGTGAGACCGGCGTCTCAACCCCACCTATGAAGCTCTTGTTCGTGGAGATGGGTGTGGGCTACGACCAACATGGGTCAGCTTCCTTTGCCCCTTTGACTCTCTTCTCGCTCTTTTTGCCACATTTGATGATTGCCCATTTGAGAATTTCATGCGTTGAAGTGTTAAAAATTTGAGCTTTTAATTAAAGGAAGTAGCTTGGTAAATGTGAAGTTTGATGAAATTTTGTGTTATAGGCAAGACGTTACCGCTGCATCAATGCGGGCTTGCAGAGATGCCATCTCCTCTAATTCAATCCCTGCGTTTCGAAGAGGTAATATGATCATATGCCTTTTTAAATTTTAGTGGCAAGACAACTAAATTATTAGCATACTGGCTGTTTCTTTTATGCTGTATTTGCTAGCATAAATACTGTTGAATGTTGTTTTGTGAATACATGTTATGTGTTGGTAAATGGTTAGAGCATTGTGGTTTTGGCAAATTCGGGTTGATGCTATAGGTTACCTTATGTGATGATTTACTTTATTACATTATCTTGTGTTGGATTATGGTAGTCGCATTAGGAGGATTGTTATGGAGTTTGTTTCATTAGTACTTAGTAATCATAAAGTTCAACTACTGCAGGGTCAATACCTGGTGTTACATTTGAGGAGATGAAACTAGAGATCAAGCTGGGTGTGCCTCATTTACTCCAACCGTCACTGGATGTCGAAAGGGTCAAATCAGTCTTTCCTTAGTGAGTATCTTCACTTTATGAATCTGGATGTGTGAACTTTCATTCGCTGAAACTTTACCCTATCTCTTCTACTAAGTTGTGCACTGCCAAATTCATTGACAATTTGGCAGCATTCATAGGTAACCATATCTTTTGCTTTTATGGAATCAATCATTCTTTCCGGTGTTTACTACTGTGCCTGTTAGTGAAATCTAATGTTTGAAGTTTTAAGTGGCTATAATCATTTTGCATTAAGACCTTTGCTGGTGCTAATCCTTGTTCAACAGGAATTATATCAAGGAGCTTTGAAATGGCTCTACTAGTTTAGCATGATGAGGAATTAGTATGGTTAACTTTCTTCCTTGGAAGAAGCTGTGAAATCTATTTCAATACTGTCCAGTAGGATTATTCCCCTCCAAATGTGGGAAACTTCTCTTTAATATCCAACTTCTACTCCAATTCGCATTGAGCATAGCTTGCAGACTATAGATTAAGGGATGTGCCCAAGTGCTCATTGGTTGTGAACTTTGACTTGGTCTAGTCACGGCATGTACATTTCTGCTTGCAAAAACTTCAATTGTTAATAACTTGTGAGTGCTTCTTGACAACTTCCTAAGAGTGCACCGAGCTAGCAAACCAATTGTTTGGGTTTATCCACTGTGTATATATGCAAATGCTCTCTTTTACAATGCAATGCAATGGTGTTGAAATCACAGTCCACACATTCTCTTTTGACATTGTTTTTGCCTTATCTTCCCCCTAAAACTTAATTGCAGTGGAAAAATTGTGAAAGTTGAAGTTGTGGATGGCGGACTGATATGCTCAAGTGGTGTGTGCGTGGAAGAAATGGGAGATAAGAATGACGACTGTTATATAGTGAATGCAGCAGTCTACATTGGTTACTAGCTTCCTCTTTCCTCCAATCCCCCACCAGAGGTTATAAGGTTTGTTTTCACTTTTCTTTTCCACATAAGATGCAGATAGTTTATTTTTGTTTTTTCCTTGCCTGCACCGGGATTTTGTTTATTCTATGGTGAATTGCCATTCAACTGATAGCCGAAGTTCAATATCTGTTATTGTTGCAGAACCCTCTTAGGAGGACCATGGCTGGTGTTTCAGAGTCTTCAACAGGGAGAGGAATGCCTGCGTCCATCAACGTATCTTTGATTTTTTTATTTTATTTTTTTTGGTACCAAGAGCTGTCCTCCTAACATCTTTTGTGGCTGATGATTATTTTGACAATCATGGTGTCTCTATATGCTTGGACTTCTATGCTTATTGAATAATTGGAATTCAAGGTAATGCTATAGACAATTGCTTCGTGCATAAATTTCTGATGATATTAACCATCATAATTTGCTTGTCATCTCGTTTCATTCTGTTTTCTGATCTCCATTTGAAACATAGTTACCTATCTTCTTATCAAAAAGGAAAAATAGTGAACTTTCTTGAAATCACTTGAGCCTTTGGCTGAAATTGCGGACCAATAATATAATGCTCTCATATCATTATTGGAAGCATCTTAAAAGAAAAGACCAATATTGACCACAATGCTGGAAATCTCCACATGTACATTTCTTTAATTAGATCACAGAGCAAATTAACAAGAAAGTTCAAACTAGCCAATGACTTTAAGTTACTCTAAGACGAGTGTTTTTGCTTTCTGTAATCACACATACACTCTCACTTCTCCATCTCCTCTGTCTATCTACGAACTCCAAACCATTTTTCTGGTCAATTAAACCAATCAAATTTACAACTGATTTTGCCACCTTATTGTCGTTTACCAATCGAAGTGAATCTGAAATTCTAAACCCCCTGACTATGCAAGCAATGTATAGAAAGAAAGGAAACTAAAATGGTTGCTACTGTTGCTCAGTATGATTGACCTTCACATGATGAGAGCAGCATATAGGAGTTGGTTCCAAGTATCCGGCAACCCAGGTAGGCACCAGTGGCTGCAGTCGTTGCCGGAGTGGTCGCCACTATAAGTTGAGGGATGAGCATCTTTTCTTAATTGTGAGAGTGTCGTAATGTCGAGCAAGTAAACCGGATTCTTAATCGTGCTTAACACCTTATTTACAACAGCATAAGCTGGAGGTGGCCCTGCTGGGTATGTTGTTCCAGATAGAGGTCCAAGTTCTCCATAGCAACTCTTCTTCGGAGAATTCCATTCCTGGCCCCTGGTTCAATGCAACAACGAGGTTGTTAATTATAAGTCACACAAATTAGTGTGATCAAATCTACCACTTTGATTTACACTTACTGATAATGGGTTGGAGAAATCCCTTGGAAGAAGACTCTGGTCTTTGAAGGATCAACATTTGAGTCAACCCATTTGGCCCATGTGGAGAGCCCCTTATAAAATGCTGTCAAACGATCCATATCTCTGTACAAGTTTGTCCCATCCCGAACATAGTCCCATCTGCACAACAGAGCCATTCAAAAACGGAATTCATAATGCATCAACGGTAATTTACGATGCACACTAGAGAAGACAGCCTCGCATTCCTCAATTGAAAAATTGAAAAGAAAAGATCAAGGGTTGGAATCGTACGGCTGAGATTTGCCTGTATGGGTCCACCAATGCCAGGAATTGAAGATCAACACGTCCATGTCTTTCCATGAATTTCCAGCGTTGATGGAGCCCAGGTTTAACACACGGCCAACATTTTCTCTGACTATATCTACAAGGTATGGTGTGCGGAACATAAACAAAGTCACTCCATAGTCCTGCATACAACATAACCCATCTTCCTTTTAGATTCAATCAACAAGACCTCCAAATAATATGGCAACAATGAAATGGCTGGTAGTATGCAAAAAGCACTGTCGTCAAAAGCACTTATTGTCTACATCATTATATATTTTCCTGAGGATATCATCACAAATAAACTAAATAAATACTACAAGCAACCACATGCATGCTTTAAATTTAGTTTATGAGCAATTATTTTGAATAAATTTTGATAAAATGCATAATTCAACATGGAGCACTTTGTGAATTGAATTATTGTAACCCCCGATTACAGGATAAATGATTGAAGAAGGCTGCCCACAAATGATTACAAGAGACTACAGGTTGGCTGGTTGCTGATCACAGCCTGTAAACGTTCATGGCTTTAAAAGGTCTGCGTTGAAACTAATAATGTAGGACATGAACAAAAATAAATAAATAAATTGAAGCCTTATATGATTTCCCTTTTTCTTTTTTGGGTAAGAGGAGCCTCATCTTTCTGACTTTCTAATTGCCAAGTCAATTAAAGAGTAAGGTGAGCCGACAGGGTCTAGCTCAGTAGAAAAAGACCTTAATTTATAGACTAAAGGTCTCAAGTTCAAACCAATTAAAGAGTAAGGTGGGCCAATGGAGTCTAGTATAGTGGAAAAAGACCTTAACTTGTAGACTAGAGATTCTAGGTTCAAACTCCCATGAAATCTTGGTTGTGCGTGTGTGTGAGAAACATCCCCTCCCCAATAATTTAGACTATTGATCGATTGTAAGGGGTAAGATGAGCTATGAATTTTGGCTCTGATGACTAATTGGTTAAGTTCATGAAGATCATATAAGCTTTCACCCATACTTTTTCTAAGCTAGACATCACCAACATGGTAGGCTTTCTAAATAAATGTTTTCTTCATTGGAATTTCTCCTGCCAGAAAAAGGAAGACAATAAATGAATAAAATCTCAAGAGGGAACATGAATTTTTATACCTGCAGTTTCTAATTAGCTGCTTTGATTGATGTCTACATATTTTTTCTTTTTCTTTACCTCCTACTAAACAAAAGGCAAAAGAGTATGGAATAACTTAAAGAGGGAAAAAAAAAGGACAAAGTTTGGCTTTAAAACTTATTTATTTTTCTCATTCCCCACCAACCCCACAACTGGAACCTTCTGCTAAGACACATCATTTTTTTACACAATGATGGGTTTATCATTTACATTTACTAGCTCCAGGCTTTCCTTCCAGTATAAAAAAAGCAATGTAAACTAATTACATTCAACAAATAATGGAAGCAATTATCAACATTTATTATATAGTTTGCAAGTTTGGCATAACTTAACAGAAAATCAAATTTGCCAGAAAATAGATTAATATAACAGTGGAGAACAGCATAGTATGGAGGACTTGAACTTCCAAAAACTTTATAAAAACGAAAAAGAAAAGAACATGTTGGGAAAAGAGACAAAAGGGGACAAGATAAAATATAATATAAGGTAAGAAAATAATTACGAAGAGACAGACAAATATGCAGACAGTCATGCAGTGAGAGAAATGGAATTTTGAAACAAAAGAAAAAAAAAAGCCAGTCTGACTCTGTCTTTCTCTCTCCTCTCCTCTCTCTCTCTCTCTCACCTGAAAGTTCACAGAATACCCCTTTTTGAAGGTGGTCTTGGCATTAGGCACCGACGCATGGATCATACAAGACAACGATTCCCACATGTTGAGACTCAGTGAGTCACCCACAAACATTATTTTCTTCCCCTTCCACCTCCTCAGAAAATCCAACCCATCAAACCTTTTACAATAAACAAATTAATTAGTTTACTAATTATAAATTAAGCAAGACACATTTTATAATTAAATGTAGCATTATAGCATATGATAGGGTACCTGGGCAAGTCACAAGAGTCAGGCTTCCAAGCATACTTGAGGAACTGCTTATCTGGTCTGCCATACTTGATGCAGTCAAACTCAGGATCTATGAAGGGACAGCTGGAAGAATCATAGAGGGGGTAAGAAGCATCAAAAGCCCAATTGCCTTGGAACAGATTGCAGCCAGTCGCTTGCTTTCTTTGTCTGGAAATTCTGGCGCCATGTCCATGTCCTGCAGAGCTTGCTTCATCTGAAAACAAGACCAGAACTTGAAGAGCTACAAGGCATGACAGAGCTTGGAGCCTAAAAGCCATTTTGGATTTTACACATGCATTCACGAGCTGTGAAGAAGAAGAGTGTGAGAGAAAGATGTATGTGGTATGTGGGTTTTTATAGCAGCTCTCTAGCTTTAAAAGTATTTGGAATTTAGGAAGGAGAGGTTTGGCTTCGGCGGTTCACATGACTTTGTTTGAGCCAGAGGATATGAAAATTAATTGATATAAATATTTCTTTTTTTCTGATGTGAGTTGGGAAAACTTGGAAGGATTCGGAAATAGTGCAATTGGGAAGGTGAATCAAGTGAAGGGGTTGAAATTCTGAGGTTTTTTTTAATGGGGGAATTATTATTATTATTATTATTATTATTATTTAAAGAAAAGAGAAAAAGTTTCTCTCTTACATTCCCGTAGGTCTGCATGTCACGGACTCACAGGCATAAAAACCTGTGTTGTGCTGTTCGTACTCTCAAATTGCAATTTGACATCACATGGTAAAATCATGTGTTGTTTGCATTGCAGCAATTATAAATTTCAGTTGTCAATGTACATGCATGATGCATCTATACATACGCTTTTTCCAATACATATCTGATGTGCCTGCTGCTTTTAGGTCCATTTTATCCTTTACAAACAATACAAAAAAAGCACCTTAATAATAGATAATAAAAACAAAGATTTCTAGATGAAGATATTTGGGCATGTGAGATTGGGAGTTCTTCTGGAAGGGCTAAAAACGTTTAGTGACAATTAAAAGCGCTTATGATAGCGTTTGATTGAAAAACTTATAAGTGCTTCTAGGTTACAAAAGTGTTTTTTCAAGTACTTCTTAAAGAATCACTTAGATTTTCAATAATTATTTTTACTTTCTTATGATAGAAGCACTTCTGAGAAAATGCTTATGAACATAAGTGATTTCTACATAAACATTCCCAAACCAGCCACTCTTTGGTGGGAGAACATGTGACTAAAATAAAGCCTTAAATTAAAAGTTTTTGTTTGCCAACCATTGTAGCCTTATTTTTCCTTCTTTGGTTGTAGGCAAAAATACAATTCAGTTTGATAGGAAACTGAACCCATGGTATGACTTTTCCATTAAATTGAAAGAAAACAAATTTAAGACAAGTTAAAAAATCAGGAAAAGTGCTTCTAATGCCAAATTATGTGGCCTCTTCTGAGGTTAGGATTGTATTCTGTCTCTGTGTGGTTCATGTGTCAATGAGATAAGATTTCTTTCATGCAAAAATAAAAATCTGTAAAGGATTGACAAAGCCATCTGCTAAACTAAGACCACAACAAATTAAAAATCAAAAGCCAAAAATAATTCATAAGCTGAACACTGAAAAATTTGAAACCAACAAGGGAGTGAGCCGAAAGGGTGGGTTCCACAGGCTGTCCAGGTCACTTTCATTTCCTTACAGTGGGTTTGATTTATCTATTTTGGACATTTCATCTAACTTTGTCTCCAAAGCCCCAAAGACTTAGAAAACTAAAAACCCTAAAGTAAAAATATCAGGCTGGTCTTCCCAGTCAGGCCCACCACCACACTTTCGCTTCTGAGTTTCTTTAGGGCCAGAGTTCAAAACATTCTGTTCTCAGAGAGGCTTAGTCCCATTCCTCAAGTTGGGCCCACCTTGGGTTAGTCCCCTGACTATCTCTCCAAACTCAGTTCTCAAGCTATTGCATGAGGTAGGTAAAAAGTCCATTGTGGAATGGTTAGTAATGGAATCTCTGTTGAAGGTTACCAAAAGCAGTCTTCATTTAGGTGCTGGTGCTTTATTATGTTAACCACGGGAGGCGTTTTGCACATTTGGTAAGTGCTTTTGCAAAAGCTCTATCTAAACCTCCATTTTGGAGTGTTTGAAAAGCTAAAAGTCATCATTCGTTGAATCTCATTACTCAAATAAATAATAACCAGTAAACTATTTTTGGAGTTTTCTTGGTAAGGTAGCTGCTGTTGAAGGGTTTCTATCTTTCTTTCTTTCTTTGGATTTTTTTTTTAAAACCGTGTCTTGTTTCCAGTTGATGGGAATCTTCATATTTTAAAGATGATATGATGATGATGAAAGAGTTGGTCATGGTGATGTCCTGATCTTTTTGCCGACATTAAAATGGATTTATTAGTGAAATCCTCTTAACGTTATCATGAGGAGCAATAGTGACCAATAGCGCACTAACAAATGCCATTACATTCCATTCAACACTAACCAATAAATAAAAAAAATGGGAGAAAAGAAATGGCACTCACCATAACACAAGTGGATCAAAACTGGTTGCTTTTGGAAGCTGAAAGAAGTCTACCCTTTCCAGGCACAGACAAAGACAATGTGGTGGGTTCCTACGTTGAGAGAGTTGAAGATGAAATGAAACGAAACAATTGGGAAATGGAGTTTCCAACCCTTCATTGTCTTCGGCCTTTCTAGTTGGTCTTCTCTAGTTCCTTCAATCTCACGCTCACCCTTCAAAAGAGGTCCCCAAACATATATATTTAATATCAAAACTGTTGTAGGTTGGGGCTTCTTGCCTCTTTCTACTTTCATTTGTTCGTTTGTGTTTTTTTTTTACCAAGAAGTTTCTAATGTCTATATCTCAAAATAGTAAACCCTTCAACAACTTGGAAATTAATTAGCAATCTTTAAATGACATAGCCTTGGAAAAAGAGGGTTACCAGATTAATTAGTCTCTTTGATAAGTCACTCTTGAATTGGGACTTCATAGAATTGAGTGAGAGAGAAGGGGGGAGAGAGAGAGACATGAAATCACAAGTGGCTTTGTACAGTTGGCTTGCACAACTTGTCTTAGGGGACCCCTACTAGCAGCCTTTCAGGACCAAATGTGTTGCTTGCAAAGCTCAAAGAGATACACTTTACATGATTAACAAATTTCTTTTGTCAAATACTAGTAATTTCGTAATAATTAAATAGGTGAATTAGTAACATTACGTGACAATATTATGTCGATAATTTTATAATTAAATAAGTGAATTAGTAACATCATATGACAATATTACGTCGACAATTTCATGATGATGATGATATGATTGAATTTTTATAGTAGTGCAGAATTAAGTGGGTGGAAACTTTGGTGACGATGTTTGTATCCAATATGGAGAAGGTGTTGGGTGGGCAACAGGTTGGGGGAATGAACAGTGTGGATGGCAGAGGTCCACCTGATTTCCTTATCATAGTTTGCTTTTGCCCATTCAACTGAAGTGGAATTGGGGCATGCACATTTTGGCCAACCTCACACCACAACCCTACAAAATTGTTATTAATGGTGAATTGGCTGCATTTGCTTTCAAGTCGTGCAAAAATATGCAGAGCACTGGTTTGGTTTGTGTCTTACTTGGAAAACTAGTGGATACCCACATTGGGAACCACAACCACCAAGCGTTTAGCCAACAACACTTGTATCATAATCAGAATCTTAATTAGTTTGCATTTCATGTCCAACTGGGTTCAAGTTGGTCCATTTTCAATCACTCGAACCTTGACCTCTCTCCTCTCACACTCTTTCACCAAAGCAATAATTGAGTACCAAATGTTACATGCTCATGCACCCAAATCTTGTAGTTAGGTGAATATGCTGATCTAGTTTTCCTTGAGCAATTAGCAATAATTCCTCTTTTTGCCTTTTGACCTGCTGCTTTCTCATCAAGTGTTACGTCTTATTGACTTTGTTAAATAATATCTATTCAAGGCCGACATGTTCTAACCCAGTGAAAAAGTGCCTTAACTTGCAAACAAGAGGTCACTATACTAAAAAAAACAATACCTATTTAAGTTTCAACTTTTGGAGTTTTGAAATTCAATATGTGATTAGAATTTTACTGCATCTGCTAGTCCATATGTGACATAAATTAAATACCCCATCCAAAGTGCGGTTTGTAGTTGCTGTTGGAAAAGTTCTGCAGGCCACGAATGGTCTTGGCCTAGCTTGGGCTTCAAACTTGAAAATGTCAAAAAACAAAAGCA
This sequence comes from Prunus persica, assembly GCF_000346465.2. Taxonomy (NCBI): domain Eukaryota; kingdom Viridiplantae; phylum Streptophyta; class Magnoliopsida; order Rosales; family Rosaceae; genus Prunus; species Prunus persica. The sequence goes on from NC_034012.1 coordinate 2,840,504, forward strand.
GAAAAAATGTTGTTAATTGCAAAGATACAAAAAGGATGAGGTGGAGATGCAGGGTATCGAACCCTGTACCTCTCGCATGCAAAGCGAGCGCTCTACCATTTGAGCTACATCCCCATTTGATATGTCATTGAAAATATATTTTTATATATATATTAATGTGTTAATATTTCGTCCTAGGAATTGGGCCCGGAAATGCAGTGTTTTTCAATGTTTGATAGTAAATGGGCCGGTCTAGCCCAGAGCGTTTCAAGTTTTGAAAAACCGGTCGACTCGGAAGGGTCCAATCCAAACCAGTTGTGCGGGGGACACTGGATAAGGCAAAAGGCGGAAAAACCTCATCTTCGTCTTTGGGGATAACACAGAAAGAAAGAACTGAAGCCGAAGAAGAAGAAAAAGAAGAAGAAGGCGGCAAAAGAATGGCTTCAATAACAGCAATGTCATTGTCACCTTGCCTTTCAAGTAGAGGCATACAGCAAGCCTCCACACCTTCTGCTTCTCTCACATTCCTCACTGGGTCAAGAACCAGCAAGAGCTCTGTGTCTCTCAACGCTGCCACTCCTCGTTCTTCGTTGCTTCACTGCTCCTTCGTCCCTTCATCCTCTCTCTCTTTCCCTTCCTCGTTTTCAGGTAATAAAGTTTGATGCTTGAATTACTTGGTTTCTCTTTTTGCCCAAGATTGTGAATTGATGCAAATTTTGTTGAAATTTGTCTCTTAAGTTCAAATTGTGGGATTTTGTGTGGCCTAACTTGTGATGGGTCTTCTTAGTTTATGAATTTGGACAAACATTGGCATTCCTTTGTTTGTTTGAAATTTTGTTGATTTTTGGTTTGGTCAGGCACTCTAAACTTCATGAAAGTAAGTTTCTTGCTTATGGGCTTAAAATTAGAGCAGTTTTGCTTAGTAAAGCAACATAAGTACTTCAATTGCCAATCAAAAGATGCCATGCAGCTTAGTGTGTTAGAGAAAGGAATGGTTAAATGTTTTGGTAGGTTTTTCTAGATGAATATATGAGTACTTTGTTGGTATCTCAGGATACCAATATTGCATTTGTATGTAGTGATTATAAATGATAATACTATGTCATTTTCCTCCTAGGAATGGCCTTGATCTAAAATTGATTTTTTTCAACATGAAGGTTTATCTCTTGGGTTGGATTTGAGTTCTAGTATTGGGGTTGGAAGAAGAAGAAGCTCTGGCTTAGTGGTGAAGGCTGGGAAGGCTGCTCTGTGTCTAACCAAGAGAAATAGGTCCCGGAAATCTTTGGCTCGAACTCATGGCTTCCGCAGACGCATGAGAACCACTGGTGGTAGAGCAATGTTGAAGCGCCGACGTGCTAAGGGACGGAAGATCCTCTGCACAAAGACCAATCCCAACAGTGGAAAACGTGCCTGATTGTGTCTTTTTCGCATTCAGTTTATCAGGTAAATGAAATGAAATGAAATGTAATGATGTCTAATAGCTGGTTCTTGTGAACATTGGCAGAATTTCAAACTTATTTCACATGATATCCCTTCTGTATTGTTTCAATCAGAAAGGCTTTTGTTTGTCCGAGCCCATTTTGCATATTCACTGTGTCCTGTTAATTCTGTTGTCTGAATTCATTCTTAGTTATGCCAATAAATGTATCAGAACCCAAATGGAAGGCTCACTCTTAATAGGGGCTCCAAAAACCTGGTGATTGCTTGTAATGCCATATTGTTTTGTTGTTACACTTCACACGTATGTGCAGATCTTGTCAAGAGTACATTAGCTAGTACAAGATGGGGCATTTTCACAACCAATTATAGTAATTCTGCATAAATATGAAAAAGGAGAATCTGGTAGCTAGTCTTGGGTTCGGTCTACAGCTATAAGTGAAGTCGACAAGATTTTATAGTTACATGACATTAAGCATATAATTCAGAAAACCTTGTTGATGGAAAGCTTTCTGAGAAAGGCCACAAACACCTTCTGGGGCATCGTCATGCCGAGAGGCTTCTCCTGTGGCGGCAATGGCAACAGAAACTGCAGGTTGTGCGGACACAGCCTCGAGTAGGTCGATTTTGCTATTGGGAGGCAACTCTCTTCATGACCAGAAGTTCCATCCAGACTGTGGTAGTATGGGTAACTGTCATCAGTGCATTGCTAGGTGGATCAGTCGGGCCATAATTTTACATATTAGCCTTCTTTATCCTTTGTTTTTCTTAGTTATTTTCAACAAGAAAAAAGCCGTACCTACCAACATATGCGACATCATCGTACAAAAAACTGTCATCAAACATTGAATAATGACATGACAATAAGCTAACATACATAATTCACAAAGCCTGGCTGGTCTGGCCCTGGCCCTAGTCGAATTTTCCTAGTCGCGGTCCCTCCTACTACTTATTCGAGATAATTAAGGACGACTATGCTCTTCTAAGCCGACTTAGCCGAGTGAGCATGATAGGGCAAAGAAGTCTTAACCTAGAATATGACTTAGATGAGTCAAATCAAACAGCAAATAATAAAACAAAATTACAGTGATGATGTAAGTGGCCGAATCGGGAAGGGAGCTAAATTACAGGCACGTTCCTTCTAGAAGTTGATATGTTGTCTTGTGGAAAATTAAGAAGTACAACTTGAACATGCAGCCAAGTTCTAACAATTTGTATGCGAAGAACTCCAAATCCAGGTGGGGTTCAGTATGCATGCCGCCAAGCTTTAATTATTGTCATCTTCATTAATTAATGGGCATCCTCTTGATGTTGATGTAATCAGTACAATACCTGCATACTATTTTCCGGAGTTTCAGCCTTAATTTTTGAGATATGACTAAAAACTCTACCAAATTTTTCCAGTCCCCAATCCTTAATTCGCTACCGTGTTCGTCTAGAATTGGGGGGATTAATTTGGTCATCAAACTTTCACATCGAGCTAGAACAATCCAGTCCTTGATGTGAATTTGATGTTCAAGAATGCTAAATCGTTGCAGTTGCTGTCTAACTCAGATTTGCAAAACTAGTGGTGGTGCAATGCAAGCTTCCAACGTTCCTTTTATTGCAAATGGTAGACTCTAAAGGGATGATGATGTGTGTATTTGTGGTTGAGCAAATTTTTGATACCTGCCCTGCCAAATGGGAAAAAACCAGAGAAAAAAGAGACTTTTGAGGTCGTCGGTCCTGTAATCCATCGTAATTTATGCATAATAAGATTTTGGGCAGTTTGGCGGAATGAATTGGAGGATTTCAATTAGATTGAACTAATATCATGACCTTGAAAAGAAAAAAGAAAAAAAAAACTAGTATCATGACTGATGTTTGATGAATTTATAAATATTTGGAGTGGACTTATTACATTATACACCAACTTTTGAACACCAACTTATGCAGTAGTGTTCTAACAAGGGCTCCAGAGAAACCTGGCGACTAATTGCATGTATTAATTAATGCCATTTCCTTATAATATTATTTGCTGTTTAGAATATATCTTGTACATGGGATATTAATTCAAAATTTTATTATATTCATGATGTAGTTGGATATATTTGCTAGCTCCTGCCTTAGCCGATACAGGCATTTTCACAGCCAATCATTAATGATAATACACTCACTTAGATATGGATTCTATAGCCTATATAAATATATATAGATTATGCAGTCGGATAGTAAGCGTCCCGAGCAAGGCCACAGAGACCTTCTTGGGGACCAGCATCCCTAAGAATTTTCATATAGCCATTTTCACCCCAGCTCTCACCCCATTGATTCTTGAGTAACCAATACTTAGTGCCGTCCTCAGTCGTCCCGTACCCAACGACGGTAACAGCATGGTCCAGTGTCGTCCCACAATCTGTGTTCGAGAAGACCCCACTTCGGTAATGCTTAAACTCCTCCCCGGAAGCATCGATGGCTATTGAGACTGGCTGCATGGACACAGCCTTGAGTAGGTCTTCTTCACTATTGGCAGGCACCTGTTCATAACCAGTGATCTGGACAGCAGGCTGATTAGCGTTACATGTTCCCTGCTCAGCCTCGTACGGGTAGTTTTCTTCTCTGGCAATTCCTTCGCTTTGTTGGATGTATTCAAATGTAGTAGGCAAGGAACCACCACCGCAGCCGTAGTTGCCACTGGTACAGTCCAGAAGTTGTTGCTCGGACAGTGAGATCAGATTCCCAGTTTTGATTTGGTTAATCCCTTCCACTGCTGCCACTACAGAAAATGCCCAGCAACAGCCTACATATAATACAAAAACAAAAACATCAATACTTAGTAAAGAATATGGATGAGTTAAGAAGGTAATTAATATAAGGAAGGTGGATCTCTTACCACAGGGTCCTTGATCCTTTATGGGGGTGACAGCTCCTTTCTCCCTCCAGTCGATGCTCGGCAGAACATCAGTCGGGCTGAGGTCTTCGTACCTGAAAGACATGTTTGGGGATGAGGTGAATTCAGTGGCCCTTTTGTATCCAGTACGCTGCCGGAGGAATTCTTCATCGCTCAAATCAGAATGTTCATTCAGTCCTAACTTGTAAGTCTTGTTCCCTTCAGTGTTGAACTTCTCCACAAACTGCACGTTCTTCTTGAATATGGCGAAACGCCTTTCCTTCTCTGCATTGCTTTCATAAACACGGCCAAACTTTGCCATCCATTGATCATGTTTTGCAGCAAAGGAAGCTTCGGACAGTGTGCGGGATGTGGCTTGAGATGCCAAAGTCCCCAAGACGATGAATATGGCAATGACCACAAGGTTTTTCTCAAAAGCCATTGTTCGCAAAGTAATATTGGCTTAGGTTTTAAGTAGTGATATTGGAAAGCTTAGCTAGCTGTGAAGAAGCAAGGCATACTAACGTGGGTTTATATAGGAGATGATCAGCGTGTTTGCATGTGAACACATTGTTCATGTTATTAGACGAATTGGGAAGGCAGCGAAATTTCCAGGCACGTACGTAGCCGGATATTGTTTTGTTTTGTTTTGCATGTGAACACTGTGTTCAATGTTGACCCTTACAACTATTATATTCTAGATATAAACCCACATACTTTTAAACATTTACTTAGAGCATTCACAGTGGAGGTGTATTTTTGAGGGTGTAAAGTCACTTTTACATTCCCTTTACATCTTCAAGGGGTGTAAATATGTTTTTATTCCAATGAAAAATGATGTAAATTAAAAAATGTATAATTGATTTGTTTGTCTTAATTCGTTTTTGTGTTAAATTTGTATTTTGTGTTTACCTTATAAAATTAAATTTTTTTTGTATTAGATTAATTTTATTTTTCAAACAAATAGACTTGAAAATGTTTAAATTCAGAGAAAATAATTTTTTGAAAATTATTGTGAAAATAACTTTTTGAAAATTCAAGCCGTTGGCTGTTGCAATCTAGCCATTGGGGGGAACATGAAAACCAAAAAATTAGCCCGCATGTGAATTTTTTTCAGCAATTAGTGTAGCCGCGGGTCCCACTTGCAAGAGATATAAAAAAAGATGTACAATTGTATATAAATTTACATCTCATAGTGGTGATGTAATTATACATTCATTTACAACCCGCATGTGATTCCGATCACAATAGGTGTATATTTAACATACATCCAATTATACATCTCCCATTATGGATGCTTTTAGAGCATCTCCACTCGAGCAGTCAAAAGCCAGGTGGAGTGCTAATCGGCTAGAAAAGGTGGCTGACTCATATCCACCCGAAGTGCTATATCCGACGTGTAAATAACGTCTTGTGAACCAGCGGCAATTTTGACAATAAGAAATAAAGGCGTTATTTCAATTATCGAGAGTTTTTTAATGAATGGGCCCTGCCTGTTTTGTATAAAAGTGATGTTTTCAAGCTTCCATATGCTTTTCTCTTACCATTATTTCATTGTTTTTCATTTATTCTTTTATAAAATAATAATTTTGTTTAACAGTTTGGGTGGAATAAGAAGTTGTCCATAATGTTAAATTGCCACATAGGCTGTTAAATACAAATTTGATGTCTTTATTTGACATTTCTCTTGGAGATGCTCTTAAAACTCAAATTTAAACCAACGTGTCTAACTTAATGGGAAATGGCCTTCACTTATAGACAAGCGGACGTCTCAGGTTTAAATCCCCAGGACATCTTGATTGTGTGTGTGTGTGAGAGAGAGAGAAATCCCCATTCTAAGATAGATTTGTCCTACCCTAAATTACATATCCAATAAATAATGTACCTATTAAAAAAAATAAAGAAATGGATTGTAGTTGAGAAAAAATGACTTTAGAGGGGTTAAGCTAAATTTACTAATTAATTATATTATTTATTGTTAGTTGAGTTTGTGAATTCCCATTCTGGTACTACTAACCGATCCTAACACAATACCAATTGCTGGAGGAGTTTCAGCCGTAATTTGCGACATGACTGAAACTCTCTCAAGTCTTTCCCAGCAGTCTGCAATATCCTTAATTCTCTACCGTGCTCATATGGAATTGTGGATTGATGTTGGTCATCATAAAATTTTGAAAATCGAGCCAGAATAATCCAATCCTTGACGTGAATTTGGTGTTCAAGTAAGGATGCCGTGTAACTCAGGTTTGCAAGGCTAGCAGTGGGGCAGGAAAGCTTCCAACGTTGCTTTCATTCCAATTTCCAAACGGTATATAGACTTAAAAAGGGATTATGTTGTGTGTATATTTGTGGTTAAGTAAACTTTTGATGTCTGTCAAAAAGAAGAGACAAAAAAGAGGCTTGATTTGTCATACTTTTCCACTAAGCGAGACCGATGGATTCTTGAGGTTGTCGTCGTCGATCCTGTAATGCATCAGAGTTAGTGCGTAATGAGATTTTGGGTAGCTTGGCTGGCATAATTGGAGGAATAATTGGCGCAAATCATCATTCACCCGATGTCTATGGAGGTGGCGTGCTGCTGTTGGATCAATACTCTTTTTTTATTAATTTTTTTTTAGGTCGAATATTTAAATTTATTATCAAGTCTTTTATTTTTCTAATTCTATTTCAAAATATAAAAATTAAGAAGCCCAGCTGTAAAAAAGTGAATCATTTAATTTTAAAAATGAACACATGACAATATTTGAATGAAAGTACTATAAGCTGACGTGGTATATCCGTACTATTGTATAATTTCTCGTATAATTAAAGCAAATTATAATTTATAATTGGCTAAGCATGGCCAGTTTGGAACTGCTTTTAAAGTGCTAATGGCCTATAAAAGTAGTTCCAATTACTTTTTTCAACCATAAAGATAAAGCACTTGAATTTTTACTAAAATTTACATATGCTTATAATAAAAATATTTATCATAAGAAGTGCTTCCTAAACGAATATTCTGTATACTTTCTACAAAAGAATTTTTCAAATAAAATTAAGTGAGACTTGTAAGGTATTGTTTATTTGGAGTGATAAGTGATTTTTAAAAAATTTTGAGAAGCCCAACCCGTTTGGTAAATTATGAGAAAATCACTTATTGTTAAAAATTGCTGTAAGAGAAAGCTATAAGGGAAAGCAGCTAATGAGGTGCTTTCATTTTCTGATTATGTAGGAATCAGTTTCGAAGAGGCGTTGAGTTTAATGATCATGTGGCAATCATTTTCTGATTATGCGTAAAATCAATACCTACAACACTTTTAACAAAAATTTTACCAAACGCCAAGCTGCTTTGTCTCACAACTGATTTCTCTCACAGCAAATCTGACAGTGATTATTTTCACAGCACAGCAATACCAAACTAGCCCTAAAGCTCAAAATCGACAAGGCCCACGTCTACAAGTACTGACCATATTATTAGTTCTTGAGTTTCAATTATACGAAACAATTAAATTAACCCATAACTTTTTGTGTTGTTAATGCAAAAATGTATGCGCACCAAAAAAAAATCTTATTATTAGTTAAATTTTTCGAGGTGATCATCAAAGAGGATGTAGGCACAAAATCTTAGTGTGCTTTATACAACACTACTCAATTTGGAACTGAATATGGAAAAACAGCATCTTTATTGTACCATTACCAAGTTTAGATTACAATGCATTACTCAAGCTGCTCAATACATATACAGCCATATGCCAAGGGAGGGTTATACAACTGGATAGGCAGCATACATGGCAATGCTACAAAGACCTTCTGGAAAACCAACATTTTTGCAAATCCTCAATGTAGCCACCCCAGTTCCGTCCCCATGAATTCTTCACCAACCAATACTCAATGCCGTATTCATTTTCGCGGAAGCCAACGACTGTAACACCATGGTCAAGTTACATCCCACAACCTCCAGAAAAGACTCCACTGGAGTAATGTCGGAATGCCATTCCTCGGCCTTCAACACTAGCTGTGACTGGTTGCATCGAAACAGCCTTCTGCAATGCCTCCTCGCTGTTTGATGGCACAGATTCGTAGCTAGCGAAACGGGCAGCGATGTTCTTTTTCTTTTCAATGTCACACGTTTCATTCTTTCCTATGTATTGGTAACTTTTTTCACTGGTGATACCGTTTGTTTTTATGTAATTGAAGGCATCGACCACGTTACCAGCTTTTGCAACCTTGGTTAACGCCATTTTTGGAACAGTCCACTAGTTGTTGCTCTGACAGTGAGATCAAGCTACCCGTTTTTGTTTGTGTAATTCCCTCCACATCTGCCACTGCTGTAAATGCCCAGCAACTTCCTATATAGATGATCACACATAATATTCATGTGCATGTTATACAACTAATTAGTTTTGTTAGGGAGGTTTGAGTTTTGGTGCTCATCGTACCACATACACCTTGGAATTTTACGGGGGTGACAGCTCCTTTGTTCCTCCAGTCAATGCTAAGTGGCATCAGTCAGGTTTTCGTACTGGAAAGAACTATTTTTGAATAAGCGTGTGGGTTTGTATCCAGCATGAAACATGGTGAATTCTTCATCTGTGAGGTCTGAGAATTCGTTGAGGCCTGACTTGTAAATGTGATTAGCTTCGGTGTTAAACTTTTCGATGAACTCCACATTTTCCTTGAATATCTTGAAACGCCTTTCCTTTTCTGCATTGTCTACGTAAATGCGTGCATACTTAGCCATCCATAGCTCATGTTTTATCGCCATTGAACCTTCATGCAACGTGGTGGATGCGGCTTTTGATTCCCAAGTCCCCGAAACCACTATGAACATGGAAATCATGAGTTTCCATTCAAGTGTAAAAGCCATTGTTATTAGTAAACAGAAGAAAGCTATGGGAAAATGGCTTTAATTAACTGATTAATGATCACTAGATGTGAAGAAGCAAGCTCAAAATCTCATATATATATATATATAGAAGATAACGAGCATCTTTGTTCTTCACCGCGAAGGAATATCTTTGAGTATACGTGGAAAGGAACCTGCATATTGAAAAAAACCAATAAAAGGTTCAGTCAGATTGACTCATTTTCTGCTTCACTGTGATGAAATGAAACAAATTTTCAATATTAGGCCATTAGAACTCGATTAATTCCCATATAGAGTTTGTCATACCTAGCTAGCATATAAGATGCATACACATACTTACATATCACTCTATTTTGTGAAAAGAAAAAGTGCATCAAACTCACTTTAAGCAATTAAGCTAACAGGCATAGATAGGCATAAACCAATATAGTCTAAATAGCCAAGTGAGCAGGATATGACAAGGTCTGCGGGCATAGATAGGCATCAACAATATACACGCTATGTGGTTTACACCAGGGACCTTGTTGGCCATATATATATGATGGTAACTCACGTATCAACATCTTTGCAAATTCTCATGTGGCTAGCCAGCCTGTGTTTTAGATTCTTTAAAATAAAATAAAAGAAGAAGCAAGGACCAGTACCGATCTATTTAGTAGTTCGAGTGCACTAATGTATTGCCTAAAAATTCAAGAAACAAAGTTCCATCATTAATTCCAAAACCTACATACTAAGAAATTACATGATCAATAAGAACACACAAGATGAAGATTGAATATTTCCTAATAATTGCTATAGAAATTCAAGCAGTAGGATAAGAAGCTTTCATGGCAATGCCACAAAGGCCTTGCCTAGTATGCACATCTCTTTGAATTCTTACATATCCACCCTCACCCCACTCTGCACCCCATGAGTTTTTGACTAACCAATACTTGGTACCATCAGCACCTGTCCCATACCCAACTACAGTGACACCATGGTTCAAATGAGTTCCACAATCTCCTGTGAGAATTCCACGTGAGTAAAACTGGAATTCGTATCCACCGGCGTCAATTGCAACAGAAACAGGTTGATTGGCCACGGCCTTCAACAAAGCCAACTCGTTGGCTGGTACATCTTCATAACCTGTGATCTTTGCTGCATGATATGCTACCTTGTTCTTGTTGCAAATTCCATCAATTCCTCTATAGGGGTAGTTTGCTTCAGCTGCCAGGCCTTTGTTGCGCATTACAAACTTAAAGGCATCATCCATGAGACCACCCTCACAGCCTTGGTTCTCACCCTGAGTGTCACAATCCACTAGCTCTTGCTCCGAAAGAGACACGAGCTTCCCACTTTTCAGCTTTGTAGTGCCTTCTGTGGCTGCCACTGCAGAAAATGCCCAACAGCATCCTACATACCATATCACAATACAAGCCCGAGTTAGAAAAGATTAATGTGAACCACATAGTTGAAAACAAAAATTATGATGAGGGTTTAAGTGATTTTGGCTAATTACCACATTCACCCTGGTCCTTGATGGGGGTGACAGCTCCCTTTTTTCTCCAATCCATGCTGGATGGGATTGCAGTCACATTCTCATATCTAAAAGGTGTCTTAGATGACATGGTATTGAGGGATGTTCTGTATCGGTTGCGAGAGGCTTGGAATTCTTCATGACTCTGGTCTGCAAATCCATTGATGTTTAGCTTGTAAGGCTGATTGCTAGCATAGTTGAAGGACTCTATGAACTCCACATTGTCCTTGAATATCTGGAAACGCTTTTCCCTCTCTTCATCGTCCTTGTAGATGGGTACATATCGAGCCATCCACTGCTCATGTCTATCTAACATGGAAGTATGAGCATCAAGCAATGTGCGGCAGTTGGCTTGGGAAGCCCACACCCCCAAGACTAAAAGTGTCAGTAGAATAGATGATGACTTTCTAAGTGTGAAAGCCATTATTTACTGGTTGAGGATTTGTGTGAAATGAATTTTGTTTATGCTTATGCTTATAGAAACAATCATGTAGTATCTAGCAGGCACACATTTTCTCCCTCAAGAGATCTAAGTATATATAGAAGATCTCGGGATCTCGATCCGGCAATCTGTGGTGGCTTTGGCAACCAGGTTGCATTCCGGATATGTTGCCATGTTAGCCAGCGAAGTTTTCTTCTGCGGTTGATTAGGACTGAAGATAATTATCTACTACTACTGTTTCACTATACTGAAATAGTCTTGGAAGTCGTTAGTCTAAGCATAAATGTTTCGTTTTGGTTGCTGAACCTGAAATCTAATGTGTGTTTGTACATCTTGCATCCCCTTTTCTCCGTACCCTTTCCATGGAAATGACCCAAAAAATAGAGAAAGAAGCCAATTAGGCAATTTATGTCCCTTGAAAAGCTAAATAAACTTGGTGTTATCCATTATTTTCAAAGAATTGCAGGGCTCTACATACATCAACGTGCTTGAGCCTTCAACGACATTATGCTTGAGCCTTCAACGACATTATACTTGAGCCTTCAACGACATTATACTTGAGCCTCAACAGACAGCCGTATTAAACACAATTCACTCCTACGAAAATCAACACTCGTTTAATTATGAAATGACAACTAGGTTTTGGAGAATTGTCTAAGGATTAATTTCTCATTTTCTTTACAAAAAACAAAAAGAACGAGCACATAAAGAAATATTCAAATTGCTAACCCTTGTACATGGGCCTTAACAAACAACGGTATTGACGTACAAAAGACATGTATATATATATATACACAAATCATTGAATACATAATCAAGTTCCATGCCCAAAAATGCAGTGACACTGACATTTCAATATTAATTTTCTTTTTTAAGGTCACGACTATCTAAGTCAATTCTGTACATAACTGGAAAGCACCTTGTGAGAGGTGTCACCGTCTCTGAATTTAAGTGGGCATATAAACTTGCTGCAATTCAATTGAATTAGGGTTTCAACCTTCAAATAAACTGAAGATCACCTCACAGTCAAAATAAGCCAGAAAGTGTTCCTGAAATCAAACATAGTCAAATTTTAACATTAGTCATGTAATTGCAGCAAAATCTCCGGAAACATGAACTAGTACTTGATATGGAGAGCTGCTGTAAAAAGATTGATTTGCTGTTGAACTTGTACCTCATGAATAATGAAACTAATGAACAACAGCCACATGAAAATGACCATGCTTGCTCCTTTTTTCACTGTCATTAGACTACTGCTGTAAGATTTGTACTCGTGTATCTGCCTATCACGTCAACAAGGGCTTGTATTAACGACTTCGGGTCAAATACTACACCAGCTTTTGGATCATGTATAGAATCAACAACGATCTGCAGAAACTCACTCTCATCAGAGCTTTAATATCCAGGTAACAAAGGGAAGAAAGATATTTGTGGCCATCAAGCACACTAAAAACAGGAAATTGATAGGACAAAGCACTCAACTTAGCCATTATGATGACATGACACTAGAAGCATTATATTTTATAACAAGGGCTTTAATCAAAAGTGCCAAATTACTCTCCATAAGAACTTGAATATCCTAGTCTAGGCTCATGAAAAATATCCAAGAATAGATATTCATCATAGTAAACGTAAAACTTTAAAATTCCATTCAAAACTCAACATATATTTCTTTAGTTTATTAGAAGTAACAGAAAGCATTTGGACTCTGTTGAAAGTGGAGTTAAAACTATACATACCACATTAAAGATTCCTTGGGCAGCCAAGTGTTGAACATCTATAGGAATCTCACCACCTTTGGGCACTAATACAGTATTGATGTATTGGCTGGGCTGCATTGAATTACAAATTTGTAATAAATTACATGTTTATACATAAAACAAAGGGAAGCTTTCTTTTTCTTTAAAACCCCGCCCCCCCTCCCCCCCACAACCCCAAAAAAAAGCAAAGGAAAATACTTTTAAAAAACCATGTTTGCCACCAGAGACGTGACATTAACAATAATAGAAAACAACCATCTGTAAATGCACTGACTAACTTACAAGGTTTGCAAGACAGTTATGAGGATTTCCATATGTTCGATTTAATGCATCTGTGATAGCAGTTACAAAGCAAGAAGCTGAAAAGCCACTTGTCTCTCGGTCACGGCTACCATTTAACAAAAGCACCTAGTATCAGGACAAACTGGATCAACTCAACATGTAATTTGACATGGAAAATAAATAATGCATTTGTTAATGTCTATCTATAAGATGACCCTGGGGTACGTCAGAAAACTTTGCAACAGTCAAAGAAGAAACAATATGAAGACTTGTACGAATGGAACTTGTATCATGTAACATGTAACTTAAGAGTGATGAATAGGTACCTTGGGGCAGGACCTTGAAGATATAATCTCCCCAATGCCAATTAATACCTAAACAATGAGGCATAACAAATTAAAAATATGAATATACAGGTTTCTCACATGTCCAATCAAGAATTATCAGCTGCGCTCTAGAATCTTCTAAAAAAAGAAGCAAATTCTAGTAAAATAAATAAGAAAATGCAACATATGTAATATGGGAAGTAATATTACCAGTGATGGGCAAATCGAAGTAAAGAGGGATCCCATAGCATAAACTACGCAATCCACATTACGTAACTGATCCAAGACAGATTGGTTTGCAGCAGGGAAGACCTAATCATTGTGAAAACCATTGTTATGAGTTCTGATTTCAGGAACTGCAGAAGCACATGCATGGAATATGGAAGCATTTTAATCATTAGAAAAATGGGAGCCACATACCAGTATTTTTTTCATAAGATGAGAAAATTAAAATTTTAAGGGTAGAGCCTGATAAAATTTTATAATGTTAAATATCTTGCAATATCAGAGAAAGGATAATGATTTAAAAAAAGACTCCATTATTGGCCCTTTATTTAAGTATATCAATAAAATCAACAAGGAAAACTTTAGGGCATTACATGAAACTGAAAAGAAAAGAAAAATCATTCACCTCATGCAGCAAGTTTTGGCCCTCACTTGACATGTAGAATACCCGCTTTATTCTCGAAGGAAGTGCTGGAAATGAAGAGCTTTCCTGTCCACAGTAAGCCATCACTTTCAATAAATGAGAAGTTCTTTACTATGATCCTGCCTCTAGAATTTGAGTAAAATGCAAAAATCAATCAGCCCTTAAATGTCTTTCCCAGTCTTAACACGATATGATGATAATGTGAATAGATCTTGGCTGGGTAAAATTACTAGAACCAATTAGAACGCCCAAACCCAATCAACTATTGTTGGTCAGAAACCCAAAGTGGAATTGAAACACCATCAAGATTTTAGTAAATGACTTTTATAAAACAATACCAAGAAATTGAATTAATAGTAGTGACATCATTTTCTATTTCAGGACAACCAAATTCTCTCTTCAAACATGCACTATTACCTCGCCAACAACACCATTACTACCATAGCATGCACCCACCACATTGACATCATCGAATCTCCCAAAACCACTATATGTTTTTTTATAAGGAATGAAACATTCTGAAGAATCCATGTCATGTATTCTCAGGAAAAAACTTGAACTATCAGAATACTTCTGACAGAGAACCTATAGATTGAGACTTCCAGATCAAGAAAACCATATCAGCATACCTTATTGACAGGTTCCATATATCCCTTGGTTGGATGAGAAATTTCGTTCTGGCCTCGTATTATAGTTCCATCCTAGGGGGCACAATAAGGAATTCAGCATAATCAAGTATTGGCAGAATCTTAAAAACTTTACTTGTTACATGAATTGATGATGATGGAAAAAGAAAAGAATAATTGTTATGTTGCATATCTTCTGCAAGTTCCATAAATGAGAAGGTGCCAGTAGCATGGTTGGTAAAGTCTCTTAGCCCGACCTTAAATTAAACATATAATGCAATTTCAACTATAGTTTGAAAGTACACATGTATCTTGCATTGCACCAGATCAATTAGTAAACCAATACCATAGTATAAAGCATATGCATGCATATCTCAGGGCACATGAGTTGTATGTCAACAATCATACCCATAATTCACATCCTAATGTAAGCCTGTCGTTAGTAGAAATCACTGGGAGGACCAGACTCTCTGAGGGGATATCTGACACACGAGAAAACAAAAATATTGCAGCATCTAAGGACTGAAAAAATG
The DNA here is from genome assembly GCF_000346465.2 of Prunus persica. NCBI lineage: Eukaryota > Viridiplantae > Streptophyta > Magnoliopsida > Rosales > Rosaceae > Prunus > Prunus persica. Next base: position 2,855,766 of record NC_034012.1, read on the forward strand.
TGCGTGCTCCTGCAAAGAAGAAATTCCCAATGCTGCAGAAATTATGAAATCAGTTAAGCAAAGAAATAAAATTATCACATAGTGAAATCCAATCATGAAAGATATATTATTGTAGTGCATCTTTCAAACATTTCTTAGTTAAAGAAAGTGGATTACTGAATTTCAATTAAGCACCATAATGAAACAATACAGAAATACACCAAGTCATAGCTATTGTGAAGATTTCACACCTGCCATTACTGAAGCAAAATGATTCATCAGATCGCCGGAGTATCTGCATTTGAAGAAGGCAATTGAAGAAGTTCCGAAGAGTTCAACAGCAGTTCGAAATCAGAACACATATAAATCAAATTAATAGAGGCAATATAGCATTGCCAACCCAATTACTAACCTGATTCTGAAAATAAACTAGAAAAGCCCGAATGGTTTCCCTGTAGGGTTTTGATACTCCCGTCCATAGCGAATGTTCTCCTTCCACAATATCATACCTGTCAAATTCTCAACTCAGCAGACTGTTACTCAATACCCCACCATAGTAACACCTAGCACGTAAATGAGAATAATTTAGGATATAGAATAACATACCACCTAGAAATGACAAATACAAAAGAAAGTAGGCAGGACCCCAACTATATACATTGTTGAAAATCAGAAGAAATGTCCATAAACATCATCATACTTCACTATTTGCTCAACATTTTTGCCTAACATCAGTTCTAATGCAGAACACTGCTATAGAATTTCCATAAATAGTAGTAAAAGCAACAAAAAAAATGGTAGCAAAACATTACCATTCAGATTTGGCTTGACGCGAATCAAGAGGTAAACGGTGACCAAGCAATCTCCGGACTGCCACAGCCTCAGAAGAGCTCTTATCAGCCAATCTCAAACATCTGGACCGTATATCTCCGACAGCAGGACCGCCTAATACACAACCACGAACAATGAGAAAAAAAAAAAAAACCAGATACGAGGAAATTGAAAAGGAAGATAGAAGTTAATTACCGAGAACACGAACAATCTCAGCCGTACTTCCTCCATCGTCGGAAACAGGAAGGACGTGAGCTACGCGAGTAGTGAAATTCTTGAGCTCCTCAACGACGCCGTTGAACGCAGTCCCACCTGCAATTACGAAACGAGAAGAGGTGAGCTTTGTTTCCTTTACCTGAAATTTTCTATTGCATTTGTTGATTAACGTGGCGGAGAGGGACCTGAAAAGACGAGCAAGGAAGGCATGACAGGGCTAGGGTTAGGGATGGAGGAGAAGGAGTAGCAACGGAAATGTTTAGGGTTTTGGGAGCGAAGGGTAGACATGGAATGAGATCTCCAAGGAAATTGGGGGAAACTGAGAGTGAGAATCAGAGAGGGAGAGCGAGAGGGACATGGGCCCAACCAACTGTCCGCCATATTCCCGCGTCTTTCCTACCGCACCTTCTCTTTTCTTTTCTTTCCGTTTTTCTTAGGAAATCTCTTCCCATCCATCTTTTTCCTTTTTTTAGGCAAAAAAATAAAATATATTTTTCCATTCTGACAAAAACAGATACTAATGTGGGTGTGGTGTGGCCATAGGTTCTAAACTCCCATGCAATCATGAATGTTTGTGTGTAAAACCATGAATATTGAGTGGAGTATAGCTCATTTTTAGTATTGTTCTAGATTGACATGCAAGCACCAATTATTCTAAGGTACGAGGAGGAGATTTGAACTCTATTGTAAGAGACTGTCACATTTTATTGACCAATTGATCTAAGTATATTTGTATTTCTATCGCACTTTTAGCTCTCGACAAATGCTATTGTGGATACCAAATATCGTTAATCTATTCCTAAAATTAACTGGTTCATTAATTTATGTTAGGATGTTGGTTGTGAGAGTTTAATTTAAATATGATGGGTTTGGTTTTAACATAAAGAAAACAATAAAACTTTGGTGGGATGTTCATATCAGGATGCAACCTCAACCAACCAAAGCCTATAACATGCAAGAAGCTCTATGTCAACGAAAATGAATTTTTGTAGGATGTTTCATGTTTCATCTCACGGTGAGAGACCAACTTCATACAAAACATTTTTGGCTGCTCTGCATAAAAACTAAACTCAACGAAAATGGTGAGCACATTTAAAACAAATTCTGAACCAATGTGTTGTTTTCATTCAAAAATAAATAAATAAAACTAATTAAAATTGTTTGACAGACAAAAACGTGCACCGCATCTTTCTTTATTTATTTATTTTTTTCAATAAGAAAATGAAATCATGGTTTATTGAATGAAAAATCAACCAAAAGTATTCAAAGAACACAATCACATAAGGCCAAATCTTTGACAAACAAAACCCATAAACCCCCAAATAGAAATGAATATTTTAAAAAATAAATATTAATTTTGTATTTAATCTAGTAGTTTCTTCAATCAGTTGAATCTAGGCAAAGAGCCAAACACCAAGTTATTACAATAATAGTAAAAAAATGACTGGGACTTTTATGTGACAGAGGGCTGATGTGGAAAGTATGGAAGGACCACCGATGACAAGGCAAGACCCTCATATCCTCTTTAAAGAAAGTCTTCCAAATATATTATATCATTAGTATTTTCTGAAGCAAAGTTTCGGTTTTTGCTTTTGTGTTTGTTTATTTATTTTATGGCCGGAATCTGATGTATGTTTTTAAGGGCAAGTTAGTTGAAGGCAACTCAATATTGGCCCTTGCATATATGTGGACTTTTGAGCTTGCCGAAAGGAAAAATTGACATTGCGCGGTATATAGGTTTTCATAAATAAGCTCACTTTAGCGTGACATGTTATCGCTTATATTTTCTTTTACGTTTTCTCGATGAGCTGCCAACTTTGAATATCTTAACCTTCCTAAAGACAATAATGGCAATATTCTGTATTTTAAGTCTTAACAGCATAACCTCGTTGACCAAAAAAGAAAAACATGCACCAGAAACTTATTATAGTTAAATGTTGAATTATGGCATTATGTTTTTGTAAATCATTCTTAATTTTTTTTTAAAATTATTTTTCTTTAATGAAGATCACCCCCACGTGGATCTAATCCCCACATGAATGAATTAATGTGGCTGGCTGTCATGAAGTTTGCCACATGAAGAGGTATTTGGCATGGAAATTGCTACATTTTTCACCCTAAGTAGATTAAGCAAATTTGAACAATTCGAGTTAAACTTATACTTTATGATCATAGCTTATTCAATTTCATTTATTTAATTTTTATTGATCACATAAATTCTACATTGAAACAACATCGTTTTAGCCATATCAATGCGCAAAAATATAAGTAGTAATTTTGTTCACGTTCTTTTTGTATTCTTTTTCATCTCAAGAAATTGTCTATTTTATAACATGTCTTGAGGAATATGTTTTGTCATGTATGTGTATAAGTGAAATACATGATATAAATAATTGCATAAAAAAGTTTGGCATTTTTCATGTATTATATATGTTAAAAATTATTGCTATCAATATGATAGTGGATTAAAAATTATTGCTGGCAATATATATATGGTGGGACTTGGTTACTCCTCCGTCTCAAACTCCACAGTACATTTGTTCTCTTCTTCTCATCCCTTCTCTGCTCCTTAAAAAGACGCCTTCTTCCAAAACTCTCCGTGAACCAGTAGCCTTTGACTCTCTGTCTGCCTTTCTTCTTCATCTGCATCGAAAACCCAACAAAGTTTTCACCTTTCACGTTATTATAAATCTCTTTCCCGAGAACCCAGTTCCCAAAACCCTCTATTTCACTCTGCTTTTCGCCTTTTTGAAATCCTCGACTTCGAGACCATGAAGAAGAAAATGTGGATGTTTTCTCATTGATCACCTCCTCCAAACCACCAAAGCTTGTCTTTTGCGTAATGGAAGGTATGACCAAACCCACAAGAAGTGTCACTGCCACCACCACAGCCACCATAATCAACACCTTGCTAAGCAACAAAGCTGGTTCTCAAAGCTTCCCTTTCCCAAAGCTCTCTTTTTGGTTTGCCCCAACTACTCGCCCTCCTGGTCTGCTCTTCTCCAGCTTTGGTTCATAGGTTTGTGTATCGAAAGACTTAGAAAACCCACATGGCTTTTTACAGTTTTAACTCCAACTCTTCATTTAGGTCTGAATACTCGAGCCTCTTCGACACTTTTACGCATGGCTCAAGTGGGTTTGGTGGGGCTCTGCGAGGAGGCGGGTCTGTTTTGCCTCACTCTCTGGTTTTGGATAGTGAGAAAGGTGAGCTTATTAAGGCTCCAGCGAGAGTGGGAAAGAAAGGGGTATCAGAGGCAAAGGCCTTGGCGGCTTTGAAGAATCACAGTGAGGCTGAGAGGAGGAGAAGAGAGAGAATTAATGCACATCTCTCTACGCTTCGTGGTCTCGTGCCCTGCACTGAAAAGGTAAAGTATAATTTTCATGTAGTTTCAATCATACTGGTTGATTATACTTGAGATTGTTGGATTGTTGTTATAGCTTATTAAGTTTTAACTGGTTATTAGATACTAGTCATTGGAAAACATTACTAGTAGGAAATTGGTCTTACCTTAAATTTGAAATTCTTTATCGAAAAGTTATTCGACATCTTTTTGCTGACTGTAAAGTAGTAACTTACCATATGAAACTTAGATTCTTTGAATTTCTAGGCCCTTAATCAGACCATAAGTGAAAATAGAATTGTACAGATCAATTTAAGATTAACTTCGAACGGCTATTTGGCCTACTTGACCAAATATTTCAAATATGAAACTTTTGGCTTAAATATGATAAGTTTTTTCTTCCTATTTTGTGGCAACAAGGGGTTGATCAGAATCTGACAACCGGGCAGAGCTGAGAGTGTTTTGCTTTTAACAGTCATTATATTCTGTGCCAAAAAGCAAACATGTTTAAACAAATATAATGGGGTGCTATGAGAATTCTGTTGAAGAGTTATTGAATTGAATACATAGATTCTGAACTCTAATGAAGCTTTTCTCTATCAGGAATCTTGTTCTAATATATTTTTATGGATCCTGTATTCAATTTTGCTCCAAGAAGCTTAAGGTGATCAATATGAAATACCCCTTCTAGTGATATGCTGTCATTATCTGAGTTATGAAATCATGAAAGAGAAGATCATTCGTGCTTTAGTGCACATCATTCAAATTAACAAAGGTTTTCATTACATTATTTGTGCCTTTGGAGAGTCAACTCTGGTATGGAAGTTACAAAAGTCAACTCTAGATATGTTAAATAATTTGAAAAGTAAACTTCTTCCATACTTAGAGAGCTTCAAAACATCTGGAAAATGAATCTACTCAACTCATGGATATGTTAAATTATTTGAAAAGCTAAACATCTAAAATACTCAGAGCTTCAAAACCATCTGTAAAATGAATCTGCTGTAAATGTCTAGGTGCACTTTGGATTTGCATTTTTTCAATTAAATTAAGAAATCAAGCATTAGGGGTGGGTGGGATGGGGTGGGGTGGGGTGGGGTGGATTTTCAACCTGTTAGGTACAGCACACTACGCACTATGTTGGAAGGAAACGTAGAAATGGTTTTTTGTTGGCAGAGAAACTCTGACTTTAGTTTATAAATCTACTAAGTCAAGTGCACCTAGAACATTTTATAAGTCTGTGGTTGTTTAACACTAAGTATATATATGGGATGCTTTGCTGTCAATAGCTTCAGTCTTTAGCTGACCATTCTATGTGTTTTGGGAAGTACTGATGATTATGATTGGATGATGGGGTACAGCGCCAGCTGTGTAGTAGATGCCAACATAAGGTCTACATCAGGACTATAATTTATGGCTTAGATGTGTCTTGCTCAACCGTTCAATTAAGATATTATATCATATTTGGGGCGGTAAGCAAGAAAATATGTATGGGGAAAGAAGAACCACTAAATTTTTTATGTTCAAGCTTCATAGAGTATCTTTTTTAATAAAAATAATTTTTTTAATCACACATTTCTTTCCTTAATGTGTCATCTACCCCGCTTTCCAAGTCGAAGCAAGTTGGATGACTAGCTCTGTATTTCCTGGACTAAGTCTATCCTCTGATAACTTATGAGCAAGGTTTTTCTCATGCTACTATTTATTAAATATTAAGTCTACCTAGGTGAGCTTGGAAGTATGTGGAAACTTGTATTGAAATTGTTAGGTAGCAGGGGAGGCCCTGGGAACAGGCGGGCAAGGCGGCCGCCGGGGCCTCCAGGAGGGCCCCCAATTTGTATAATGACTAAGTTAACTGGGTTTATGCTATTGACAAAGAAGACATCATGCTGATGTTAGTAACCTTACCAGCCAATAGATTGGCCTTGACTTGTTGTGAATGACCCTTAATATGTATATTATATATGCATCATGTATTTGTGTGTGCATCTATATGCAAGCATATTGGAGAAGCTATGGTGTTGGCAACTGATTTAAGTCTTTAACCTTGACCTAATTGCTATTTATAGATGGACAAAGCCGCATTACTTGCTACAGTTATCAGCCAAGTGAAAGAACTGAAGAAGGATGCCCTAGAATCTAGTAAGGGATTTCTCATTCCCGTTGATGCTGATGAAGTGCAAGTTGAACCCTATGACACTGGGGCAGGGGATGGAACCATATCTGTGAGAGCATCCGTCTGCTGTGAATACCGGTCTGAGCTTCTTTCTGACCTAAGAGAAGCTCTTGATTCCCTTCACTTGAAAATGGTGAAGGCAGATATAGCAACCTTGGGAAACCGAGTGAAAAATGTGTTTGTTTTCACCAGCTGCAAAGAGAGAAGCAATGATGCTGATGCTGATGCATTCCAACTTCTTGCAAGTTCTGTTCACCAGGCCTTGAGTTCTGTCCTTGATAAGGCTTCTGCCTCACCAGAATACTCCCCAAGAACAACGCTGCCGAGCAAAAGGCGGAGGGTCTCTTACTTCGATACCTCGAGCTCATCATCATGAGAGCAAGATTGTGTTTGTGTTGGTGGTGATGAAGATGTGCATATTGTATTGTAATATGGATTCTGTATTCGTATCTTTAGACATGGATGTGCGGAAGATAAAGTATTTGTGAGGTCTTCATGTATACATTGTATTACATAACCCCCAATAAAGTATGAACTATATACTGAGGAAAGACAAAACTGGTTGTATGTAAAATATGTATTTAATTGTGAATTTCATGGAAAATTAGACTCCCATTATTTCGATGTCCTATATTATATTTATATTTTAAAAAACACGTAACCGAAGTTACAAATGCATTCTCCTGAAAGCCATTACAGGAAAATGTAACATTGATTTGGAGGCAAATATTTGAAAAGAAAAAAAAAAAGAACCTTGGGGCATCTCAAGTCCGTCATCAATACAGAACAAAACTTGGATGGGACTGGGTGTGTTGTGTAGAACGGGGGGGTGTGAATGGGAGTTTTGTTAACTAAAAGCCCATATGGCTATGTAGTGGGTCCCAAGTGCTGAGTTGGCGCGATTTCATTAGAAACTACCCGTAAAGCCGTGAAAGAAAGGAGGGGGAAGCAACCGTAGAGAAAACAATCTCCTCTCGCCAACACAACACAACAACACAGCAACACAGCAACACAGCCGAGGTATCTTCTCCTTTTTGTACTTGAACTGTCTCTGACAAATTTCTGGTGACTTTTTTACTGTTTATTTAATTTTCACAAACCTTCAAAAACAAGAAAAGAAAAAAGAGGAACAAGAAGAAGAAGAAGAGGGCAAGAAGCTAATCGCAGTAGAAAAATCATGGAGGGGAGCAGTGGCAAATCCATACTTCAATTCGCACCGTTTCAGAGCTCGGTGGACGAGGGTTTCTGGCACAGACTGTCTTCATTGAAGCTCAACAAGTTTGGCATCGATGACTCTCCCATTCCCATCACTGGTTCGCTTCCTTTCATTGTTTTTCTCTAATCAGATTATGAAATTTGTGGAAACAAGAAAAGAAAGAAAATTTCAGCTATGTCAGATCGTGATTTTTGGAAATTCCTTTTCTATATTCTTGTTAAAAAATGCTGTGTAGTGTCTGAGTTCTCTTGTTTTGTAAAAATTGGTGATTTGTACAGTTTTAGGTGCTCAATGATCAAGCATTTGGACTATGAGGGGAAAAAAAAAATGTCGACTTTTTCTTTTGCTGAGTAAATTTGAGGAAGCAGGAAAAAGCAGCACAAGTTTCAAATTCTTGTGTCATATTGAGCACTAGCAAAAATAGTATCTCATGAAACTAACTAAAAAAACAAAGCTTTAGTTCAGAGATGAATGCTATACAATGTTCTTAAATTCTATTCTCCAAATGTAAATTTCTCTGTAATCTGAGATATGGACCGACCCTGCTCCAGGTTTCTATGCACCGTGCTCACATTCTCAAGTATCAAATCATTTAACTCTTCTAGCTGAGTCTTTGCCTTCGGATTCAAGTGAAGAATCAGAGGTACCAGAAATAAGTCGAGGGAATAGGAACAGATGCTCCGTCCCTGGCATCCTTTACAACACCAATACGGTAGAAAGGTTTCATGGACTTGACAAACAGGGCTTACTTAAGGCAGAAGCACAAAAGGTATTGCTTTCAAATGGATTTAGTTTCTAAATTTGTTTAATTTTTTGGATGAAAGTATTACATCTTTGAACGACGGTAAACTATATGATTTGGTTGAAATATCATGTAGGTAGATGAATCTATTTGCTAAAAGTGAATTTAAAATGATGCATGTTATGTCTGCTTCTTTTCTGTAATCAGATTTGGGAGGACATCCATAATGGAAGAGCTTTGGAGGACAGTTCAGTACTTTCCAGGTTCCTCCTTATCTCTTTTGCAGACCTGAAAAAATGGAGCTTTCATTACTGGTTTGCTTTTCCTGCTCTGGTGCTTGATCCTCCAGCAACCTTGGTTAATTTGAGGCCAGCTTCACAATGTTTTAGCTTGGAGGAGGTATGTACGATATGTTTCTTATTGGATACACAGTGGCAAGGCATTTAGATGTCATCCCTAACTTCGACACTATTGTCATATGTATTAGGCGGAATCTCTTTCAGCAGCATTTAATGAGTGGCGTAACTCAAGCTTAACAGCAGGTATATATATGTCTCCTGTGTTATTTTATGTATTGTCTTTAGAAACATCTTATGTGCTCATATGTTCAGATGCAAGCTTGTGATTTCGGTGGCTTGTGTTTTATATATAGGCATGCATAGTTTACACTTGCTTAATGTTCATTTCTAACCTAAGTTGTCTGATTCAGATGTGCCCTTCTTTTTGGTCCAAATTGATACAAATTCACACGCTGCTATTAAGCATCTAAAGGATTGGGAAACCTGCCAAAGTGCTGATGGTCACAAGGTCGGTCTGCAAACTTTTTCTTTCAAACTATAGCTAATCATTTAGGTGATGGGAAACTGGAATGAATTTAGATATTAGATTTTGGGGTTCAACTTCCTTAGAGCTACTTTGCATGCCATCGCAGTTACTATTTGGATTTTACGATCCATGCCATCTTCCAAACAATCCTGGTTGGCCTCTTCGCAACTTCCTTGCCCTTATTTGCTCAAGATGGGATATAAAGTCTGTTCACTTTTTATGCTATAGAGAGAATCGTGGTTTCGCAGATCTGGGATTGTCCCTTGTTGGTGAAGCTCTGATTACAGTTCCACAAGGTAGAGCTGCAGAAATTGGGTAACAGCTTATTTTTTATTAAGTTTCTTTCTTCTACAGTTTGAATATGCTTGCATTTTTAGGTACTCTAACTTGGATTTTTATATCTGTTTAGGATGGAGGGATCATCCTTATGTACCTAATGCAGTGGGGTGGGAACTTAACAAAGGGAGAAAAATACCCAGGGGTATTAGCCTGGCTAAATCTATGGATCCAACTAGGTATGTTGTTTGTATTGGCTCTCTGTAGTCGATAATGTTAGTTGTCCTTTGTCATCTCGGTGTCTTATGATAACTTTTACAGGTTGGCCATATCTGCTGCAGATTTGAATTTGAAACTAATGAGATGGCGTGCTTTGCCTTCTCTGAACTTAAATAGCTTGTCTTCTCTCAAGTGTCTCCTCCTTGGAGCAGGTACACTTGGATGCCAGGTTGCTCGCACGCTTATGGTGAGTGCTCCAAACTTACAAAAAAATTCTGGTTCTATTCTATCTATTTGGGTGACTGAAGATTATGAATTTTACAGGCTTGGGGTGTCCGCAGAATTACGTTGGTTGACAATGGCAGGGTGGCTATGTCAAATCCATTGAGGCAATCCCTGTATACATTAGATGATTGCCTAAATGGTGGTGAGCTTAAAGCTACAGCAGCAGTTAATAGTCTCAAGAGAATATTTCCAGCTGTGGTAATTAATTTCATCTGTTTGTCCTCTAAAACACATGGGTTAAGCCAAAAATTTGTTGATTTTCTTATATTGTTCATCCATCTCTTTCTTTTATCAGGAAGCAAAGGGTGTTGTCATGGCTATACCAATGCCTGGACATCCTGTTCCTAGTCAAGAAGAGCAGACTGTGCTTGATGATTGTCGATCCCTACATGATTTAATTGATTCTCATGATGTAGTTTTCTTGTTGACTGATACAAGAGAAAGTCGGTGGCTACCATCTCTTCTTTGTGCAAATACTAACAAGGTCTGTTGACTTAATCTTTTTAAAAAAAATTCACTGAGGTATAATGTGGCACTATATTCTCACATCTAAATGTGAGTCACATCTACGTTAAGACAATCTACTTACCTGATTCAAGCATGTAGGATATTTGGGTTAGGTATCTTTATTGAATTGGCATTCATGTTGTCCAATAAAAAATAACTATTGTTTATTTGTTTGCAGATTACTATAACTGCAGCTTTAGGATTTGATAGCTTCTTGGTTATGCGCCATGGAGCAGGTCCTTTTAGCTCTAGCCACGACTCAAAAGCTGAAGCTGCAAATTCTTTATCTGCTGATATGAGCAACCTTGGCCTGACTGATAGAGATGGAGGGAAGAGATTGGGCTGTTACTTCTGCAATGATGTGGTTGCGCCTATCGATGTAATTTTCTAGAATGCAATAGATATGATATTTTAGCTGTTCAATGTATGTCAAGTACAGCCATAAGCCTTTTGTTCTCTGTGCAGTCAACTTCAAACCGCACACTGGACCAGCAATGTACTGTTACACGCCCAGGCCTTGCTCCTATTGCCTCAGCTCTTGCAGTTGAGCTCTTAGTAGGAATTCTGCATCACCCTCACGGGTAAGTGGTTGGAAATTTTTGAAAAGGGCCTGATTATTTATTAGTTTTCATGGTTAATAGCTAAATAGAAATTCCACTTTGGTTTTTTGTTTTTTTTCAATGGTTGACCTGAGATTTCGGTGTTAAACTGCTCGTGTTCAGGATATTTGCGGAAGGTGATGTTTTAAACTCCAGTAATAGTGAAAGCAGTGAGCAGCCTCTTGGTATTTTACCCCATCAAATTCGAGGTTCCCTCGCACAGTTTTCACAGATGACACTTGTGGGCCACTCCTCAGACAGTTGTACGGCTTGTTGCAGCACTGTAAGTTTTCCCTTGCTTGTTGACTTTTTCCATGGCGGTACCGTGAGAAAGTCAGAGCTTCTTCTTTAACTGTTTGAGCCATTAGTTCTATATGCTATCCAGGGAATAAACAGTTCATATGGATCAATGAATAAGTAGTATTATTGGATGAGACAGTCACAACTGAATTAGTAATTATAGGGGCCTGCATCCTGACATTTTGATACGCAAGCATTAATGTGTTAATTTCTATCAAATATTATATGAGGGGTGTTATTTTTATTCATAATTGTAGCAAATATAAAATGAAATTACAAAACCAGTAGAAGGCGTCTCATTCTACATTGTCAAGTCTATAAAACTAAAGAACTACTTTTAAAATATGTTTTCTAATTATTCTACTTATTAGTTGAGATAAGGATTTCCTTGGGTAGAATACTTAGAAAACATGTTTTAAAAGTAGAATAATGTTAACTAAAGGAAAAAATTGTGAGGAAGCTTGATGGGAATGAAAACGGTGATAATTATCTAGATTCTCTTTGTAGTTTCCTCCTTGTGCATTCCTTTTAGCAATGTCTTGTATCTAACTATAATTTCAAATAAATCATCCCAAAATGAATATTTCATTCAGGTGGTGTCTGAATATCGGAAAAAGGGAATGGAATTTATACTGCAAGCAATCAACCACCCCACCTATCTGGAGGACCTAACTGGACTGACGGAGTTGATGAAATCAGCTAGTTCATTCGAATTGGACTGGGATGATGGAACGGATGAAGATGATGATGATTGCGTTGAAGTCTGATTTTTTATTTTCTTTTGATAGGTGGGTGGTTCTAAATTTTTTATGCTGCAATATATTCTCAACTGTACAGATGCTTAGGAAAGTTATATTCAATCATGTATGTATGTTTCAATTTGTTCTCAACACGATTGTTTCTAAACTTTAAACCCTACTTCTATACGAAATAATATATTCAATTGGGCTATTCGTTACAATTTATACGCTGTGCAACAGAGAAGACATTGGTGGTTGTTCTTCCGACTATCATAGAAGAAGAAGAACCAATATCAAATGTATGGCAGAGAGGGGGTAGAAAGTTTAAAACCGTCAACCAAAGTGCGAAGTGTGACCTGAAAATTATGGTCAGAGACCACAATGCTGCGTGTGTCAGCATATCATGGCATAAGTTGGCAGCCTAAGATTTGGCCTAGCAGCTGGTCTAGTCGTTTCGATGACTTTTGAAAATTTTGAATGGTGCTGCCGCCACTTCAAATCACAAACCTTAAAACTACATTCTTTTGAAAATCAGAACTTGAAAGGAAGCTTCAAGCTTGGAGCTCCAAAAGGAGAAAAAAAAGCAACATTTGAGTCTTTTTCTCTCAAGGGAGTAGGATGAGAAGAAGTCTCAAACTCAAACTCAGTGGGTTTTGCACTTTTTGTCTCACTCAGTCTCATGAACCGTCATGAATAATAGAATGTTGTTGTTTGTGGCTTGTGGTTGGGTTTGGGATGGTACGAACGATATCAGTTAGTTCAATATAGTTAGTGCAGCTGTGGTTTGGTTCCGCAAATTGACCCTTGAAATGCATATGACTAATCTTCAACCTGAGCACATACGTTAGTGGACTCTCCAATTTGAGTTTTAGCCTTAGTTATCCCAATGTGTGTGGATCACGTGCTCGGTTGCAATATAATCCAATTCAATCTTAGTCATCAAACATAATAGAACAACAATCCAATCTTAATCACCAACCATAACAGAACATCACGGAGTAGCAGGAGCAGCAGTTGTACGAAAAAGGTAGCAATGGTTGATGGTGGTACACATCATAAAAGCACTACTAGTTTAGGTTCTTGTCATCTTTTGGGTTCTCCCTCAACACCTCCCGCTCGTGATTTAACAATCTAAAGCCCTCCCTCCCTTCCCTCCTATTGCGCTTGCTGTGGCTACTGTTTCACACGTTGGAAAAATTCAATGTTTTTTAGGACTCAAAACAAAACTCAAATGATAAATTGGTGGGTGGAACCTGCCACGCCATCATCATATTCATGTCATAATATATATATATATATATATATATATCTCCTGTGTGTGTTTTGGATTTTGCCATAATGCGACTCCACCAAAAAAACATACTTTGAATGAATTGGTCAATATTGGTGATCAGTGTTTCTGTCAAAGTGGTGCACTAAACTAATCAGATAAGCATTGTTTCGATTTGCTCTTGACCATCAGCAAGCAAGGCAACACTAGAGCTAGAGTTGTAATACAATTTTAAAAAACCCATAAAAATTGTTAGTACAAGTTTAGTTCGATTTTTGGCACTTCGGTCCCAATTTGGACTCCTAATTGGTCTTTTCTCAATTCATGCTAATATGGGATATAACCTAACTACTATTGAATATAGACCTCTGCATTCTGCACGAAAAATGTAGAAAGCTACAGGTGCAAGATGACCAATATTTTCCATAGACCTACCAAATCTGGCAGATCACAGAAGCAATACCTAATTCCTATTTTTAAGCATAGAATCCAATTGGAATTCCATTTTGACCCGAATAACAACCTATCAATATCATCGCGTGTGAATAACTTGAAACCATTGTATCGTTTTAGGTCGGATCTCATAATAATATTATAATACAGTATGTGTTTATGTTCTAAGTCTATGCCACTCTGTCCTATAAACATAATCGGATATACCTGCACGAATTTAGTGTAACAAGCTGTTCTTTTTCTTTTTCTTTTTCTTTTTCCCAAGCAAGATCGATTGATCCATTAATTTATGTAACATGTTAATTTAACATTAGTTAAGCAGATATGTTTTTGTTTCAGCAACACATCCTGCAGACAAATCCACCAAAAGAAACCATGCATGTGAGAAAATCTCAAACACTGATAAAAGATTAAAGGAAAAAAAGAAAAAAAAAAGGCTAGATCAATTGTGCAGCATAAGTAACCCATTAATTCTGTGCATGCGTGACACCTGTCGAGATAAAAAATTTCTGACCCTGCAAGAAAATCAGTGCAGGTGCCCTTTGTCTCTGATCCCACATGCCATTAATGTAGCTCACATCTCAGAACCAAGATTAATTAAAGATAATACCTTGCTAATAAATAAATAAAAACTTTAGCTCAACACAGTGGCATTCCCAGAAACTATGGCACATAAACATTGATATTGGGGACAGTCAACAATAGTCTAAGCCGTCTGATTTAGATTACATCCAAGCAACTTCCCCTCAATGGAGTTGGTGATATGTAGGGCCCCTCCCCCCGTACACAAGTAACACAACCTCAAAATTCAAATTATGCAATGAATGATATAGACGCATACGTCAAATTGTGATTTGTTCGTAAGAAGAAATGACTATCACTATATCGATTTGGAATGACATTTTAGTAATTAGAGAAATTAAACAGCGGGATTATGGGGATAGGAGTGAATAATACAAATAAAGATCACATATAATCTGTGTTTTCAAAATATCTGTCACGGTTTGTGAGTTCCAATAGACTAGTCAGCACTGTTTGCTGCATGTGCTTTGTGCTCCCTCTGTTTTTCATCTTCTAAAGTCGTCCTTCTTCTTTGTCCCACAGATCCCATAAACCCACAAACACCCTTCTCTCTATCTCTCTCTCTCTAAAAGGTCAGACTTCCATAGAAATTTATATAAAGAAAAGAAAACCCAACACAGTTTCTCAACCCTCTCTCTCTCTCTCTCTCTCTCTCTCTCTCTCTCTGTATTTCTCTGTCTCCCTTATTCAAGCAATAAACATGTCTGATTCTAATTCTACTGCTACCTCTTCTTCTGCTTCTCCTATATGGTTATATTCTTACATCAAGCTTCGGTTTTTCAATCGAATCCGACGCTTCCTGCGCTCCAAAAACGCCCGCAAGCGCCCCACGCCGTCTGATCACTTCGACACATCGTCATCAAGACCCGCCAAAGTTATAAGCAATAACAACGAAGCAACAATGGCAGGGCAAGTTTTGGAGAAGCAGAGTGGCGATGATCATGAGGATGATGTGTTGGGGTTGCAGAGAGCGGTGAAGAAGCTTCACTTTGGAGTTTGTTGGGAAGAGAGGGAGTTGGCGGCTATGGAGATTGGGACGTTGGCTAAAGAAGATGTCAAGGTCAGGAAGTTGGTCGGTGGGCTTGGTGTTATACCGGTTTTGGTGTCCATGGCGGCGTCCGAGGTGGTTGCCCGGCGACGAGCGGCGGTGTCCGCCTTGATTCAGCTTGCTAATGGAACTTACACGTAAGCTCCTAGTCCTTACAATTTTTTATATATATATTTTTGGTTTTAGTGCATAGTTAAACTTACATCATTTTGAATTTGATAAATGCAATGTATTTTTGTTTGAATGTAAGGTCAAAATTGCAAGTCTCAAAATTGCTAAGAAAATTTTAATATATGTGTGTGTGTTTGTGTGTAACTCACTCATTTTACGGATACAAAGTCAAGTGGTGATGTCTACTCAGTTCTAGTGACCAAATTTGACTTAAGGATAGAGTTATCTGATTTTTCTCTAGGGTTATTAAAAATGAATTATTGCGGTCTAGTAGAATGGGAAATAGTTTTGACTTGCAGATCGATCATCTCAGTTTTGAATTCTCTGATATTTTGGTAGTTTGTGTGAGAAATTTCTCTTCTTTGTATTTAAAAAAAATATATTATTAAAAAATGAAAGAGGGATCCATATTCAGTCGATTAAGAATTAAGTGAGTTATATTTGTCATTTGAATCCTGCCAGACTCAAGTGATGATGTGACAGAAAATAGCTGAGTTTGCTATAAAGGGGATGACATTTTTAATGGTGGGGTAGGTTTTGGCCAGTTAGTGAAGAGAAGCAAGAATATAGCAGACGTAAAAGAATAGTATATTTGAGTGGTTCCTAACCTATTGCCCAATCAACTTGGCCATATGCAGCAGATATGCTATCTATCTTTCATGGCTGCATTTATTTATTGGCCAATTAACTTGACAGTATAGCTTAAGCACATTTTGCAACTTAATTAGCACTTGAAAATGGGTTAATGTTGCTTTAATTATCATGTGCATTATCTGAAATCCTTGAAGCAGAGAAGCCAGCCCGCAGGCTGCGGTGACTGTCGACCCACAAACCCTAGTGGTTGGGAGAGTTGGAGGAGTTGGAAGGGAAACAATATAATCGTAGCTAACGTGACCCTTTTTTTCAAATGAGACGACTTATTTAGGGTTGTGAGATTTGTAGTGTAGTTGTTCAGATTCCATTTGATTTTGGACAATAAATTACCCCATTTTGTTGACCTCCAAATCTTGGAATCTCGTTGACTTCATCACTCTGCTACAAATTTCTTCGGTTTGTTTTGGTTTGGTGTGCTCATAATTCATATAAAATGTTTATTTAATTTTATCAGTCGGTCACATTTCAAACCCATTATTGACTTGACCTGTATAGTTTTATTCGTATTGTCATCATGAAGTTAGACAGAATAATAAGTTGGAGACATTTTGTGCTTCTCTCTCCTAATTCTCTCTCTGCATGATCTGTTTCTTCAGGAACAAGGCTCTCATGGCGGAGGCAGGAATATTCTCCAAGCTACCAAAAGACATCAACATTCTTGATGAGCCAACAAGGCACCAATTTGCAGAGCTGCTCTTCTTGTTGTCCTCACTTGCAAATACCCAATTTCCTCTGTCCTCTTTAGAAACTCTCCCATTTCTCGTTGGCATTATTGAGTCAGGAACTTCAAGCATTGAAACCAAAGAGACGTGTTTGGGTGCTTTGTACAACCTCTCCACCATGCTGGACAATGCAGGCAATTTGGTCTCCAATGGGGTGGTGGAGGCTCTGTTGAATTTGTCCTCCATCAAAGAGCTTTCTGAGAAAGCTCTAGCCACATTGGGGAATTTGGTTGTGACCCTAATGGGAAAGAAGGCTATGGAGAATAGCGCAGCGGTGCCGGAGAGCTTGATAGAGATTTTGACATGGGAGGACAAACCCAAATGCCAGGAGCTGTCTTCCTACATTCTAATGATTTTAGCTCATCAAAGCTCAGATCAAAGAGTTAAAATGGCCAACTCAGGAATTGTGCCTATACTTCTTGAAGTGGCCTTATTGGGGAGCTCTTTAGCTCAGAAGAGAGCACTAAAACTATTGCAATGGTTCAAGGATGAGAGGCAAGCCAAAATGGGCCCACATTCTGGGCCCCAGACAGCAAGATTTGCAATTGGGTCCCCACTTGGCTCACCTGTAAACCCAAGAGAGGCTCAACAAGGGAAGAAAATGATGAAGAATTTGGTGAAGCAGAGTCTTTACAAGAACATGGAAATGATAACAAGGAGGGCCAGTGCTTCTGGGGACTCATCTAAGCTCAAGTCTCTGATTATCAGCACAAGCTCTAAGAGCTTGCCTTACTAATTCAAAGACACAAGTGAAAACAATTAAAATTTTTGCATTTTGTTGTGCATATAGCTTTTATGACAATTGTACATCTGATCTGAACAAATCTTATCCAGATGGGTAACCAATGAACCCTTGCATGGGGCACAAAGGAATGTAGTGGCTAGTTTTTATTATTATTTTTTATTTATAAAATTTATTCCTTTGTTTCAATGTGTTAAGGAGTGCACCATTCTTTGTGTGAAAATATATATATATATATTTTCTTCCATATTTATTTATTTATTTTCTTGAAATTTCCACTTTTATTTGTCTGAAAAAACCCAATTTCTCCATCTCAAAATTATTGGGCCAAATAAACCAGATGGTAAGCCCAAGTAAGGCCCATGATCATTAGAGCCCCAGGCCTACTCAGCCATAACGACACCAAGTATAATGTCGTATAAATTACCCCGAAATTCACAGCGAAGGATTACGAACATCTCTCTCTCCCTAGGTCTAGGGTTTATACAAACTCGCGCAGTTCAGGCTCCGACTTCCTCCCCAGAATCCCAAACACACCATGGACTTCACGAAGAAGCGCAAAACTGAGCTGAACGGCACCGTATCACTATCTCCAACTTCCCAATCGAGTTCTCTAACCTCAGAAGACGCCCGCAAGCTCCTTCAACCCTTGACCCAGGACCAGCTCATCGACATCCTCCAAAACGCCGTCGTTCGCCACCCCGACGTCCTCGACTCCGTCCGCTCCGTCACCGACAAAGACTCTACCCTCCGGAAACTCTTCATCCGCGGCCTAGGCGCTGACACCACCTCCGACTCCCTCCGCTCTCTCTTCTCCGCCTTCGGCGACCTCGACGAGGCCATCGTAATTCCCGACAAGGCCACTGGAAAATCCAAAGGCTACGGCTTCGTCACGTTCAAGCACGCCGACTCGGCCCTTCTCGCTCTCAAAGAACCGAGCAAGAAAATCGATGGTAGAGTCACTGTGACGCAATTCGCTGCTGCCGGCTTGACGGCGTCGTTTAGCAACAGCAACTCTAACGCCGCCGATGTCTCCGCCAGGAAGATTTACGTGGGAAGCGTACCGTTTGATATCTCTTCGGAGAGACTGTTGTCGACTTTCTCGGCGTACGGAGAGATTGAGGAAGGACCGCTAGGGTTCGATAAGGCCACCGGAAAATCAAAGGGGTTTGCTTTCTTTGTGTACAAGACTGAGGAGGGTGCCAGGGCTGCACTTGTTGAACCCATAAAGAACATCGACGGTCATCAGGTGGCTTGCAAATTGGCGGTGGACAACAAGAAGAGCAAACCTGGTGGGGCCCAAGCAGCTCCTGTTGATAACTCCGGCGTCCCTCCACCGCAATCTTCGATGCCACCGGGGTTGTATCAGGGCCCGCCGCCGCATCAGCAGGGTCCATATTCTGGTTATCCTGGCGGGCATCAGCCTTTGCCTGGGCTGCCTGGTAATAGTTTCGGTGCTAGGTATAATGCCAATTTGGGAGGTGCATATGGTTTGCCGCCTCCAGGTGAATTCACAGCTCGGTTGCCGCCAAGTTCTATAGGAATGGGGCATGGAGGGTATTCGGATGGTCCGCATTATGGTTTAGGAGCATCCATGGGGCTTCCTTCTCAGCATCAGCAGCCTCCTCCTGTACCTAGAGTCCCGCCTGGTGGACTTTACCAGGGCATGCCACCATACTACTGAGTACTTACTAAGGTAATTTTTGCATTCATAGTTTTCCTTTTTTTTTTTTTTTCAATATATATACACACATGGTAATATACAAATTGAAGATTTAACTTGGTATACCAGAAGGGTCACAAATGTTTTATGTTGTAAAATGCCAAACTTGAATAAAAAAGTTCTTGTTTTTTTTTTTTTTTAACTGTCTCTTGGCTTACATGTCCGTGAGTCAATTTCATCTTATGTGCTCTGTGCGTAGTTGCTTTTGGTTTATGGATACTTCCCCTCAATTTGAATTGGATTTTGATCAAAACTCACTTCTCTTTTTGCGATCAAGTTTCATATAATTTTCTTTAGTTAGTCAAATGTTTTAAAAGATTTACAATCGGCTGTACTATCTTCGTTTTTGCATTTGATTGCAGAAGCTTTTCGTTTTTGGTTTGTTTAGGTTTTGATTACTTTGTTTGAGTGGTGAATGGGTATTTGGTTCAGGTCCTTGAGAAGCTTCTTGGGCGCAAATGCTTTAAATGGTTATGGTGATTTCATGAATGCAGACAATGAAATCTTTGGATTGATTATATGGACTGCTGTGATTCTGTTGCTGCTTCACTTCATCTGCTTCTATGAGTTGTGCCTTGTTTTCTGATCGATGTTGATCTAAATGTAGAACTTATTCGAAAGGATAGTATACCGTTTGTGATAAATGATGTGCTGAAATAGGGACTTCCTTTTTTGTTGAGTTGATGACAATACTTCCTCTGTTTTGTGTAAACTTCCTTGCATTTCTTTATGCTATAATGCTGATAGTTGTTTTCTTTATGTGATAATTTGTGGCTTTACCTTTATGTGTGGCTCATGAAAAAAATCTAATTTTTATCATGACATACAAGTGTTTCTCGAGTTTCAATTATTTAAGTTTAAATTGGAAACCTCTGCTTCCTCTAAGTCCATACCATGATGTCTTTCTTTGTTCGACTTTGGTTAGGTGTTTGAGAGAAAGTGCAATTGTTCATATTCATGATTTTTATGTATTGTGGGCTTTGATGTAAGCTTTCCATTCTGCGGGTCTCTACGTGCTGCCCAGTGATTTGATAGTTTGTCGTCTATTCGATACTACCTCACCACTAGATGAATAGTGCAAAGTAGCTACTTTTCTATTTATTGAGTTCGGAATAGCTGTACAACTGGAACAGATCATATTGTGTCTTTTTCAATCTCTCTTATGAACCTATTGGTGAAGATCCTAAAAGTGATTCCTTTTTCCATCACATTCATGCTCAGTTTGGTCTTTGTAATGAGGGAGTTTAACCTAAAATTTCAGGGGAAATATCTATCTTCTCAGTATAACAAAAATAGGACACTTTATTTTCTTTTTCAACCATTTCTCAGTTCTGTGATCTGTCTCCTACCACTTATTTTAGTTAGTTTATGTTGAAAATAAAGTTGTTATACAGCCTTCCACATCATTTCGGATAGTTGCTAGTATCTTTATTGGTTAGCTTATGTTGACTTTGTCTCTTGTATATCATGTATTAGCAAGTTGTGGGTTTTGTGAACTTGTTTACGTATGAAAGAGTTTATATTGCTTTAGAATGAGCCATGATGTGCAATTAAAGTGAGTATGATGTCTTAGGTGTGTAAGTTATTCTGCTGAACTGATATGAAAATTATCATATACATTAAAGCGCAAGTATCATTCTGCCTTTCTTTCTTTTGGAAATTCTTGTCTACTGCTTTCCCTATTCCCTCAATTCAAGTGAAGCATAGAGGGAAGATTCTTAAAATGGTTTCCTTCCATTTTTTTGGGTTTTCATGCCCCACAATCTATAGAAAGCCTAATGCATCATATAAGTAGAAATGGGTTTTCTTATTTTCTCTCCCAGACGTAATGTTGACTTGTCCTCGTAGCATTTATCTTTGTGTATTTTGAGTGTGGTTGATGTATGAGGAAAGCCACTTCCATATATTATACATATTATGCCCTGTGGTTTCTGTTGGCTTTTGTGGATATCATGACTCAGGCTTACCCTTTTCTCGGCTGCTGCTAACTAATGAACTCGGAGTTGGCTTCTCTGTTCTTTATTGGTCCATTCTTGTGATGTGGAAAAACATATATGGCCCTCGTGGAGGTTGGATCCTAATCGGTGTGACCTGCTTAGTCATTATAGTTTATCCTCATCTTGAGATCAATGGCCTTATTATGGGTGGTGCTGGAAGTGTTTAGTTTTATGACATTGCGTGGGATGAAACTTTAATGCATGGAGTTGAATTTGTTTTAATGTTTTGCCAGTTATCTTTATGTGTATTTCTGGATTGCGCCAGACGAAGAAAAGAAGTATTGAGATTAGATGAGTGCGATTAGAGTTGAACATAGAAGATGTTGCTGTTCATTTATATCCGATCTTAATTATTTCTCAAAGTTGGTTGTAATGATACAGTTCCAGTTCTTTATTCTCACTTGCCATATCTTGAGACTTGCGCAACCAAAATCACACCCTGATATGTTGATTATTCTGCTTGATAAATGAATTGATCTTTCTATGATAGCAGGAGGAGTTTCTTTGTGCATCGTGGTGACATTCTATAAAATGCTTTTGTTAAATGATTTAACATAAAACTAATCATATGCTTTCGATTGTGAAGTCACAAGTCCTTCATGAAAATTAAGTTGCAGGAGAGTAACATTACCAAACGTTGCATGTATCATTAACTACATTAATAAAGGAATTAAACACAACTTATCCTAACCAGTGTTCGTTTTAATGGTCAACAACCTTGATCTATCTGTTTTCTACTATTTAAGAGCAAAATCAAAAGAAATGCACCAATTTCCTGACTAGGAAAGGGCCTATCTAATCTAAGCTCTCTCTCTCTCTCTCTCTCTCTCCCTCTCGTGATATTTGTCTACGTGATTGCAGTTTTACTGTGGATTGGCAGTGTCACTGTCAGGCACCAACTTCATGTCCCTCTCTCGTGATATTTGTCTACTTGCTTGCAGTTTTACTGTGCATTGGCAGTGTCACTGTCAGGCACCAATTTCATGTGGTGTTCACCTCGCTTGGGGCCATGTCGTGGAAAGTATCATCAGCTCCAAACTTGAGGTTTTGTGGCTGTATTTAGATTGGTTTCTAAAAGAGTTCCTCTGCAATCTTGAGAGCCATGGGACATTATAGTTGGCGCAACAGGAGATGTCTTTTTGTCTGATAAAACCACATGGGAAAGGAATGAGACTAACTGTAGGTTTCTAACCACCTCAGAAAGAAACTTGTGATGATTTTGACCTCTAAACACATGCTATATATCCAAGTGTTATATACAATATAAGCACATACATACATGCATGCATATCATATAATTGGTTCTGGAATCTAATCTCCTCTCTGCATTTTATTTTATTACTTATCAAACTCTAGAAACATATTACAACCATACCGGTCGCCGGTCGACTGAAGAATATGATGCAGATCATATTTTATATCCTCTGACACATGCAGACACTGGAAAAACTAAGATAACAAAATGATAGAGAATCTAACACTACAAGCTAATACCAAGAAGAGGAAACAGAAACTAAAAGAAAGAAAAACGCATGAAATGACCTTCTGCTTAAACCAGTCGAATCAATCGGTGCAATTAGCTTCTTCTATGAATGTGTGGAAATAAGCATCTAGGAGTAATGCACTTGTTTTGAAGTTGAGCTTTACAACTCAATGCTGGAGGGAATTATTGTGCTGACGGTTTGGCCCTCCTGGTGATTTTCTGTCACCATCCAATTTCTTGCTCATCCTCATGTACTCGTTATACTGCTGCTGCTTCTTCCCCATCCTAGACAAATCATAACTTATCAATCCACGTAAAATAGAATTACTATCAATTCTACTCTTCTGCGTGGTCTTGCGCCCACCATAAGAATCTGTTGCTTCCAAACCACTGCCATGCATTGACCAAATAAGCATGATCATCAGCACTGAAACTCTCATGAGTAGATTTGAATCTGCAGCCATTGATTTTTTATGCACAGATTGCTAGCTAAGCGCTTAATTGATTAGAAGCAGAAGCACTTATGCATAAAGTAGTGTCATTCCTTCTATGACAAGCCCAAATTTATAAAAGCACAAGAGATCTCAGCAGAGAGAGATTGGTCGATTGGTCGATTGATTAGACTAGTGTTTATGGTACGGCGTCTACAAGCTGACAAATCCAATGTGGAACTTCGGCTTTGTGCAATCACATTGTTTCAAACTTTGCTGCTATGTTAATTATCTTCTGGTATATTGCTCTTTGACCCCGCCGGAGCATATCTTTGTGATATATGCTTAATGGCTGGGTGCCATCATCACACTAGTAGCCCGATCAATTATATATTATTAGAGATTAACTTTTTCTTGAAAAGTTGTTTGATACATACTAAGAAGTTTGTTTTTACGGAATGCGGAGTTCAAAGTCATAGCCTGACAACATAAATAGTTATATAGAGACATTGATGTGATTCTTAGATCCATGATGCTACGTTTCTAATGTTGCTAACATTTTCTCATTCCTCTTCTTTGCCCTACTCTTTCATGCATTTCCTCTAAAACCACTGTGCTCTAAGTCATGCGCACTCTTGTACAAGCTGCACTTGAAAGAGTAGGGCAAACCACTGAGCATATCTTTGTGATATACGCCGCAAACTAATGTATCTTGCCCACTTCTAGTGTTCAACATCTGGCCATTTGCTGCTTAGGGAACTCGTGGTTTTTGGTGGGCTACTGCACAATCCTACCAAATTTCTTAAAATATTCAGCAAGTGATCTGAGACAGGACAGCAAACGTTTTTTATATTTTCTCCCATGAGCTATTCAAGCCTCTTAAGAATATTGGATTCAGTCTCAAGAACCCACGCATTTCATGTATTCAATCTCTTAAGGCCAACTCAAATAATTTGTGAATAAATATTAGTACTTCATCTTTTGACTTGTGGACAAGAATAATTTGTGATTAAATATTAGTTGTGCACTTCCTCTTGTATTTCACCCAGGGGAAATTTTTTTAAGGGAAAAGTTTGATGTGTAGCAGGCATCACTTTTGGTGACGAGTCATTTAGGTGTGTCATCACATAGCATGAATTTTAGAATTTTCAATGACTTTTACCATGCAAAAGAAAAATAGAGGCAAAAGATCTGGACTCGTATCCATGACCATCCCTACTTTCATCCTACCACAACCCAAATTTAAATAGGCAGAGGAAGACCCATCTCAATACATAATTTTTAAATTATGAAATTATAATTCTTATTTTAAATATTTATGGAATTAAGGATTTAGGAAATAATTTTGGATTTAAGAAATAAAAAATTTATTTATGCCTCATTTAAAACCGTAGTTTGCCAACGGGGTTTAGCCTAATGAAAAAGAACCTTGACTTTTAGACCAGTCTCAAGTTCGAACCTCCATGGCACATTGATATTGTGTGTATGAAAAATCTCCTCCCCTTTTAGTTGGGGGTCCGTTTGATAACCATTTCAATTTTAGTTTTTAGTCTTTATTTTTTTGTGATGGAGTAGAAGAAAATGAGAGTGAAAATGAGAGTGGGAATAAAATTAAGAGTGAAAATGAGAGGAGATGAAAGAGATGAGTAACAAAAGTAATATAACTTGCTTCAAAAGCTTTATATGAAGCCCAAAATGAGAAATAAAGAAAACACCCCCGATCCTCAGGTTTGGGCTTAGCAAATAGGAAATCACAAGATGGGTTTAGTAAATATTAAATTTGGGTCCTGCATAATTTCCACATTCAAAATGCAGATAATTTGAACTTGAAGAGCTCAGTGAGGACATAACCACAGCAGAGACAAACCAAACCTAATACAGTATTTGTTGCATATTTTAAGAAATAGAAATGTTGTGGCCCTAGGCAGCCCGCCCCCTCTCCTCTCCTCCCCTTTCCCAAATTAAGAAGAAAGAATTAATCTGTGCATCCGAGATTTTAGTTTCGATTCTCCCCTTATTTAATATGACTTGTATAAAAAATAAAACAAAGAGAGAGAGAGAATTAAGAGATAGAAAGTTGAGGGTGTCATACTTTTTGTCAACCTCTAGAAGCCACTTGCTTCCCGAAAAGCTTTCAAGTTGGAGCAGCACCTATCTACATACGCTGTAATTCACTAGTTTCTTTCTTTCTAAAATTGGATTGAATTGGTCCAATTTCTTCAATCCTTGCAGATGGAAAGAAAAACAAAACCATAATTAGGGAAGGTGATTGGAATATTGTTTACCCAATTAAGCTGAGGGTAGGTTTAAAGTATGAAAGATGTGGTATTGATAGATTTTCTTAGCCCTCTAATTTGGTATTCTTTACCTAAGATGTTGTCTTACGTGGAGGGGAGTGGGTCGTTTGTATCGTTGGCCTCCTGCACTATCTAGATTGCCATTACGAGAAAAAAAAATAAAAAAATGAGAGAGTAGCAAAGCAACAAAGTTTTTGAGAATTGTTAATTTTGGGCTGATATTTATTGAGGAATTGAATTGAGGAGGAGTGGATTGAGGAGAATTAGATTTCGGATTCCTATTGAAGTTGTTTACTAAATCATATGGAATTGGGGTAGGAGTGGTATTAATTACTAAAATGTCCTCGTTGTTAGGTTAAAGTAGATGACAAATTAAGAATTCAATTCCTAATCTTGTGTGGGCCCACTTACTTTTGCAATTCCTTAATATGAAGTAAATGCAAAAATCCTTCATAGGTGAAATTCAATTTCTGATTAGTAAACACACTATTGAACTCATTTCGGAATCCTTTTGTCCTGTCATTGCCTTTTCTTTTCTCTACATGCAATTTTGTCTGGGACTTTCCATCGTTGTCGTTGTTGTCATCCCATATGTCATTCTACATGTCTTTTAACAAATAAGTTCATTTTTTTTCTTTTTAATTGGTGCATGTTTAATTTATGTCTAACCTATTTATGTAACCAATACTTTACCTAAAAATGGAAGTGGGGGCTCAATCTATGAGAGGATCCCTTGTGGTGCGTTATCGTTTTCAATGGATGACGACGGACTAATTGGATTATGACTATATTTAAATAATTGTAAATTATATTTGAATGTGTGCAATTTTTAATTATAATTTAACAACGTAATATAGATACCGTAAAGCCAGTAAAAGTTTAATTAGTTGATTACTTATTTTAAAGTGTGCTAACTGTGCACGCGTGCTATTAATTTGGACATAATAAATACTTCCAAAACTGAGATTGTGTCCATCTTGTATGTTTGTCCGATTACTATCAGGCTACTACCGCTGCTAATAGTGATAGCTGCCCACCAAAAATAATTAGCCACAATTTGTGTTCTTCTTTTGACCGTCCTACAAATTGAGCTGAGGCAACTGGCTGACTTCAAAGTGCGTCCCACAACTGACAACTGGGTGGAGAATCAGATGATGACCAAGCAAAGTATGCTCTATATCCAAGCTTAATCACCTTCTCTCCACTGTGTGAGATGTCACACCATCTAGAGTGAGGCGGTCCAACCATATTATTCGACTTTTATAAGAAAAGGGAATTCTCTGGATTGGGGTCTCACATGGCTCCATCGATCCTCAATACAGCGGATTCTCCTTTTTTGTGAGAGTGATGTATGATATGAGTTAAGTCAGTTCTGAAATATAATATTAATAATTCTCGATCGCTTCACTACTTTCATACTTGTCTTTATTATCTTTGTATGTATCTTTCAAAACTTGATAAAGATCTGTATTACTCATGTGTTAATTAATTAAAAATATTAATTTAATCTTTTCATGCCGATTATATGACTAGTGATTCATGTTTTCTATTAGACTCATTCCAAGGGACAAAATTCTTGTTAATTGGTTCATAATTAACATGTTAACAACTACAATATATCTTCAAAAATATGTATAGAACTCAAAATTCCAAACCTTCTTCTAATAACACAGGCATGCATGCATATTATATATATATTGCTTGTTGTTGAAGGTAGGATTGCTCTGTGCTATATGCGCCATTTTGCAATAAGGTACGATTAATCAACAGACACTTTTCTCCATAAATATACAAGCTAAATCTATCATTGAGTAACAATATTCCCATAAAAAGTGCATTTATTTATGTTTTTGATACATGCGATATTGGGGAGGAGGAAATCGAACATAAGACCTCAAGTACAAGAATAAATTAATATTCTTAACTACTTGAGCTAGTCTATTTATTTTTTTTCATCTAGAGATATCAAAGACAACCACCATATACACACACGTATAACGGTATAAGTTGATTTAATGATGACGGGGGTCGGGTCCTCCAGGGCTCACTCTCATCGGCACCTCATAATATCTGTGGTGGACAAGTGTTGCCTTGCTACCTTGATTTAATCCTGGGAACGATATTTTGCTCTTGTACTTATAATTCCTCAGAGGCCGAGTTTCTGCACTTGTTGCTGATAGAAGCAAGACCACCACAATTATGCACAACATGAAGAAGCATGCAAAATTAAATTTCCTCATTCTTCTCATAATTATTATTTGCAAGTAGCTTGCTCGAGAGCTAGGTGTTCATAATAATTACACAAGTTTGTGCCAATTTATACTTGTTGTTCATCGTATTTATTTGCTGTATTTTTTCTTCTTTATCTGATTTATAACTTAGTGGAGGAGGCGGCGTACCTTGTACATATCATTCTTATGCAATCAGTAATTGTCGTGTTGTAATTTATACGTGTGTTGGGTTGTCGTTTTTCGGTTGTCTCGATCACTAATAAGATTTTAAGGCCAAGCCTGTGTCATCTCAACTGCATTAATGAATTGTAACCTTGTCACGTATAGATCAGATTAGCATTGACCATGCAGATGAGCTTAATTATACTATAATTAGGGCTTTAAAAAGTAACACCTCTTTCTGATCTTAACTGGATAACGAAGGAGGTCGGCGCACCAATTAAAATTTCCAATGCAATACTAGTGGCGTGGTCCATATTCCATGCAGATTCATTACCACTGTGAATCTGTGATCGGTTGACAGTTGATGACACGACAATTAATTACTTTAAACAAATGGACTAATATATTTTTGGACGGTTAATGAGGTAACTCATCGTATTGCTGATGAGCTAAAACTAGCTAGAAAAAAATTATATTGGGTGGAGTATCTATGCTGATGCCGCCCATTCTCATTTTGATGCAGTTTAATGGAAACCACCTCGGATATGAAATGACCTCAATGGATTATGGATAAGTCATGTATAAGATACGTGTAGATTGATTCTCCAATAAGTATTTAATTGTTAAGGATTGGTTACATATTTATGATCTTTGCCGTTAGATTGCATTCATTAGATGTTGTCTAGATTAGAAATATGTAATCAATCTTTAATGTAAAATACTTATTGGAGAATCTCCCTTTTCTCCTTCAATCTGCTTCTCTCTTCATCTTTGCCTCTCAGTGGGGAGAACTTGGTTGTTTTGAGTAGGTGAACTCAGTTGGTTCTGTTCCTTCAAATTACTTTGGCTCTGCATTTGGTTTGGTTGCTGTCATTTAATTTGTTACTTGTTCTAATCAATCTTGTGTTATTATGTTCCTAAATATATCCCAATAGAAATCCGTACATATATACACATAATCTTTAAAAAAATGCTGAAACAGAGAACAACTTATTGAAGATATGTTGCTAATGATCAGATTAGACATTGTTCTCGCTTCTAATTAGCTAGATCCTTGATGCAACGGAAAAAATAATATCAGCAGCAGCAATATTAAAAGTTTTCTTTCATGAAGCGTGCTTAGCATCTGTCAGAAGATATGTTCTGATGAAATTTCACAGAATTTATGTTGCGGAACTGCAAATCCAACATTTTGCTATTCCATATTAACAATTTCACTGGCACTGAACAAGCCTTGGTCAGTATATTACTTGCCTCTATAAGTTAATTGAGAGGGTAATATGGCCTAAAGTTGAGCATAAGTGAGAGCAAGCAAACAAACTTCTTTACGTCTTCAAGGCTTCTGAATCACAATAATGGGAAACTTGAGGCTCAAGCACCAAACCTTTTTTCCCGATGTGGGATTCGCACTCTCCATAACCCTCGTGTCCATTATCCATATGCATTTCTTTTCATATAATGCCAGAAAAACTGAAGGTAGGCTAAAAGCTTGCTCCTCTTAACTTAATGCATTTCCTGTTTGTTATGGGGCATGATCTCCTTCTCCACGTTCTGTCTCATATATATACTTTGGACAAAAGCTTTAAAATTTGTCAGTATCTATAAGTTTTGGTTTTAAGCTCCTAGACAAATTCCATCCGGACCTACCATACTTGGCTTTCACAAATCAAGGCATTGGATGTCTGAGACTGAGAATTGGGTGCTATAGCCATCCTCTGCAAGATTAAATTTGAAACTCTCACCCAGTCAGCGTCTCACCATATATATAATATCACTAAGGAAAGTTGAGGCTTTAATTTTTCGAACTTCTACTTGCAAGTGTTCTAGTGGATTTATATATGCAACTACTTATCATGGCTTCAAAACTCAAACAACTGTGCTGCTTCTTTTTGTTGTTGTGCAATTATTATATATTTCAAAAGTACTAAAGAGCGTTTGACTTTGTTAATTTAGCGATGATGGTTGCATTTTCTCTGTATAACACTTTGAAAAGCAGTTCAATTGAATATTGAAGGTGCTTTAAGCATAAACACAAATAAAAATGATCACGCTAACAAGATAACATATAGGGGAACCTACTTGCAATGCAAGCTTCATATTGACTGAGCAAATTGAAAGAAGAAAAAAAAAAACAGATAAATTCTGTAAAAAAAGCCCTCCCTACAACGTTAGTTATGAGGAAATCTTGAATTGCAGAGGTATCTGTTTTGTAGATTATGTTGACTTATGCTGCAAAAGAACAAGTTCAAGCTTTGTATGTAGATCAAACGCTGATGGCTTTGACTTATGATTCTGATTTGAATTGAAGCAACTTATTGGTATATGCAGAATTCGAGTTGGAAAAGCAAGATAAGATACCATTTGAAATTGAATAATATAATTAGTACAGTTTATCTTATCCTTAATTGTCACTTGTAAATGAGCATTAGCTTTCGTTTTTGGCTGCTAATAATATAAAACTTAAAAGTGCATGTTGTGAGCCAATCATATATATATAATATCCTTGTAGTACTTTTCATCCTCATTATGAAAGAGAAAACATTCTGTTTTGTAGATTTCTTTCCCATCATATCATGATTTTGAGAAAGCGATACTTCTTTACTCTACTCCCTACCATTTTATATATAATATACCTGGAAAAAGGAACAAAATTACAAACAAACAAAGATGGATTCAGGTAATATATTTATTGCTCAGCAGCTACTGAACCATCAGCAGTACATTTTTTATTTCAAAAAAAGAACAAAACACGAAATATTCATTACTTGACACTTCTCTATGCCATGATCGATGCTCAACGATCATAAAAAGTTCCCTCAAGTTTCAACAGAGTTTCCGATTTTCATTTCGACCAAAAATGAAAGGTACACCCTGAAACCGAAACATATGTATATATGCTAATTAGAGCCCTCGAGGTCTCTCGTTGAGGTTGTATACTCGCCAACTCTGGAGTGATGTTGTGGATCGGGACCTCCCGGGCTAATTCGTTTGGGTTTGGAACGAGTTTGGTTTGCGTCTTGTTTTCGCAACCAAACGTTGAGTAATTCCCTGGCACTTCCAGCCAATGCTTGGCCGGAACTGGTTAAGTTGCTCTTCTTCCCCAAACTTGGATTAAGAGGGCGAGTTTCGGAAGTAGAAAATAAAAGCAGCAGCATTAGTGCAGACCAGACACAAAATCTCCACCTAAAAAGCATTTTTCTCTAATGGTTTTTGTTTTTTTGGTTGAAAATGTTAGGCTTGTAGTAGAGACTCGAATGGAAGAGGGAATGATATATATAGAGTATCAAGGTGTTTATTTTTTGTGTTATTAAACAAAGTGGGTGGGAAATGGGACCTCAAAAGCTTTTTTTGTTTTGTTTTGTAATTTGTAATTTGTGGTGTGATGCTTGTTTGTTTTGTTGTGTTTTGTGATTGGGTTCTTATACCTTGACCACCTTGTGTGGTTTGTGCTCCTTTTCACTAATCAGAAATAACAAATACCGACCATCATCTCTGCTGCTACTTAAACTAAATCTATCAGCTGGACTGGAGATATATATACTTAAAAGAGTATAAAATTTCATCTCTTATATCCTCACTAGTATAGCCGCACGGCTATACTGGGACTTTTTATAAAAATAATAATAATAATCTAACCGCACGGCTATACTTGGGTACCTTTTAATTTTTTAAATAAGTAGTATAGCCGTGCGGCTGTACCGATTAAATAAAATGTATTAGAATAGTGTCGCCGCACGGCTATACCTGGGTCTGTTTAAATTTTTTTTTAAATAAGACGTATAGCCGCACGGCTAGACTGGGCCTATTTTTTTTAAAATAAATTGTATAGCCGTTCGGCTGTATTTAAAGCGTATCGCCGTCCGGCTATACTTGGGTCCTGTTCTAATGTTTTTAATGAGTAGTATAGCCACCAGGCTATACGGGGCCTTTTCAAATAAATGGTATAGCCGTGCGGCTCTACGTATTAAATATAATATATTAAACCGTATAGCCGATTGGCTATACCTATTATTTTAATAATAGTATAGCCGTGCGGCTATACTTGGGCTTTTTTAAAAAAAATTGTACAGCCGGCCGGCTATACGTGGGTCCCTTTTAATTTTTTGATTAAGTAGTATAGCCGGTCGGCTGTACTGATTAAATATAATATATTAAAATAGTATAGCCGCACGGCTATACCTGGGTCCTTTTCAATTTTTTTTCAGTCAGAAGTATAGCCGTTGGGTCATGTGATAATTTTTTTAAATGAGTAGTATAGCCGGCCGGCTATACGGGACCTCTTTAAAAATAAATGGTATAGCCGCGCGGCCCTACTTATTAAATATAATATATTTAAATCGTATAGCCGCGCGGCTATACCCCCCTTTTTTAAAATAAGTAGTATAGCCGCTCGGCTATACGTGTTAAATATATACTGAGAGAGTAATTTTAAAGCAAATCAAAAAGCCCTTTGTAGAAATTGGCGAGCCTCACCGCTCATCCCTCTACTTAAAAAAAACCCTATTAATAACATTCATACTTGAAATCAAAGTCTCCCTCTTTCTTCCTTTCGTTTTTCCGGTTTGCCCTTTCCTAGTAATTAAAGGGTTTCCTGGTATAAATACCAAAAATCTTGTGAACTATCAAACCATATACCATTTAAATTACACAACTGTTAATAACTTTCACTCAAAATTTTCCTTCTCAAGTACCTAATTTTCTCACCAACCAAACACAGCAATCACCGACCCAAACATGCCCATCTGCAACAGTTGCAAGGGCAAGACCTTCATCCGCGACGACATCACAAACAACCTCGCCTGCTCCACCTGCGGACGGCTCCAAGAGTACGACAATTTGGTCGACCAGTACGGCGGCATCAACGGCCCCACCGGCACCTTCGTTTCCGTCGGCACCACTGGCAGCGGCAACGTTTACAGCTACAAAGAGACCAAAATCTACGAGGCAAGAAAGCTCATCGACGATGTGTCGCTTAGGCTGGGATTTTCGCCCTCCGAATCCGACGACGTCAAGAGAATGGTCGCGACAATCACCGAAGGTGAGTACGGCCAAGGTAATTGGTTCAATGTTTTCGTTGGTGCTTGCTCCTATGTTGGCATGAGGAGAGATAACAAGTCCTTGCCGATCTCGGAGGTTGCTTCGGTGATCGGCTCCGATGCCTATGAACTTGGTAGGATGATCATGCGGGTTGTTAATTTCCTCGATTTGAAAAAACCCAATTTTCCAGAATTCGATATTGTCAACTTGTTCGAGCGGACGCTTAGGAATTCACATAGTTTCGCTGATGTTGAAGGGGATAAGGTGCAGAGAATGAAAAAACAGGGCATATTTTTGATACATTGTGCCATGAAGTGGTTCTTGACCACCGGGCGTAGGCCGCTTCCAATTGTGGCGGCGGTGTTGGTGCTCGTGGCGGAGTTGAATGGTATTAGCATTAGGATTGAGGAATTGGCTAAGGAAATCCATGCCGTTGTACATACTAGTAAGTTGAGGTATAGGGAGCTTTTACAGGCGCTTGTGAAGGTTGCACAAGCCTTGCCTTGGGGGAAGGATATTACAGTTAAGAATGTGGTTAAGAATGCCCCGTTTGTGATTCAGTATATGGAGAGGAAGGCGATGTCAAAGCTGAGTAAGAAGAAGGATTCGGAGGGCGGTGTTGGGTTAGATTTGGGAGATGTTGTTAGAGATTGTTTGAGGAAAGATATTGGAGATGGGACTGATATGATGTCCTTTGAAGATGATTCTGAAACAGAAATGGAAAAGTTAAAGCTTGCACACCAGTCTCGGTATTTTGAGGCAGAAGATGGTGGGTGCGCATTGAGTGTTGACAATGTGGATAAGCTGAAGCTTTCACATGAATGCTTATCCATGATGTACTCAAAGTTTTTGGATGAGGTTGGGAATGTTAAGTCGTCTGGGGGGTTAAAAGAGGTTCGTGAAAGGAAAAAGAGGCGGGGTTTTGAGCTCCATGCTTGTACAGAGTGGTGGAATGGAAAGTCTGCATTGAGCAGGAGGCTTCTACTTAAGGAGATATTGGAGAAAGATGTAGGATTGGATGTTGTGCCCCCATCTTTTGTTAATGGTTGCGTGACTGTAAAGAAGAGGAGAGAAAAGATAAATGCTGCCAAGCTGCGTATTGATAAAATTATGCATCCATTAAATGCTCATTCAGGTGACAGTATCGATACTTGCACTTCTGAAGATGTACACACTACGAAGAAGAGAAAGAGAGCACGTGGTATTGATTGGGAAGATTTAATTATTGAAACTCTTCTCCTTCATCGAGTAAAAGAGGAGGAAATTGAGAAGGGGTGGTACAATGTCTTACTGGAATTACATGTGTTCAACTCTGGGATTGTGTGAGAGCTTCTGACATGGTGAAACCGTAATCGGTGGAATATGCTCACATGCCTTTCCAACTGCACGATCAAAGTGACATTTTTGTTGAAATTTTGTTAATCTCACATCTGATACAATTATACAAGTTCTCTCCTGTTTTGAAACAGAAGATTTGCAATTACATTATAATACATACTGGTTCTTTTAATGGGACCTCATTCTTTTGTTACAAAGGTTATTATTAAGAAAGGAAATTCTTTTGTCTCGAAGGTTTATCTTTTCTACATATATATGTTGCTTTTTATGTTACCTGGCTCGTTTTTGGGTGGGGTGGGGTGCGTGGGTTGGATTCGGTCAGGAAGAACACAATACAATACTGTGTTGGCTGTTCTTTAGGGGAACTTTGATAGTTATGGGCATATTTATGTTTCATCGTGTATTTTGCTATTGCAAAGTTGCATTTATATGAAAACTCAATCTTCTTGGCAGCAAACTTATTTTCTCAGAACCATCTTTCTAGAAATTTCACCTGGTGCATATTCTTTAATCAGCCATTTCATGCTCGTGTCTAGATAACTAGCCATAACTCTGATCTGTCCAAACTTTCTTGAGTGATAAATATAAAGCTGTTTGCTTTTTCTCGACAACATTCTTATTCTCTCTCTGTGAACCAAGTTTTTCTATATATTTTTCTCGGGTGCAATGAGGTGTATTAGTTTCTGTTTTTACACTATGAGTAGGCTAAACAGCTAAGCGAACTAAATGGTCAAATGAAACCATAGAATCAGTGCAATGCAGGTTTGCTGTATGAGTAAGGCTGATCGCTTAAGTAAGCTTCATTATGCCTTAACTCTTAAATAAATGGCAGTTGAATTTGCATTTCTTGCTCTGCCCCTGTTTTTGTTCCTTCTACACTACTTCTTTAAACTGTTTGTTATGATTCATTTGATGATTGATGTTCATTCAACTGCTTACATCTCGCCTGTGAGACGAAATTTATTTACTGGTTAGCTGTAAATGGAGCAATTTTCAGATTTCCAAATTTTTTTACTTGCCATTTATCATTTGTGGATGTGAAATTTGTAATAAGAGAAATCATTAAACTCTTAAATCTATGAACTTTGCTGCAGATGGGGTTCACCGCATATTTATGACCCATGAGTGCACCCTGTACTTTGTAAAATCTGCATAGCTAATGTTCATTTGCTGGATTGTTGTGAGATTGAATAGGCAATTCGTTTGATGATGAATTAATTTGATTAGGAGCTTCTTATTGTGCAAGTATTGTTTCCATCATATCTGGTGTCATTAAACCCACTTCATATGGTATTAATTATCATCAACTGAATTTTTATTTTCCTAGCAGGCTACGACAATCAGAAACCTTATCAAAACATAGCCATTGATTTGGACAAGCAATGGATGGGGAAAAAGGAGAAAAATAAGCTTCCCCAAATAGGAACTGAGGTTGTAAAATGATGAAATTCAGGCACCTACTGGACTTTGGCCAGCTTGGCAGTCAACGTGCAATTACTGCCCAGCAGCAAATGCATCAACCGGAAAAGTCTTGGTGATGCCAGCGAGGCTCTTGAAGTGAATCTTTCCAGTGGGCTGTTCATCAGCAGTTATTTCACTGACTGGTGGCCAGAGCATGAGTTCCTTGGCCTTCACTCCCTTGAGCTTCTTAATCCTCTTCTTTTCAATATAGCCTTTAATTTCAGAGTCATAACTCACAAGCTTACTGATCAATTTGAAGCTGTGTTCGACTTTCTTCTTTTGGAGGATCCACATGTAGCCAGTGCTCCTCACAAACCCGACTTCAATCACATCGGCCAGGGGCAAAAGCCCAAGTGGAAGTTCAAACTCTTGCAGCAGCGCAGTCGCCAACCCCAGTCCCTCTTCGTGGCCCTTCTTGATGATTCCTCCTTCCTTCTCTGCCATGATTGAACCCTTTTTCTTCTTCTTTAAGTTCGAAGAAAACCAGTGAAGTTGTAAGTACTTTTGGGTAAGGGGATTAATTTATACCAAGTTACTGCATGCATGGGACAAATAGAATGGAGAAATCAAGGTAATTTTCATTGTAGTAGTCACCAAAATTTCTCATAAATCCTTATTTTATGATCCATGAGATGAAGCACTGGAGGCTCCAAAGTGTGTTGTGGTCTTCACCCCCATTTTTCTGCTTTTGTTGGGTCCTATTCTTCCTGTTCGTTTAAGACAATTGCAACCAGACAATGAGCTGCCCAAATTCAGTATGGGAAAGTAGGCGTATCGTATCATTGAGCTTTGTGCTTGAACTGAAACAATGTTGTAATCTAAGATTAACATATCGATTAAAACTAGGTGTGTAATGGCCATCCAACTTAAGCACACTGTTGAAATTTGTCCCAATGCATGTAGAAACTTTGTATAAATTAACCCCTTTACCTCAACCGAACATACCCACAACTTCACTGCTTCATTTGAAACTTTAAGCAAGCTAGAAAGAAAGAAAGAAAAACAGAGTTATCAGTCATGGCAGAGAAGGAAGGAGGAATTGTCAAGAAGGGCCATGAAGAGGGACTGGCATTGGCAACTGCGCTGCTCCAGGAGTTTGATCTTCCTCTAGGGCTCTTGCCCCTTGCCGATGTGATCGAAGTGGGCTTTGTGAGGAGCACCGGCTACATGTGGATCCTCCAGAAGAAGAAGGTTGAGCACAGCTTCAAATTGATCAGTAAGCTTGTGAGTTATGACACTGAAATTAAAGGCTACATTGAAAACAAGAGAATTAAGAAGCTCAAGGGAGTGAAGGCTAAGGAGCTCATGCTCTGGCCTCCAGTCAGCGAAATCATCGTTGATCAGCCGACCGGAAAAATCAACTTCAAGAGCCTTGCCGGCATTACTAAGACTTTTCCAGTTGAGGCATTTGCCGCCGGCCAGTAGGACATGTTGTTGACTAGCTAGCAAGCAAGCCAAGGTCCAGCAGGTGCCTACATATCATCAGTTTACAACTTCATTTCCTTACTTGGGGAAAATTTCTCCCTTTTTTTTTTTTTTTTCATTCCCCCACCGTTTTCGTCCAAATCCAGGGCTGTATCATGATATGGTTTCTGACTGTGGTATCCTAATAGAAAATAAAAATTAAGTTGATGATAATCAATACCGTAAGGAGTAGATTTTGAGTTTTGTACCCAAATCATCTTTATGAATTAAATTTATGAATTAGAAATCTTTCAGTGTCACTTCCACCTATATTATAACACGTATTTCATTATAAATATAAATATATCGCTCACTCATATTATAGTAGGTGGATAATTTCCTAAATATATAAAGTCCAACTTCCTCATTCAAATGCTCAGACGTAGGACAGATATCGGTTGTACCAATTAGAAAGGGATTGTTATAAAAGTCGTTTTCTTAAATTAAAAGTCCGGGATCACGGTGCACATGAATTTGGAATCTCACTTTATATGGTCCTGCAAGGCAAAGAGATGCAACTAGGCCATATTTCACCGACCTCCCCTCCACCTCCCTCTCTATCTTTCCAGGAACCAGGACTTGAAGACCAAGTCAAGTCCACTCCTTTTTGCTCCTTCTCGAATCTCAATATCCATATTATTATCAAATATTGTATCACTTCTTTATCTCGGTAATAAAAAAATTGATGCTACATATATCATATTTTTCATTAAAATAAAGACAAGGAAATTCATTTACAAACTACACTATGATAAGTAAATATGTTACAAATAATTTATTCGATAAGAAAGCGATACATTAGACACCGAGAGTGTTCAAGTCGTGAGATATGAGAGTTATTATAGGCCATATATATATATATATATTTTACGATGGAACATGACCTAATTGTAACTCATTTTTCCAACTTACCAACGGGGCTATGCCTATCCACGAGCATTATAGTACAACAACTTGCACATGTGACATGTAATAAAGTTGTAAAGATGATATATACGATGGAATCCATTATCCATGCATATATATAGATTAACTAATGGCTATATGCATAATGATGTCGATATAATTAAAAACATTTTAATACTAATGACGATGATGATGACTGTATGTATGGCGTTAACAACTATGGTGACGGCCAAACTGGTTTAATAATTGCAATTAAAAAATAAAATAAATATCCATTGTTATTTCCTGTACACACCAGAGTGACTTGACCAACACGGTTAAGTCTTTAATTAGACAATATATTACTTGTATAGGTAGGTTATTAGAAATTTAGAGCTCATCAAAAGGGTTGCACATCAACTTCTAAGCAGTTGCTGTGCACTTTCACTGAAAGCAAGATCGATGGTGAAGAAGAAAACGAAAGATATAAAAAAAAGTTGTGTTGTGGGGGCTACTCGTTTTAAAAAAATATTCTAACTTATCTTGCCTTTGCTTAGGCAGCAGCGTTGAAGTTATCAAATATCTTTGGACAAAGATCTCTGCCGTCTATATATATTGAGTGCAATTGCAGTTTAGTTTCTCATTCCAAGAAGTTGGAGGCTCAAACGTACGAACCAATTTGCAAAAGAGACCAGAGATATATCTTATTCCAACATGACGGTGAGAAACAACTCTTTTTGGTTTTCTATCTGTCTATATTTGTCTCATCTCATGCATGATGACATATACATCAGAGATGAGGTTTTTTTATGCATGTACTTCAGTCAGGGAAGGAGTCACAAATCCCTCGTAATATACTACGAAACATATGTCACAACAATACAATTTCTGCAATTATCTTAGCGCTTTCAGTTGAAGATGAGAAAGTTATGCGCAAGTGATTTTCAAGTTTTGATCGCCCATACTAAGACTCGTAGCTCCGCCTCTGACTTCAGTACTTGCTTATACTTCATGACAGCATCTTTATATATGTACTATGTTTATATTCAGGCATATATTTGTTGGACAACTTTCAATCCAAGAACAGTATGTACAAGCATGAAGTTCTGCATGGCGTGTTAAATATATGTTGTTTATTTTTGAAGTTAAACACTAGCTGCATTGGTAGAAGGTATTTATTTTTGAAAATTTATTAGCAAGTAAATTGAATTGTAATTAATCTGTGGATTGCTAATTTTGTGCAGATAGTAGAGCTCATAGTGCCCATGGATTGTGCTGGCTGCGAGACCAAGATAAGGAAAGCTCTGAAAAAGCTGAAAGGTATAATTTTGTAAAAGTGCTTTTGTCTTCTTCTTCTTCTTCTTCTTCTTCTTCTTCATTTTTGTCGCTCTATCTCTAGCATTAATACAAGTTATTGAGAAGAGATGATCCTGCAGAAATTTAACACTTTCTTTCTAATGATTGGTGGGTTATGAAACGGACAAGTACGTCACCTAAAATTAACTGATTAGTAAAAGAGATTACTTAAAGATCAAGGCCAAGACCAAAAGTTTTCCTTCTATTCTAAGTAAGAAGGATCGACAAGGTACAATATAACAAGTAGCATGTTGGTTTAAAAAATATCGAAAGCTAGGTTTTACTCCTTATAAAATATTCAGCTTAGCTTAATCCCTTGGTTAAGATTATCTGTAATCTTTTAACTAATTATGTACGGAGAGGAGAATTGAACTTGAGTGTAAGGAGACGGATACACCGACTTAGCCAGCTAACTTAACTGTACATATGCTTTATTGTGATGATTCTAATGTTATTATGTAAATTAATTAATTAACTGTATGGATGGCAGGAGTGGATGCTATTGATGTAGACGTCGACATGCAGAAGGTGACTGTAATGGGATGGGCTGACCAAAAAAAAGTGTTGAAGGCAGTTAGGAAGACTGGAAAGAGAGCTGAGCTTTGGCCTTACCCTTACAATCCACAATACCACAACGTCAATAATCTCCAATACTACCGTCAACATCAGCCACACGATCATCATCATGATCATCACCATCATGGCTACAAGAAGCAAGCACCCTTCATCACCTATAACTCAATACCTAATTCATCCTACTCCTACAACTACTACAAGCATGGCTCCACAAGTCATGAGCATGGCTACTATCAACCTCCTCCTTACTCCACCATTTTTAGTGAGCAGGACACTGCTGCGTTCAGTGACGATAACCCTCATGCTTGCTCCATAATGTGAATTCACTTTGATTTGTACATATTAAGATATGTATATATGCCAGTGGTTTTCTCCAGCTTTTTTGTTTTCATCTTTTAATAAAAATGCTAACGTCAATTGTTTATGCACCGACAGTTTTATGACGTGGTGGCATAACTTTAGTTTGAAGGTTTTCTTCTTCGCTGCCTTTGTAAATACGGTGTGTTGTCATGTATATTATTATAATACAGAGTGATGGCGACATATAATTATTTGGTGCCAACTTCCGTATATGATGTTAAACATCCGGAGACACCAAGCATATTGGGCTCCCATTCTAAAAAATACTGACTCCCAAGTCACCTTGGGCCTTGTACCCAAATTCTAAACGTACATAGAATTTGAAAGCCCATGATAAACTAGCCGAAGTCATTTTAAGCTAATATAAGCTCATAAGGAATGACAAAATTCGAGTCCAGACTAATAGGTAAGAGTTTTATAGATCAAGTTGTTAAGAGTAATTACTCAAATATTAGTGGTATGAGTAATCAGATTCAAGTATTATCGGCCCATAATGCTTGTTTGGACATATTAAGAACAAACTGGACAGAGAACCTTTAGGCATAGAATTAGATAAGAGGAGAAGAGAAGAGATTGGCATATTAGGCGCGCAGGTCGAAAACCAAAGCAAAGCACCATGAATCATGATTGCTTGGTATCAATCTTCAAGGGTGGGCATGCATTTATCCACGTCACACTTTGGCACAATAATTGCTTTCCATTTGGCGCCTTTTGACTACAACAGCTAGCTCACCAAAGATGATGATATTTGGTCACATCTTCTATATTTTGTTGCGCCCAAAAAAGGTTATATTAAGACAGACTATTTTTTGTAATTAAGACCAAAAATGAAGTATTTGCTTGACAGTCCGCGAATCTCCCTTGTCATTGTTCAGAAAAGTCCACAATTGACCCTTAATTTTTATCCCTAATTAGCCAAATCTCCTCCTCTAATCTTAGCCATTCAGATGCATCCTAGGGTTAATATCTTGGCACATGTTTAAAAAGCCATAATTAACATGATTTTGTCACATTTTGTTTAGAGTATTAATGCGATGTTAAATACCAACTTTATTAATTAGAAAAAAGCAAATACTTATAAAATAAAATAAAGTTATAACTTACAACGTTTGTTTTTTTTTAATCAAGTTAACAAATTAATAAGTTACATACTTAAGTTACGTCAGTGCGCTAAAGCAATTTGTCCGACTTTTTGCACCCCTCATCCTCGTATAGTAGAGTAGCTTAGAATATCAGTTTGTTTAAATAATAAAAATTTAACAAGTTGGGAGTGGTAGTTTCCCATTACCAAAAAGAGGAAAACTGCCCTTAAACAAATAATTTTGGTATTTTCTTTAGCTTAGAAAAAAAAAATGGCACTGGTATTTGATATCCGCTACACTACAATAATTTTTGTCTGAATATTTAATGGTGCCCTTAATTTATATTTATTTCGCAGAAAAGAACAGAAAAAATCGAAATAACCGCTGAGGAGCTGAGTGAGGCAGAGACATGGGCTTGCTTGCGTATGGCAGTCAGGGGGAAGATAACGAAGGATTAGACATTATGGCGACGATGCTGACTTCGCTTTGATTCAAACGAGAAATTAGGATCTCTCTCTCTTTCTCTCTCTATAAATACATATAAATACTTATATATATGGCATCCGCTTCTCTGATTCACGCACGCTTTGGTTACTCTACGAGATTCAGTGATAATCGACGATATGGTTCGCAGGGACCTGTAGGCTCTTCGTCTTCGTCTTGTTGCTCTTCGTCTCTGGGCTTTTCTTCTGGTAATTTTAAATTTCTCTCAAATAATTTTCCCGGGAAATTTTTTGAGATTTGATTTCGAAGGTGTAATATTTGCCTAATTGCCTCAAACTAATGGTCTTTTTGTAATATAGCATTAATTTCTTGTGTTAGAAGCATGACCCAATTCTTCTTATACACACTTTAATAAATAAAAAATTGCAGGGTTATATAGTTGTTGGAGAAACCAGGGCCTTAGAGCTCAAGCTATGACTAGTCAGGGAAATTTTGCATCAGCCTCCGGGGGTGTTGCAAGTGCAGGGAATAAGCCTGATCATCTTCTCGTCCTTGTTCATGGCATCTTGGCAAGGTATATGTTGTTCCAAGTCTCAAATATAGCTCTGTTTGTAAATTGTATTGGTAGTTCTTCCGAAAAATAAAATTTACTTTCTTCAACAGTTTTATTTTATTTTATATTTTGTATACTGAAACAAATGGAGATGATAAACAAAAGTTGGGTTGAGGGTCTTAATTTTGTTTGTGCTGTTGAAGGAATATGTCTGCGCACACGATCATTCTTTAATTGTTCGTTGAGTCTTATTACTGCTACTTTCAAATTTTGGATTCTACATGTTGAAGGTTTCCAATACGCAATTGCTTGGACTTTGTTTCCATGACTATGTATTTCTTTGGCTTTTTCTCCCCCCAAATTGATATCAAGTTGACTGATTCCTAGTAATGCAGCCCAAGTGACTGGACATATGGGGAAGCTGAGTTACGAAGGCGTCTTGGAAGAAATTTCCTAATTTATGGTAAATTGATTTCAGTACTTCCGGTGTAATTTAATTTCATATGTGTGGAATTAAAATTTGAACAACAAGAAGTCACAAAGTACCACTCAGAAAAGGTAGTTGATGTTTGTCGACCGCTGTCGTACTAAGAAGGATAGTGAGAAACCTGGCCTGAGCTGATCTAGTATCTTGTTTATCTACTGGGAAGAACACATATTTGGTACACTAGGGTGTGATGATGATATCACAATTTGCACCTAAGATTGATTTTTGAAGTTCCCCTGTCTTTGCTTGACTAAATTTGATGTACGTGGCTGTTAGTCTGTGAGTGTTAATTTCATGGTTGATGTATTTGCAGCTAGTTCATCTAACACGTACACTAAAACTTTTACCGGGATTGATGGAGCTGGAAAACGATTAGCAGATGAGGTAAGTTTTGAAATTGATGAGCCAATGTGTAAAATTTTCAAACTTTTGTTATATAGCATGGTACCTGTGGCTTTGTTGGGAAATATAATATGATAGTTATATAACCTAGGCATTCATGATAAGCAGGTCATGCAAGTTGTGCAAAAGACAGAGAGCTTGAAGAAGATCTCATTTTTAGCCCATTCTCTCGGGGGCTTGTTTGCAAGATATGCAATTTCTGTCCTTTACACACCCGACGATGGTGCCAATACAACAATTGCAAA
This sequence comes from Prunus persica, assembly GCF_000346465.2. NCBI lineage: Eukaryota > Viridiplantae > Streptophyta > Magnoliopsida > Rosales > Rosaceae > Prunus > Prunus persica. The sequence continues at coordinate 2,899,674 of NC_034012.1, forward strand.
TTCACAAACAGCATACTCTTGGAGACGAGGAAAGATTGCTGGTTTGGAGCCAATCAATTTTGTAACATTGGCAACTCCACATCTTGGGGTGAGAGGGAAAAAACAGGTCGGTATATCATCCCTAGTTAATTGCATTAACAATATAGTTACATCTGAATATTCATGCCATGCTGGACTCTGCTGATGTGCCTTCTTTCCAAAATCATTTCGACTTTGCATTCCAACATACAGCCGTGTGCTTAATACACTTCAAAAAGGATGACTAGATGTTTAAATTTGTCTGGCTATGTTTAATTTAAACACTGTTGTCTAACCATTCAAGAGGTGTTTGAGGACATTATGTTGTGGGACTGTTGTAGAACTCAGACAGTTGTTGATACCAAGTATCTGGGACTACTACCACCTTACCTTTATATAGAAAATTCTAACTTCTGTTTGATTTTTCTTCAGCTGCCGTTTCTATTCGGAGTACCTTTCTTGGAAAAGCTTGCTGCTCCGATTGCTCCTATTATTGTTGGTAGAACTGGTAGTCAGTTGTTCCTCACTGATGGTAAGCCTGAGAAACCTCCGCTTCTTTTGAGAATGGCATCTGATTGTGACGACGGAAAATTTGTGTAAGTGCAGTACTTTATATTACTTTTGACCATTTTTGTTTCACCGAAGTTCTAAATTTGGTTCTAATATATTCCATTTTGCAGATCTGCTTTGGGGTCTTTTAAATGTCGCATTCTTTACGCTAATGTATCTTATGATCGTATCCTACTGCATATCATTCATATTTAGCGCAATGAGATGATTGTATTAACTTTTATATATTCGTTAGTCTTCTCTTCAATATATCAGTTTCTTTAACACTGCACAGATATGGTTGGTTGGCGCACATCATCAATTAGGAGGGAAACAGAAGTTTTTAAGGTGACAGTTGATTCTCTGGTTGAGCTATGCGATACTTACTTTCTGTTCATTAATTAACTGTTAAGTAAATGAGTAATGCATTGAGGACTGAGTTGGAACTAAAGAAAAAAACTTAAAATTTGCATTTCAATTACTAACTGAAACTTGTCACCGCCTGTTGTTTGTAGTGTGCATATGCAAATTTATTTTGGAAGATGCCAAATTATGTTGGCGCTATTTGACCGGGGCTAAAGTCGTAAAGTGGTTTTGAGGCCAGGGGCAAAGCAAGTTTTTATGATTAAATGTTTCTTTTTCCCACTAGTTAAAACAGGGCCTTTTTTGGTGTTGGCTATGGTGGCAATTAGTCATTAGTTGTCAGGGTCAAGGGAATTATGATCAGTCATGATTATGCTTGCAAGTGTCATTTCGTAATTATGGAGTTATTCAAATGCTGCTCAAGGTTCTGCACTAAAGTCAGAGGCCCTAGAGTTATTCAGGGTGTGTAATAAGATGAAAACGGTCTTTCTTTCTCCCACCATGTCAACTTCATTTACATGGTTGCTTTTCATAATTATTTCTTTTCGGGACAGAAGCATTTTCCCATGCAAGAACAGATATGTAATGGCTACTAATCCAGCATCTTTCTATTTTGAAGTAAAAAAATCTTAAGCTAATCAGTGGTTACTTGTAAAAATCTTCTTAGTTGATGTAATTGCTTTTTTGCAACTTATGTAACTTTTCGTTATCCATTGAGACAAGCAGTATGATTTCTTCATGGCCATCATATTTTTCAAGCTAAATGGTTTAGTCCTTGAATACAACTGATTAGTTTACATACCCTTTGTGTTTTATATGTATCACTCTGAATATATGTTTCTAACTTTGTTGGCAGCCCCCCCGCCGGTCTTTGGATGGCTACAAGCATGTTGTAGATGTGGAGTACTATCCCCCGGTCTCCTCTGATGGTCCCCATTTTCCTCCTGAAGCAGCTAAAGCAAAGGAGGCTGCCCAGAGTGAACCCAACACACAGAACACATTGGAATATCATGAAATTGTTGAAGGTACACAAATGATAAATGCTAATAGAAATTCAGAATAGGATGATAACAGGTGAAGTTTATCCTTTTCCCATAACTTTGATTAACAATTTGTTTAGTATGTGAACAGAGGAAATGATACGCGGCTTACAGCAGTTAGGATGGAAAAAAGTTGATGTCAGCTTTCATTCAGCATTTTGGCCCTTCTTTGCCCATAACAACATTCATGTACTGCCTGTCATCAATCAATCTTTCTTCGGGAGATTTTGCTTCTTTGTTTCTGGTTTCTCATACTGATTTCTGTTTGTGAATCCAGGTGAAAAATGAATGGCTCCACAATGCTGGTACCGGAGTGGTCGCTCACGTCGCTGACAGCCTAAAGCAACAAGAATCCTCTTCATTTATCACCGCCAGCTTATAGCTATAATGTGGTAATGTAAGGGCAGTGTAGCTGAAACATGTAGAATAACCTCATGATATGAAATTAGTCGATGACACATTTGTTGTTCATTAGTGTAGATCTCTTTACCTCATTGTCGCCTCATATGAACATTGATATATCCAAAAGATGTATGGATGTAAATTTGTATATGTAGCCTACAATGCGATTAATAAAGGTAGTACATGTAGCATCACTCATATGAATGCTGTTGGTTTCGTCCGGGTCAAAGTTTTCATCACCATATGCAGTCACCCTACTCGAGCGTAGCAGAATGATGCTAGCAATCATCTTCCAAATAATCAGTGAGGATTGCTTCTTTCACGTGGGTAGGGCTGTTCCACGTGAATTCTTCTTTTCATTTCCATTTTGTAAGAAAGTTTGTTGAGAACGAATTAGTATGAAACGGTTACATTTTTGTTGTGTAAACACAATCCGAAACTTGAATTTTGTTAAGGTTATTTTTCAAATGATAATTAACTACTTTAAAATTACTCTAATTTACGAAGAAAATAGTCAAATTCAGTGGAAGAGAGCAAACACACTATCATGTTTAACCTGCAAAGAAAGGAATCGAATTGAGTAGAAGAGAGTGAACACACTATCATGTTCAACTGCCTTAACCGGCTGATTTTCCGATGAAATTATTTTTTACGTTTTTTCGATATCAAGCTCCCATCCGTTATAACGCTTAATAAAACCGGTCCATCCCATCCCACCTTCAACTGCATACCCCGCCACGATCATTTCGACGCCGTCGAATCCACGCGCTCTGCCTCAACCGTAACTGTCATTCTCACAAAACCAGGTAGCACGTGGTCCAACGCCCCCACTAGCGCGTTGGAATGTCATGTCCGGTTTTGAACCGGGCTAGTCTTGGCATAGTGGGAGAGCGGGCCACGCTCCGGGCCCCTCCAACCGGTCCTCACCCACCCAACGACACCAAACGATGCCCCAGACCTTTTCATAAAGCACAAAGGGGGAGAGAGAGAGAGAGAGAGAGAGAGAGAGAGAGAGAGAGGCTTAGAGAGAGAAACAAGGGTTGAGAGCTCACAGACACAGAGAGAGAGAGAGAGAGAGAGAGAGAGAGAGAGAGGGAGTGAGATCAGCCATGGCTTCCACCAAAGAGAGAGAGAACTACGTCTATACTGCTAAGCTCGCCGAACAAGCCGAGCGCTACGATGGTCTCAGTTCCTCACTCTCTCACTATTTTCTCTTCTTTTTTTTTTTTTTTTGTTCTTTTTGTTCTTTATATCTTTTTCCTTCAGATTGTGTGAACGTATACTTTGTTTGGCTAGTGAGAAAAGCAAAGAAACCAGAGTAGTAAACGGACTGTGGATTATTACTTTCTCTCGTTATTTTTATCTTATTTTATTTAATCATCATGAGAATCTGAACTCAAACACTGTTTAGCCACTTCTCGCAGACTCGATTTTGTTCTACCGAAAAAGCATTGAGATCTAAGCCTTTGATTTCTTTCTTTTTCTTGCATTTTCTCGGCGTCTTAATTCTTGGCCTGCACTTAGGGTTTTGACTTGCATTTACTTTACCTTTTGACAGAAATGGTGGAGGCGATGGCCAAAGTAGCGAAGCTTGACGTGGAGCTCACCGTGGAGGAGCGAAATCTGCTTTCGGTTGGGTACAAGAACGTGATCGGAGCTCGTAGGGCTTCGTGGAGAATACTGTCATCGATCGAGCAGAAGGAGGAGGGGAAAGGGAACGATCAGAATGTGAGCCGAATCAAGGAATATAGGCACAAGGTCGAGTCTGAGCTCTCTAGCATTTGCAGTGACATCATGAGGGTTATCGATGAGCATCTCATTCCTTCCTGCACAGCTTTTGAGTCCACTGTGTTTTTCTACAAAATGTTAGTGGTTTTGAAGCTTTCCTTTGAGCGCTTTGGATTGGATTAGTGTTTTTAGCGTTTTGAGTTGTTTATTTTGTGTAATCCAGGAAGGGAGATTATTATCGCTATTTGGCAGAGTTTAAGACAGGTGATGACAGGAAAGAGGTTGCTGATCAGTCAATGAAAGCTTATCAGGTATAGGAGATGATCTTTAGTTTGGTTTATGCGCTGTTTGCTTCCTGAGAAATATGCGGGAGACAAAAAAAATCAAGATTATGAAGTCTTTGTTGCTTGGAAAAAGTAAAACTTATATCTGATGTTAATGTTGGTACAAGTATCTTTTATGATGAAATAACTACCTAATGCTATTATTCTGTATAGCTGGATTTGATTTTAACAGACAATGCATCATTCGTGGTCTTTTCCTTATGTTAGGTGATCCAAGATATCTGTTATTAACTTATTATTGATTAAAGATGTCTGTCTAGTGCATTTGTTTACATTCTTAACTGCTTAATTGATTGTGCACTGTGTATTTACACTTAAACTTATTCTTTGTGGTTAGAAGCCTATTACTGAAACCTTCAGTGAAGGATCCTGTTAGGTCCCTTAATTATTATTTTTTTCTCGCTTCTGGCTGTTTGCCCTGATTTTGATTTGCATCTGATAGTTTCCATTTATATGTATGGTCTATGAGCAATGGGGATTGTGCATGGGATGCTTGAAATGATTATACTGATTTGTTTCGTTGTATAAATAAACTGTCATTGCTGTTCTGTAGAATGTTAAGATGATGCTATAAGAGTATAAGTAATTGATTTGTCATTCTGAGTGGTCTGTTATGTTTATCTATTTTGCAGGCAGCTTCTAGTAAAGCAGAGGCAGACTTACCTCCTACACATCCCATCAGACTGGGTTTGGCCTTGAACTTCTCCGTCTTTTATTATGAAATCTTGAACTCTCCTGAAAGGTACGGGTGTAATTATATACATCGTGACCAAGATTCATGATATTGTGTTAATATTTTTTTCGGCCAAAAGCAAATTAGAAGAAAAGAAATTTACTTGGTTGGTAATTTGTTCCAGAGCCTGTCACCTGGCAAAGCAAGCTTTTGATGAAGCTATCTCAGAATTGGATACTTTGAGTGAGGAATCATACAAAGATAGCACATTGATCATGCAGCTCTTGAGGGACAACCTTACATTGTGGACCTCTGACATTCCAGAGGATGGAGGTAATTCATAAATTACTATAGGGGAAAAAAAAAAAGTACGATACCTTATGTGTTGTATCAGTGGAGTATCTCTCAACCTTAAAAGTATGCTAACCTGCACTGGACAATGTCATTTTATGCGGATAAGTTGTTCCTGACTTGTCATATGTAGGTCCAAGTCACGATGCTTATTCTTAACTACTTACTTTTGGAGTATCTTTTGATAAATCAACAGATCGATTTGTGATTGTGAGAAGTGTGCCTAACTACTAGCTTATTACAATCATCATCTCAATTATTAATCCTTGAGGTATAGACTTATTAGTAACCTTTTAATTCCTCTTCAGTCCTATGCTGCACTGGTATAGTGCAGGTAACCTAAAACAATAACAAGCTATTGCATTGGTTGCCTAGTAGCTTAAAATGCCTTTCTATGAGTGGTAGTTGTCTTTAAATATAAGGAGACCAGCCTACCCAGGTCTCTGAAAGTTTCAATAGGTAAGCTCTTGTTTATCAAAGGTCAGTGACCAAAAGTAGTGCTAGATAGGTTTGCAGTTCCTTTGTTGTTCGAATTTTGACAATCTTGCATTTTCAAGAATTGCATGTGTTAGAAAGTATTTCTGCCCTAGATAATTAATCCACAATGATGTTTGTTGCTGTTGATCATGTTATGATACTTGTATTAGTGAGAGATATTTGGTATTATTTGATCAACGTAAAATTTATAATGTGGAGGAAGCAATAGTTGTAAGCATTTTATATTCCAGTATCAATAGTTTTATTTATAGACTTTCTTCGTAATCATGAATTCTGCAATCTATATAAAGTGGAATGACTGCTATATGGGATTAATACTGATTATTCATGTTGTGTGAAAGAGTTGAGAAATTGTTTGGGTACACTGCTAATCTGATATCTGCGTTGTTTATTCATTTAATACTTTGCTACAGCTGAGGAAGCCCAGAAGGTGGATGTCTCTGCTAAGCCTGGAGGTGAAGATGCAGAGGTAGCTTGTTTTCTTATTTAACAAACATTTTGTTTTCTCATTTGGGCCATATCTAGCAAGGATTTTATTATAATTTGGGTTGTTGGGTGTTCAACATCCTTATTTCCCTTTCCTTTTCCTTTTGGCAGTGAATTGAAGCCGACCATGGCTAGGCATTGTGTAATTTGTGGATGGAGAAAGTTGATGCATGGTCTCTACTTTAGGGTGTTTTCTTCTTCTTTTTTTTTTTTTTTTTTTTCCAAAGTGGGATTCTAGTTAATTTCATCATCTTGTTAATTTTGGGATTGTAGTTTGACCTTACTGTTAGTCGCATTTGCAACCCCGAATTCATCTGTCCACGTTGTTGACCTAATGTAAAGGCTTTCTTATCCACATCCAATCCTCTGTTTGTTGAGAATGTTTCTCCTTTTGGCTGGGGTATTGTTACAATCAAATTGTCATGCTTTATCTGCGGAATGTATGGTATTTTGCTGTCTGCGTTCTTTTCTGGATGCTAGAGATGTTTTCAGCTTGTTTAACTTTTCACTCAAATCCACTGGTTCCAAGATTTTGTCTCTTAGCGCCTTCAACCAGCTTCTCTGATTCAGTGATCTCTCCGTTTCCTTCGTTCTCATTTTGATACCAAATCTACAACATTAGTTTTGTGCAGGTTTTTTTCCCCGTTCGTCTCCCCATTCACACTTTATCTCTTTATTTGAAGAAGCTTACCAATGAACTAATATTCTTACAAGCCAGAGCTAACATTCATTCTGGTTAAGTAGTACATCTGAACTGAATTCTTTCTGGTTAAAGCATCTCTTTCTAGTTGCTCCGAAACATTTTTGATGAAGAGTAGACTACGGTTCCCTCAACTCAATATTCTCTTTTTCGGTTGTAACTTTGAAATTATACAAAGGCAAATTAATGTGGATGTCAAGGTTTTAGTACTAGAACTAAGGATCCCAAGCCTCTGCATTTAGCATTGGTGTATTTACCCATTTGATTAATGTAATGGACGTCAGCATAATTATAACTCACCTTGTGTAGCATATCACTTGCCACTAATGAGCTCTATATTATTTTAGGTTTAATCAACGCCCCCTCACGTATTCTAGATCTATCATAACCCTCTTCTCAGACTCCCTGTTCATAGCTACCATTGCTCTCGCAGTCCAACCCCAACCCCTCCTAATTCCTATTTGACATTTTTTAACTTTACCCTATGCACCGTCAAGTTTCAATATAATAAAATTAAAAACCTAGGACAAATTCAAAAGCATATCATAGGAAATACAACTTGATTCTATATTTATGCTCTTTTCTCGTGTGGAAGTTTTGAGGAGAAAAAAATTAACTGGAATTAGATTTTCTTTGGGAATTCCCTTTTTATCAACAAAAAAGTAAAGACACAAGTATGGCTATGCCCAAGTCATCAATTCTATGGCAAGCTTGAATTGTGCTAAAGAAATTTTTTTTTTTTAAAACTTTGATCATTTGTGCTGCATGTTGGAGAGATGGCATCCATGGCACTACAGGAGTGAGGAGTCTGGAAAGTGGGGTTTGTGGTGTGGGGAAGGTGAAAGGGGTATTGATTAAATCTAAAATAAATAATTATAAAAAAAATCTCATTAGGGGTAAGTGATATGCTAAAAAAGGCGTGTTCTTATGCTGACATGGAATCATTAACTCCATTAGATTAATCAAATGGTTTAGATTTGTGTAAATGCACGTAAATGCATCGATACTAAATATAGAGACTCGGGATCCCTATAACTAATACCCACTGTAAACACCTTGAATTTTCTTTGAGAACCAAACACCATTCGAGATACAGAGAGATTTGAGGAGCAAAGAGCGAGTCAAACTAATTGTCTCAGCCACATGTAAACGAGGTAAGAAATGACAACCACAGAAAAATAACTGCTAACCAAGAAAAACAAAACAAATTCCCCAACATATGCGCACTCTTTTTTTCTTTATAAAAACAGATCCCCCTCAAATCTGCACTTATATAGTCCTCCTCTAATATAAATCCATCTCCAACCAAACAAGAAAAATATAATTTGGAACAATGGCAACGAAGTCTAGTGGTATTGTCCTTGCCTCTGCCCTTTGCTTCTTGTCCCTCCTCGGCTTCGCTTACTGCGCCGATAACCTGAGTGTGGATGGCCTTGTTTACTGTGACAACTGCCGTATCCAGTTTATGACCAGGATCAGTGAGCCACTTCAAGGTACATTTTCTGATCGTCTTCCCCAATCTATCTACCGTATTTGATGCATATAGCAAACAATCTTTTTTCTTTTCTTTCTAACAATGTATGCATTCACATTACATGGAATGGGGCACGTGCAGGTGCAACGGTGAAGTTGGAATGCAGAGACCGGGAAGGCGGTACCGTAACCCTGAGCAGCGAGACGGACACTGATGAGCAAGGAAGGTACCAAATTCCGGTGGAAGGAGACCACGAAGAGGAGGTTTGTGAGGTGTTATTGGTGAAGAGCCCCAGAGATGACTGCAGCGAGGTTAGCACTGACTCTCATGCAAAGTTGAGCGCGAGGATCAGCCTCACAAACAACAATGGCATCGCCGGACCCCATCGCATTCCAAACCCTCTTGGTTTCCTCAAGACAGAACCCGACGCTAAGTGCGCTGAGGTCCTCAAGGAGCTTGGCCTAACCCCAGAAGGCGACCTTGCATAATGAAGTCGTCATCGTGGTCGTGGTCATCGTCATCATCATGATTATCATCAATGATCACTGATCAATGTTTTGTTTCCTTTTACATAATTCAATTCAATAGGAAATAAATGGGCTTTTCGTGAAATTCCCTACCAATCCATTGTGATATGTAAGTGAGAAATTGAATTTATATATGGATCTATATGCAGTAGCAGTACTTCAATTAGGGGTGTATTTTTGCCTAGGCTGGCTAATCATTATTAAATTTGATTTCGACTGTTGGTTTTTAATTGATGCGCATCGGGTGGTAACTTGTTTGGTGTGAGATATTATTGTTGCCCAAGTTTTTATCCTCCTCAATGGGTTGCACAACAGAACATTTGTTGAACATTCACGGCTATGTGACATGGAACCCACAATACAGGATCTTTGATATTGACTCTCATTCCTTTGGTGAAGCTATAATCCATTCACTATATAACGTATAATTTTGATACAAACGAGGGTGAGAAGAGGGAAATGAAATACAAGAATACTCTCGAATAACCAATACTGAAAAATTCTTCGATATAATTTCACACACCTCTACAGAATCATGATTCATGAGAGAGCAGAGCTAAAAATTGAATTACTATTTATTAAGTAATATAATTCATGATAATTAAAATATAATTACTAATTTCACTAATTAAATAAGGCAAATATGTTATTTAATTACTAACAATAAAAAATTAATTAACCTAAACATCCTAAGTTTATATTTATTTTTCTCAAAAAGATCTCTCCCGATGAAATTTCGTCGGCACAAGTCCATTAGACCTCTCTCGACGAAATGTGCAGAGGTATTTTCGTCGGGGAAAACCTAATCCGGCAAATTTTGCCGGCATAGACTTGTGCCGACGAAATTTTGTCGAGAGAAGTGGTCATTTATTTTATTTTATTTTTTAAAAATTTTAATTTTAAAAATATAAAAGAATTAGTTTCTTTACTTTTTCTTTTGGCCAACTTCCTTAATTTAATATATGTAATTAAGTAATATCTTATCCATTTTGAATTACTTTAATTAGTAACTAGCCTCTCTGCACGCGCTTCTACACATGCGAGAGGTTTTTTTTTTTTTAAATTTAAATTTATTTTAGAATTAAAAAAGATAATGGATAGTTGTGTTCCATAAAAATAAGATCCATTATCTGAATTTTCTTTTAATTTTAATTTTTTAATATAAAAAATTGTGAATTTATCATATTATCCTCATTTAATTAATAATTTTAATTCTTAATGTTTGCATTAACTAAGGGCATTTTCTGGTATTTTGAATGTTTCACCATTCTCTACCTTTTGCTTTATATATATAGATTATGTTTTAATTATTATTTCTTTATTGAATATTTAAATATGTTACTTATTTCATAAATTGCTCAATAAATGGTAATTAATTATTTTGTGCAATTTTCAAACCTAATTTCATTCAAATTTAAATTGAAAGGATATGTTAAAAATGAAAAAAATTTAATTGCGTATTCTCGTTTGGGTGCCTTAATCAGTGTTTTCATAGGCATGCCTTCGCGCGCGTCGGCGCGAGGCGGCAGGAAAACGCCAAAAGCGGTCGGCTGTTTCGCAAGTTGCACGTTTAGCCCTGGGAATGCGTAAGAAGGAGTTGCAAGGCGTGGCCAGGCGGAGTGAGGTGGAGCAAGGCATGCCAAATCTGGAAACTTCTGAACCGGAAGAAATTTGCGAGCCTGCAAATTGTCCTACGAGGAAGACAACTCGCTTTTGTTTTTGTTTTTAGGTTTAATGCAATGAAACGACGTTGTTTTGATTGTAGTGTTTTAAAAACAATCTTAAAGTGAAACGACGTCGTTTCACTTGGAGTGTGTTGAAAAAAAAAACAACGCAAGTTTCTGTTTTTTTTTCCTTACCTTTATTGTAATAAACTTAAGGCAAGAAGAATTAATATCTTTCTTGCCTTTTCTAACTCCAGCCGGCTGTAGCTTTTCTACTTACCTCATTTTTTTCTTTTCTAAATTAATATATTAACACATGGACTTTTAAGTATATATATATATATATATATTGTATAGTACATGTACAACCCTAATTTCAATCCTTACCAGATAATCTCCATCAATTTCAAGAATTCTCTTCATCTTTCGACTGCAAGTAAGTCATTTTATTTTTCTCTCTAATTCTTCGCAACTGTAATATCAAGTTCCGTATAATTTTTTTTCAATTTTTTTTAAAATATACTAGTTATCTTATTCATTTATGTGATATAGTAGAAATTTGACGTACATGCATCATACTTGTATCTTAGAAATATTTAAAAGATTGTTATGGTTGAATAAGAATTAATTGTACAATTTAATTGTATTGTATTATTCATAAATTTTCTTATTAAAATAAATTAATGTTCAAAAGGCTTACGCCTCAATGCTTCAAGGCTTAGGCCACGGGTAGCACTACTAAAAATGCCTCGCCTATAAGCCTCGCCTTTGAAAACATTGGTCTTCATTACCTATCAATTGAATTCACCAACAGATTCAAACGAGTTAAGTTTTGTTCAAGAACTATACGACTAAAAAGTGCATTCAATACAAGTAAACTGAAATTCATAAACAAATCCGAAGAAATATACAGCACTCGAAAGTTGCTCTAATTTAAAAAAGTGCATATAAAAGCTCCCAACTTCAGTGCATATAAATCTTCAGCATGGACTCTACTTGTACAAGTCTATTGGAATTGTCAAAGCTACATACAATACACCTCATGAATATTCCTAAGAACAATGATAACTGAATCCCCATGGAGAAACATCTTGCTGATGATAATCTATCCTTCCTTGTTAACGGGTTGAGCCTTTTTTCTTGCCTTTTCCAGTCTTTGGCACCTGCACTGCATACACACACACACACAAAAAGAAAAAAAAAAGATCACACAAATATCACCAGAAAAAAGAACTTTGATGATTGATGAAGATGTACCAACCAACATAAAAGAAGACAGCACTGAATAGTGGAACAAAACACAAGAGAGAAAAATAAAAGGGGTTTCAGAATGAGGAGTAATCGGGGCCCATCTCTTTTTTTTTTTTTTTCTATAAATATAAATGCAATTTTCCTTCTCAAACCCTAACTCTAACAAGAGCCGTCTTCCAGCCCCTCTCTCTTGCTCAGACTTCTTCTTCAATCCTTATCTCTCTGTCTCTCGCTCATAGCACCATCGTGATCTCTTCGCTGACCTTGGAGATTCCAAAATGGCGTTTTTTTTTTCTAGGCTTTGCGCCCGCCTAGACCGGCCGCCTAGACCGCCTAGACAGCCTAGAGCCCGCCTAGCGACCGCCTAGCCCCAGCCTCGTCCGCCTAGCCCCCGCCCAGAACATAGAGATCTTGGCCACCATCTGCATATACCCTCATGTCGCCCGCCTAGCCGCCTAGCGGCCGCCTAGACCGCCTAGCGAGCCTAGCCCGAGCCTAGCCCGCCTAGCGCCCGCCTAGAACATAGAGATCTTGGCCACCATCTGCATATACCCTCATGTCCATTAGCTCCCCAAACCACATGACGCAACCTCTCCCTGCGTTTGAAATCACCATGTTACAATAAGCAGTGCAAGAACAGTTCTCCAAACTCTTCTCTTTACATGCCTCAAGGCTCATGTCCCCATCCACAAATGCACCCCCACTCTCAGGCAATTTCACACTCCTCAACCTCAAGAACTTGTCTTTCGTGCATTTCAGTTCTCGTTTTCTCACACACCCATCAAACCCATTTCCCAAATTCCAAGCCTCCAAATTCTTAGGCTGAAATCCCCTCACACATTTACACACAGGTGAAGCATTTGTGTCACAAATACCAAATGGGACCACACTCTCCATAGCTGTCACATTGGTCCTTTTGGGGATACTGAAATATATTTCACATCTTTGTGCTCTCAACCCATGTAATCTGTTGAACGTCCCCATTTGGACTCACTGTCACTGTCAAGCCTGAATATTAGAACTCATCTTGTTTCGTAACGAAGTTGAAATCGACACCATGCTTCGAAGCACACATTTCCGGCACACCACTAAGTATCATCCCATTCCAGGGGCCGGTTCGAAAGTTTTTAACATGTTTGTCCCAAAGGAAAATCTCCGGGAAGCCATGGTGATCTAGTGTGACAGAAAAGTCCCCTGTTGATGGGTCCTCTGACCTTTTCCACGAGGTCAAGTACCTGTTTAAACCTGTGCTCAACTTCCATCCAAGCTTCTTATCTGGAAGCAGAATGTGTGTGGGATAATCAAAGCTCTGCCAGAAAAATGTTTGTCTGTTTTCGGTTCCTTCTTTGATCACAAGATTGCCTATATCCAAAAGCAGGACATTTGGTCTCAAAACTTGGGTGTGATTGGAGGACCAAGTGACATTTCCAGATGATCAAGAAGGACAATGTTTCCATGTTCACATGAATTTGAAAGTGGGGTGTCTCTGTTGGCCAGCCAAACAACTGTTCTGTTTTGGACATTTTTGTACCATATATATGCCCAAGTACCAGCCTGAAATATTGCCTGGCTTGAAGAAACCCAACTCAAAGACTTCACAGGGGGAGACAATGGTCATGTTTCCTTCGACAATTCATTAATATATTATATATTATATATGTATGCCTTGCCTTCTTCACTTATTTTTGCTGTGACCAACCAATTAACAGATATACAAGTGAAGTGAATACGATTCATGTCTGTACTCTGTACATGTATTAAATGAAAGAAGTTGGCCAAAAAACAAAAGTAAAGAAACTAACTTTATATTTTTAAAAATTATAAATAAATAAATAAATAAAAAGCAAAAACACATCTCCCGGCGAAATATCGTCGGTACAGGTCTATGCCGGCAAATATTTGCCAGATTAGACCTCTCCCAAATAAAATTAGCTCTACTTACAAAATTTCATCAAGAGAGGTTTTAAAAAAAATAAATAAATATAAACTTAGTATCTTTAGCTGAATAAATTTTTTTTCAAATTTTATTTTAAGTAATTAAATAATATCATAGCCTTATTTATTTAATTTCATTAGTATTTATTTAGTGAATAATTAGTATTAAATATTTTAATTAACTCCACAAATTATATTACTTAATAAATAGCATTTTATTTTTATTTTTATTTTTTCTTTAATAAAATATTTAAATACTAAATATTCACTAAGTAAATAATACTTAAAACATAACTACTAATTAAAGTAATTTAAAAGGAGAAATCCGGATTTTGCTATTTAAAGGGTATAGCCGGGCGGCTATACTGTTTAAAATATTCTATTTAAAGGTTTCTACAGTGTCTTCTGCATGTCGTACACCATTATTAATCATGTGTGTGCCTCAAGTACTTTGGCCAAGGGTCATATGTCTAATAAGGTGAGTGACTTGTGTACTATTCGTTCCCTTGGGGTGCGCTGTAGTCCCAACCCAAATCACAAAATTATTGAGGTTACATGGCATCCCGCTTGCTTTGGTTCGGTCAAAATTAATACTGATAGCACTCGCAAAAGTGACTTTGGTAAACCAGGTAGTCGTGGTGTATTTCGAGATTATCATGGTTGTGTATACTTAGAGCATTTGCTCCAATTTAGATGTCCCTACTGCTGTACATGTTGAAGTTTTGGATGTCATCAAGGCCATTAAGCTTGCTTGGCTTCATATGCTCGGCATATTGTTTGGATTGAAACTGATTCGTTATTAGTTACTCAATTCTTTCGCTCTCCTCATTTGGTCCCTTGCACTTGCGGGTTGATTGGCAGAATTGCTTGCATCGTCTCCAGCACATGTTGTTTAAGATTTCTCATATATTTCGTGAGGGTAATCATGGAGTTGTTGCTTTGACAAATCACAATATTCAGGATTCTGGTTTCACATAGTGGGACACTGCACCTTCATTTATTTTGCCTTCGTCATTTGGACCAAATGGGCATGCCCATTTACCGTTTTACTTAGTCTCTTTTTGTTTACTCCTTCAGAGTTTTGGTTTCTTGGGTCCGCATGTTGCTGTGCCTTTATGTCATTGTCTTTCTTTTCTGTAGGGTTTTGGTTTGGTACTGCTGCTGTACTTGTCTTTTATATTAATAAAATTATGATCAAGGGGATGGGCAGGGGCTTCCGGAATGTGTTGGTCCCTTCTTTGAGGGTTGTGGTGTTGGGGAGTTTATTTAGTTAATTTTTGTCCATCTTAATCTTCTCTTCTTTCAACCTTTTCACGTTTATGTTGAGCTTTGGATTTATTTTAAGAGTTTTTATATTTAAACCCCGCACTTCTCTTTGTTCACCTCATATTCTAAGTTCACCCCAACTTCTAATTTAAATTTTCACAATTTCTAAGAAAACCCCACTATCTTCCCAAACTATCCCTAAATACACACCCAGCAGAAAAATAAAATAAAATAAAAAACACATCAGCCCCACACCCCGCTATCTTGCCCCTCACCATGGATGAATAAATGACTATAGTTGTGTGAATTTAGTTTTATTGATTTGGCTGAATTTTCAGCTTGAATGGCTGAGAAGATATGCAAATTTTTACAGTTTGATTCAGTTGTTCATATTTGCATTGTTGTGTTGTTCACTAAAATCCCTAATTCTGATGTTCTAAGGCATCATGGTTTTGCCTGTACTGCAACAATTGGTGCATGAGGTGCATGAGACTTATGCTGATTATTTCGATTTCTCTGCTAGTTGGAGTGAAATAGTTTTGTTCCTAACCCTTCCCTAGTCTGCTGCTGTAATTCATGTACAGCAGAAGACTGATTTAGCTAGCCCCATTGAGAATGTTGACAATTAGAACTTCAGCATTGGCAATTACAAGTTTTAGCCCTTGATTTAGTCATATCAGTTTATTTTTGCATCTCCTTTTCCTTTGGTTTCTTTCACTAGAAGCAGCTGGGTGGTTGTTGTTCATATAGTCTTGGCACTTGAAGAAGAAAAAAACTGAATATATGAACTCAAACAAAATGCTTGGTTTCTTATTGTCCCTGCCTTGCAATTCTGTTTCTATCAGATAACATAGATTCTAGTTGTCTATGGAGATAAATTAAGTCTAGTTTTTTTGTCTTCCCTAGGCCATGTTTTCAGGAATAAAATCTCACTCCACATCCGCTAGCACTTTCTCAAGCAATAGGGTGTAGAGGAGTTTGTGTTTTTCTAAAACTTAATATGAAGAGTGGTGGATTGGGGGGGGGGGTGGTTGGGGTGTGTATAAATGTACTATGATTAAGTATTAAGTTGGATGACCTTTTTTGTCTTTTTACACAATAATAAAACTTAAGAGCTTAATGATTTTATTAGGGTGAACAAAGAAAAGTGTGGGGTTTAAATAAAAAAATTATATTTTAATATTTTTCATCACAAAGAATATTTAAAGGTTTCCATCCGCCCCATCATTATTTTATTCTTGTAACACCCCGAACCCAAATTTCCCCAAATTTCCCTAAATTTTACCCTTATTTAATTATTTAATTATTTAAGGATATTTTAGTCATATTTTTAACCGGAGAGAGTTTGGGGCCGTGACTTGTATTTTTGGATAGCTCGTACTGAGACGAGTTCATAGACACGTAGTGGGCTCGAATCGGAGTTGTAACGAGAGAGATATGGTCAAAAGAAGCCCAGTGGCATAATTGTAAATATTTCGAAATGAGATTTTTTATAAAAATATGGTTTTCTCTCTCTCTCTCTCTCTCTCTCTCTCTCTCTCTCTCCCGCGACCTCTCTCTCTCTCCCGTCGGTCTCTCCTCTCTCTCTCCTCGTAACTCCGGCCACCGGCCACGGCTGTGGACGGGGCCGGTACCAAAATGACCGGGGCGTCGTCCTCTTCCTACCCCAGCCACCTCCCGCCGCCAGCCGCCGCGGATTCGCCGGAATTTGGAGATGAAGCGGCCGATGTCGTCCAAACTTCAAAGCCGCCGATCTCCCTCCTCCGGCCACCAATTCCGTCGACCCAGGTATGGATTTTGAACCTCTCGAGCTGCTCTAGCTGATGGTTGGGTAGGATTAGATCGATTCTTAGCGTAGCCAACTCGATTTTCGAATTGAAAATCGGCCAAAACTTCAGCCGCTGTGATCGGCCATTTGCGGTCAGTTTTTGGAGTAGGTCCAAGAACAAAAGTGGCTCCAAATAGGGTGTTCTACCTAGGGTAGGAGTTTGGAGCCGTGATTTTGAGATTTTCTGGCGAAGCGTTATCGCTTTGGGCACCACGCGCTGCCGGCGCGTGCGGCGGCGCGTGGGCAAGGTGGGAAAAGTAGCACTGTGTTCCGATGAGATCCTTAGGTTGTCACGAGTGCGTAGGATTTCGCGGATCTCAATTCGGACATCGTTTGACTATCGAACGGATAATCGCATATTGTGCGTTATCCGGGTTCAATAGGTTGGGACCGTTGGATGGTCCTAAATTTAATATATGTTAATCTAGGTAATTCTAGGATCGTGTAAGAATTCACGGATTGTGAATCGGAGCCCCGGATGTTCCGAATAGTAATTTTACAGTTTATATTTTATATTAATTGTCAGATCGTGCGATCGTGAGAAATCCGACCGTCCGATCTGAACCAAACTTGCAGGACAAGTGTCCTATACCTGGTAGAACCCATAGAGACTTTTGGATCGGAAATTGGAGGTCGTGGGTTCTGCAGGTCCGTTTGACCAGGGTTAGAGTAGTTTGACCCTTGGTTGACCGTGAGTCTCCCGGAGTAATCTCACCCTTCCAGGGGGAATTTATCGGGAGCTAGACTATTATGGAGGGTTACACAATATTAGAATTATTTATATAATTATATATGGTTGTACAAGGATACAACAGAGTCTAGAATGTCAGTTTGGAGTGCTATACGCACTACTTTAGGTACCTCCCCGGATGTTGGATTTACTACAAGTACCACCAAGTGATAGTGAGGTCCCACGTGGCGTAGGTTATCCGGCGTGCGGACAGGCCCCATACGTGGCGTTGGTTGTACCGGCGTATGGGGAGATTTGTGATATTATGTTCAGGTCTCACGTGGCGTAGTTTATCCGGCGTTGAGACAGGCCCCATACGTGGCGTTGGTTGTACCGGCGTATGGGGAGCTATGTGATATTGTGTTGAGGTCGCACGTGGCGTAGGTTATCCGGCGTGTCGATAGACCCCATACGTGGCGTTGGTTGTACCGGCGTATGGGGAGATTTGTGAGATGATGTTGAGGTCCTGCGTGGCGTAGGTTATCCGGCATTGGGACAGACCCCATACGTGGCGTTGGTTGTACCGGCGTATGGGGAGTTATGTGATATGATGTGCAGGTCTCGCGTGGCGTAGGTTATCCGGCGTTGAGACAGACCACATACGTGGCGTTGGTTGTACCGGCGTATGGGGAGATATAATGATAGTATGGCATGGTCGCACGTGGCGTAGGTTATCCGGTGTGTTGACAGGCCCCATACGTGGCGTTGGTTGTACCGGCGTATGAGGAGATTATATGAAATACAGGGAAATGAAATAAGATATCGCCCAAGTGTGGAATTGGGTTTTTAGGGAAGAACTACGTGTGGCTTGATCCCTCAAGGAGGGTACGTAGGCAGCCTAAGGTTATTGGGTGCAGCCGCAGACTAAATATTAGTCATAATTTGTATTTGAATTGCTTGGTAGTTGGTTAAGAATTATTGGAGGGCCGAAGGCCATCTGTGTGAATTGCATGAAATTATATTGTGCATGCTGCCAGTTGGGAATATTAAATGCGTTTTCATGCAAGTATAAATTTTGGGAAATGTCCAATTTATAGGGGAGACTCTGTCGAAATTTCGGCAGGGAGTCTCGGTTTTTAGTAAGTGGGTCTGGAATCGGAGTGATGTCAGGAATTCCAAAGGGTTCGTCTCGGGTTTTGAGAAAATTCGGGGCGGGTCCTTTCAATTCTTCTTTGAATCAACTCACTTGTGATGAAGTCCCTCCGTTGATGAAGTGAAACTTGATTAGCAGCTACAAAATTTCTTCTCCGAATATGCATTGATGCATAATAAACTGGGAATGCTAGGTTGATCTAATTGCTGCCAATTTCAGATATGTTGTTCTCCACATAAGTAGGAACAACATTCATGAAGAACTTAATTTCATTTGAGCAATAGAAAATCTGATTTAGCATACTTGCAACTGACTGGTCGTCACAGACAGCTGTCACGAACAGAAATCATGATTAATGCCCTGAAGATGCAATACTTGTGCAAATGATGCCAAATTCGGATATGTTGCAGTAGACATCCAAATGAACAACTTTCATGAAGAACAAATTTTCATTTGAGGACTGGAAGCTGGCCCGAATTGCCACTGTTTTCAGCTTTCACTGTTGCTGGAATGCTTCTGATGTTTGATGTCGCAAGGATTTGACATTTATCCAAATGATCTCAAATTTGGATTTGTTGCAGTAGACATTCTAATGAAAAACTTCCATGAAGAAAGACAATTCATTAGAGCATTGGAATTAGGCCTTAATTAGGCCCGAATTGAGCCTTATAAGCATTTTGCTAGCGCTGTGCATCTGGTGTTTTCTGCTCTTAGGATTCCACATTTGTCCGAATAAACCAAAATTTGGACATGTTGCAGTAGACATAGAGATGAATCATGAAGGATGAAACTTGATATCAGAGCTGGAAGTTGAAATTTGGGCCCACTCCAACTGACTGCAGCAATGCATGTCTAGCCATATTTTGGCCGTTTTGATGTTCATGGAGCATTATCTTCCATTTTAGGCAAAAATACAATTTTTGGTACAAACAGTACCATTCCCATGTTTATCAACGGAACAGTTCCAACCATTCTTTCGCACTCATTAGCATTGAACTAAGAGTATCAACCGGACATCTCAGAAGGTTTTCCATCTTTATCAATGAAACAGTTCCTGCCATTTTAACAACAAAACAATAAAAATAACATATATGCACCAACACTTCTAGTTGTAAAGACATTTTGATCAGGCGTCAGGGGAAAGCCTACTAGTTCAAAGCTTAGTTGCTTGAACTGGAACAAGTTTACGAAAAAACATATAGCTAGTACTGATTATGAGGGAATAGTAACAGTTTGGGATGTAAATACTCGGAAAGTATGTGATGTTACTTGCACATTCTGATATTTTGTGTCTGATTTGAATTTGTGTACTTATTCCCTCAACCTTCAATTTTTGTTGCTCATACTTAAATTTTCCGACAGGGTGTCATGGAATATGAAGAACATGAAAAACGTGTGGTTGGAGTGTTTGATTTTTCATGCACAGAGCGCACAAGGCTTGTATCTCATAGTGATGATTGTAAGGTAGTCTCAAAATCTTTAAAATCTTAAACCAAGTCTTGTATTATGCTTAGGTGATATGAACGTAATGCAGTACCCGTTTCCTTTTGGAAAGAGCAAAGAAACGTTATGCTGCACACTATGTTATGTTTCTTCTATTATTTATTAAAGAGTTATTTACACTAACACCCCCTAAGGGGTAAAATGATATACTCACTATTTGCAAGTGACTATTCCTAGTGGGTATAGTCGAGATGTTGTTAACTATGCTACTTTGTTTTTTGTATGCTTGACTTAAGGCTGGCTGGTTTAGGCTACTTGAATACGTACGTGATATATGCTTGTATCTAGTTTATTTAATGTATGCAAGTTTGCATATACAGGATGCTAAATTGATGCGTTATGGGCGCGTAGTATCTGTTATTGTATTTCAGCAGGGAGAAAATAAATATGTTAATTTTGCAAGAAAAAATTAGTGGATTCAGAGAAATATTGATATGTCCTTCCTTAATTGTGTAATTTTGACGTTACATATTGGTTGTCGAATTGTTTAGTATGTTTTAGCAATCCCAATAATTGTGGTGTATGCTTGAGTTAAGGTTTGGCTAACAATACTTAAATATTAGATGCCCCATACTTTGGCTGCCCTCACAGTTTACCACCTACCCCATCTGTAATTTAAGCGGACTATTTAAAATGATGCTGTGCTTTCAGCTTTTTTGGTGCTCAAGGAATGTTCATTGAAGACTAACTATGCAGTCCTCTATTCTCTGTATGACAAGCAGGTAAAAGTTTGGTGCACACGGCAGGAAAGGAAACTAGCTAGTGTTCTTGACATTGATATGAAAGCGAACATTTGTTGCTTTTAAGTATAATATTTTATCTATAGCAACTGCATTGCAGTATATATTACATGAATCGTATCTGTACGTACACTTTGTAAGTAAGATATTGGTCTCCTGTTGATTATCTTGCATGAGAATAAATCAGTTTAGAGTAAAATGCACCTAATTATGGTACCCCTATGAACTTCAATCCATTTCATTGGCCACTTCTCCAGTATGAATTTGACCCATTCCAAAGAAAAACTTGTGGCGGCAACCCAGCAGTAACTCCATTACAAATGTTCCGGATGATGGATCATTTGCAGATTTCCACGAATCCATGAAGCATCTCTCTCCAGTTTTGGTGTTCAATCCTATCATCATTTCAGTAAGAAAGTATCACAGGGATAATCAAAGCGTTCCCAAAAGATTCCTCCACATATATGATCTCTCAAAATGGAGTTTCCGGAGTCTAAAGCACTAGGCGGGCAGCACGCATGGGTCTAACGCCTAGAGGAGTAATCGGGGGCCCATCTCTTCTTTTGTTTTATTTTTTGTCTTCAACATATAAATGCAATTTTCCTTCTCAAACCCTAACCCTAACAAGAGCCGTCTTCCAGCCCCTCTCTCTCGCTCAGACTTCTTCTTCAATCTTCATCTCTCCGTCTCTCGCTCATAGCACCATCGTGATCTCTTCCCTGACCTTGGAGATTCCAAAATGGCGTTTTTTTTGTCTAGGCGCAGCGCCCGCCTAGACCGCCTAGAGCCCGCCTAGCCCGCCTAGGGAGCCTAGCCCCAGCCTAGTCTGCCTAACCCCCGCCCAGAACATAGAGATCTTGGCCACCATCTGCATATATATACCCTCTGTCGCCCGCCTAGACAGCCTAGACCGCCTAGCTAGCCTAGCCCCAGCCTAGCCAGCCTAGCCCTCCCGCCTAGACCGCCTAGCGCCGCCTAGAGCCCGCCTAGCCCGCCTAGGGAGCCTAGCCCCAGCTTAGTCTGCCTAACCCCCGCCCAGAACATAGAGATCTTGGCCACCATCTGCATATACCCTCTGTCGCCCGCCTAGACAGCGTAGACCGCCTAGCGAGCCTAGCCCCAGCCTAGCCAGCCTAGCCCTCCCGCCTAGAGCCCGCCTAGCCCGCCTAGGGAGCCTAGCCCCCGCCCAGAACATAGAGATCTTGGCCACCATCTGCGTATACCCTCATGTCGCCCGCCTAGACCGCCTAGCGAGCCTAGCCCCAGCCCAGCCCCAGCCTAGCCCGCCTAGCCCCCGACTAGAACATAGAGATCTTGGCCACCATCTGCGTATACACTCATGTCCATTAGCTCCCCAAACCACATGACGCAACCTCTCCCTCCGTAGTTGAGGTGTTGGTAGTCAGTTTATGTGACTTCTGATCTCATGAGTTTGACAAGAGTAGAAATTTCCATGCTTTAGTAATGCCGGTTACGAGAAGTTAATCCTATAGACCAAAGAAATACTGTTTGAGGTTTAGCAAGATTTAATTTTGAATCTGGTTATTTCTACTAAATCCTTTGATTGGCTTTTCAATGCAATTAGTCGTATGGCATACAGTTCATATTCAAATTACATAGGTATTTTATACAAGTATATACATTTGGAATTATACGAACTTGTCTACAAAACAAATATTTGAAGCAGATTTTGGGATCCTTTTGGATAAACAAATATACAAACTGAAATTTGGTGCAACCTTAATGGAGACTTGAGAATAAACTTTTGAGTTAAAACTGGTGGGACTAATGTGATATGATGTTGAACCGAAATCAGTAATGGAATTTTAATACTGACCTGATCTGTAAAGAGCCAAATGTATGTAATAACTTAGGAATGCTGTAGCCATTTGACAACCAAAACAAATAAGCTAATGTTTTGTTAGATGCATCCATGGACCTTGTCTTTTGCTGATTTCGTTTACTTTTTGCCTTGCTTTGCGTGCCAAATTATATGATATTTACATCTGATATGCAAGTTAATCACATGATGTATGCATTTTGCAGCTTCAGCAGTTGGACCTTTCTACAAGGAGATCCATTTCTTGGAATTTTCAGGACTCTTGATCTTTTATCTCCTCTGTTGGTTATGTTGATGGTTCGTTTTCTCTATGCAAAGGAGAATTTGCAAGGCATACAAAAACACCACAGCACAATGATGTGCCATGCTCAGTTTTGTTTTGGCGAGGATGGTAAAGTGCCCATGTGAAAAGTTTGACACAACAGGTTCCTTATGCAACAACACATATAAAAGTGAATCAGGAGATGATTGCCCCGGTCAAAGCCAAAAAGGTGGCAGGCCTCTAATCTCTGTTTTACATTTGTGATGTCACAACTACCGGACGGTCATTCCTAAGGGAAAACCTCCTAGAGATAGTGTGACCACTTGAAGAATAATTAGCTTGCAGAATTTTCAAAAAGAACCTTATCTTTCTTGAAATCAATGGTAAAATATGCAGGCTCTTTTTGAGCATTTGCAATGCAAGGCAAAGTAAAAATTGATACACAATTTGTATAGGTTAGTATCATATACTTGTGAAGGGGCCGTGACCACATCTTTATATGGAAAAAAAAAAAAACCAAATCATGGTGAATCATTGAGTGGCCTGATCCCTTTTTGGGTGCCTTGTGTTTTTAATCCCAAAGTGAAGAATTAAAAAAGCCAAATAGTTCCTCAAAGAGGCCTTAGTATGCCCTGACCTTGGGATGGGGTAGCCTCCCCTCCCCCTAAACAGATGCTAGTTCTTTCACTTCATACACTGCAAGGTGAGTCTTGTTTATGGCAATGAGGTGCAGCTCATTCTGGTGAATTTGGATGTAAGTATATGACAATGATTTCAACTCCTTCCCATCTGGAATCTGCAACAATTTGCTTCTGTGTTTTTCCCACCCAGTAGCACCCCACACATAAATCTGCAGGGACAAAACGACGTTAATCGTTAAATAACAGAAGTCACATTAGAGTAGAAGCCATGTCTGAAAGTAATATTGTAGTTTCCAATATGCATCAGCACCAGAAGAAACTAGTACATTCAGTGTGTTCGAGAAGGCAAGGCTAGTGACTCTTTTGGCGTGACCCTCAAGCTTCCTTGTAACCTGCAAAATATATATAAATCAAGGCAATGACTCTTTTCGGGTTTGATTCATCACAACATTGAGCATGATTTTTTTTATTTATTTATACAACAACAAACAAACTACCTCGTCTGAGTGGAGATTGTATATTACAATGGTGGAATTGTCCATGCCAATAGCAACTATACTGTCATCTCGGGGGTGAAAACCAAGACATGTTGCCGCAGGTGGCGGTGGCATGACTTTCTTCATCGTCTGCATTTTTACGCAACAGATTTGTATGAGTACAGTGAGTTAGATCATGAGAAATTTGCAAACAGAACCTAAGCATATTGACAAACAAGATTTGGGAAGTTTTGGCTGGGAAAAGAAAATTTCAAGAATACTATTGTGTTGGGTTTACCTTAAATGTTTTCATGTCAAAAATGGAGATCATCCCTCCCGTTGCTGATATGAGACATGAATCATTCTTGGAAAAATCAAAGCAGGACATAGAGTCTTCAAGGTTGGTGCTGGGAAGGTCATTGTTCATCAGCTCTAAGCCACTCCTTGGTGTCCATAAATTAGGGTGAACCTTGGGAGTTGCCTGCATTCAATCAATATCATCAGAATCAAATGACCAACCATCGCTCCGATTTCAATTTCGAAAGACAAGAGAGGAGAAATCTAATAGGAAAGAATTATAAAGCATGTCATTCTTTACCACTCAACTAGAATGAAGGTCCTGTGGCCATTTACAGAGAAAATGAATGCCATTTGATGTTAACTCCAAAACGGCATCAACTCTATTGAAAATAAATAGTATAGCCACCCGGCTGTACTCTGAATAATAGAATATTTTAAAAGTCCATTAGGGCGGCTATACCCTTTAAGCACCTCTCTTTTTAATTACTTTGATTAGTAGTTATGTTTTACTTAGTGAATATTAAAGGAAAATTTGAATTACTATTTATTAAGTAATATAATTCATGAAGTTAATTAATAAATTTAATACTAATTATTCACTAAATAAATAATAATTAAAATATAATTACTAATTTCACTAATTAAATAAGGCAAATATATTATTTAATTACTAACAATAAAATTTTAAAAAATTAATTAACCTAAATATCCTAAGTTTATATTTATTTTTCCCAGAAAGACCTCTCCCGACGAAATTTTGTCGGCAGAGGTATTTTCGTCGGGGAAAACCTAATCCGGCAAATTTTGCCGGCATAGACCTGTGCCGACGAAATTTCGTCGGGAAAAGTGTTCTTCTTTTTTTTTTTTAAATTTTAAAAATATAAAATTAGTTTCTTTACTTTTTCTTTTGGCCAACTTTCTTAATTTAATATATGTAATTAAGTAATATCTTATTCTTTTTGAATTACTTTAATTAGTAATTATGTTTTAAAAGTAATCTCTCTCTCTCTCTCTCTGTGTATGAACTGATGACCAGTAAGTTCACTATTACTTCCCCACCAGTTGAACGTTGCTATGTTTGTATTTATCTATTGTAGCTTCTTGGAAGGAGCGGTGGATTTCAAGTAGCATCTACACATCGCCCAGACAGAAGGGCTATGGCTGTGGAGTGCACTGTTTAAGAGAACTTCTCTTGATGGAACTGAATACAACCTATTGCTATTGGATACCGAAGGAATAGATGCCTTTGATCAGACGGTTGCCGTTCATTCCCTTACTTAATTATGATAATTTTCATTATCCATTTCCATTGTATTGGTTTGGTTCTGTAACCAAACCAACCAATGAAGACTTTTTACGCTGATTGTAATACTTATGACTCACTTGTAGCACACAGATATTTTCCTTAGCTCTTCTCTTATCTAGCATGTTTATTTACAACCAGGTTAGAAAACTTGTGCTCAGACTTTGATCCTTCCTCTTTGAATATGCTCTATAGTTTCTTCTTCATAATTTACTATCTTTTCTTTTAGATGGGTGTTATAGATGAAGTTTGCCAAGGGGGACAGAGGAATTGTATAATTTATTCAGTCAAAGAGGGAGAAAAAGTAAGAACAATTTTGTTATGACGTTTGAAGAAAGCTTATAGAAAGTTGGCCGTGAAATGGCACCCTGATCAGAACCCCACTAACAAACAAGAAAGAAGCTGAGGTTGGTCTTGTCTTCACCCTCACGCGGACCTTTATATTAAACTCAAGTGAGAGGTTATTATTTAGATGAATCATATAGTTGATATGAAAATTTATATTTGTGGTTCATATATGTCACCCACCCTTGTCATCATAAAATGACTG
Organism: Prunus persica; assembly: GCF_000346465.2. NCBI lineage: Eukaryota > Viridiplantae > Streptophyta > Magnoliopsida > Rosales > Rosaceae > Prunus > Prunus persica. Next base: position 2,926,209 of record NC_034012.1, read on the forward strand.
ATCGGTCGAATCCTTCTCAGTTTTTTGTAGTGCCTTATTTTATTTTATTTTAGAGTTAAATTATATTTGGGCGTTGGGGAGCTAAATTCCTGGATATTTTTGTTCATCAAAACGTGCGTTCCAACTTGAGTGAAATTGAAAACCCTGCAATGAGACGACGTCGTCTCAGTGAAAACCTAAGAAAAAACAAAGGCGCTCTCTTCTTCCTCCTCGCGCAGCAGCGCCTCACGGACGACGGCGATTCTGGTTCTTTTCAAAATTTATCGGACGCTCAAACTTTCAATACGAGCATACCCCTCAAGACTGGCGTATTGGTGCAACATAACATTTCACACATTGCCCCGCTCTTTCAAGGTGCCACCGCAACAAGCCGTGTAGCACTCTCTTGCCTTCCACTGCTCAGTACGTTCCTTTTCTACTATTAAATTTGCATTTGCCTTTATTGTTTTGTTCACAAAGTTAGTTCGCGAGGCCATATTTAAGCTATTGAAAGTTTTTAACTTTTTTATTTGATCATTGAAGGTCATGGCGGCCAGGGCTTCAAGAAAATTACTGAGAGACTTTTTGTTCAGGAGGGCATGCACAGCTCCTATTGCAAGTGCAAGACACTGTTCTTCTGCTGCAGAAACTGCTCCAAAGATTCCTCATTTTTCGAAGAAAGTATGCTCTCTCTCTCTCTCTCTCTCTCTCTCTCTCTCTCTCTCTCTCTCTCTCTCTCTTCTTCTTCTGCTTAGTATACGTATGACACTATCTTTTTGGTTGCAAAGAATCTCAGAAGAAGAACTATGACGATTATAGTGTTATTTGTTTCCAGTGAAAATGCAAACCCATGTCACCAAAATGGTGCCTTTTTCATTTTGTCTTGCTTACGCTTTTATTTTTAAGTCAATTTTGTTGGAATTTCATTGTATTTAAGCAGTTACTACTGGAACAAATTGTTGTCTGATTTTGAAGTGCTGTCTGTTTATTTTGAATTGTAGGGGAGGTTGTTGACAGGTACCTTCTTAGGCTTAGTTATAGGCGGAGGAGCTTATGTAAGCACTGTGGATGAAGCAACTTTCTGGTACCTCATTTAAATCTTTAAGTAGAAGTTTTGCGCTTTTTGCATTTAACCTTTCATATGGTTTACCATTATGGTTACAGTGTTACAACATTTATGTTTAATTCCACTTACTGTTACCTTTCAGCCAGAAAAGCGTAAGCATAAAACATGTGGAATTCTCTTAAGGCAACCTCTGATGCTTGAATTAAAAGTCTGCCATGCTGTATTGCTTGAAACCTAGTAACTTTGGAATTGCATGCCTAGTTGTAAATTCATAAATTTCTTTTGCTAAATTAATAGCTTTCATTGGACATTAGACAAAAATTATGGATTGTCATTTGTTATGTTCTGCCTCATTCTTGGTATGAGGTTGTTCATTGTTATGCTATTGTGTACTTATTTATGTGGATGAAGCAGAAACCTTGTGATTCAGTTTATTTATCAGTAGTTTGTTGAATGGTTTAAGTTTTTTGTGAAATGTTGAAGCTTACATTTAGTTACGTTTGTTGCTAATTCTTGGGCATCAAATTTTTGAAGTGGCTGGCTATTCGCAGCTACAAAACTTGTGAATCCATTCTTCGCTCTTCTGGATCCAGAGGTTGCTCACAGACTGGGTGTCTCAGCTGCAGCACGTGGCTGGGTTCCTAGAGAGAAGAGACCAGATCCATCAAATTTAGGGCTAGAAGTTTGGGGAAGGAAGTTCTCCAACCCTGTAGGTCTTGCTGCTGGCTTTGATAAGAATGCTGAGGCTGTTGATGGTTTACTTGGTTTAGGCTTTGGCTTTGTAGAGATTGGCTCTGTAACCCCTGTTCCCCAAGAGGGCAATCCAAAGCCTCGTATCTTCAGATTGCGTGAGGAAGGGTAAGAGTATGTTTTGTGTTTATCTTATTATGTTCTGATTAAGACCTGAATTGCCTCGAATTTCTTGTGTTAAGTCAAATTTTCTATTCACTTTTGGAAAGTGGTGAAGGTGCTTTAGCTTCTGATAATTTTTTTTTTTTTCTCAAACTTGAGCTGGGTTACATTTCTTGTTCTAACTTATGTGCTATCAATCTACCTGATGTTGTGTTCAGAGCTATCATCAATCGATGTGGCTTTAATAGTGAAGGAATTGTTGCTGTTGCAAAGCGGTTGGGTGCTCAGCATGGTAAGAGGAAGTTGGATGAAACTACAAGCACTTCCTCTTCTTCAGGTGAAGAAGTCAAACCTGGAGGCAAAGCAGGCCCTGGAATACTAGGGGTGAATCTTGGGAAGAACAAGACAAGTGAAGATGCTTCTTCAGATTATGTACAAGGGGTTCATACATTGTCCCAGTATGCTGATTACTTGGTAGATTGTTCTCTACTGATTTCAAGTCTAGTAATTTTTCTGTTTTCATGCTAAATATTAATATTTTCTTTATAAGAATAAGATGTAGAGTTCTTAAGTTTCGCCTGACATTGTGACTCTGCTGCTTTGCAACTAAAGACGTGTTCATTCCCTATTGTTGGAAAGTGCATCTTGATTGCTAATGTTGGTGCCCTAGGAATAGGATCTCTGTTTGCCCAAAGGAGGCTGCATGTAGGATAGTTCTGCTGACTGAAGCATAATTAGGAAAAAACACTCTCCTCACTGTCCAACTTGTTCTTTCTTTTATCTTGATCACGATGCCTGTGTTAGTATCTGTTTTCATGGCTAACATCTAATAAGATAGGCTCTTTTGTGTTGGTTCTCCACACGGAAAAGCAATAAGAGGTGCATTTGAATGGGCCTCTTGTCGTGGTCTTTTGGTTGGTTCATTCATTTGATTTTGAGTTCTATAATTTCATACCATCTTTGGTTAATTTACCTGGTGTCACAAATTATACTACATAATTGGTTACATATTTCCTTGTTTGTCGATAAATGATGCCAAATATGTCTTTTGAGGGTCACAATTAATTTAATAGAGAATAGAGATTTTTGGAAAATAATTTCTTTAAAGCTCAGGTGGGAAGCAATAGTTTTAAGTCCAACTTTTTATTACTTGACTAGGATATATGAACAATCAAATTTGTATCTGGAAATGATTCAGATTAAAGTAAAACTTCCTCAACTTCAGTAGTGAAAGCTGAATTGTCAGTGAGTTAAAATAGAATCTTGCATCATTTCTTGATATAATTCCTCAGAATTTGAGTTTTCGGTAATAAGTCACGAACTGCAATTAGGTTTCAGTTTCTGCGTGTACATTTCAAGTTCAAATCCAGGTTAATTCATTCAACAATATTCATGCTGATCTCTTTGCAGGTGATTAATGTTTCATCGCCCAACACCCCTGGGTTACGTATGCTTCAGGGAAGAAAGCAGTTAAAGGACCTTGTGAAAAGGGTATGGAGCTCAAGGCATGAACTTTCTTTCCCTCTATATAATTGATCACAATGTCTGCAAAAGTTAGCTCTTATAGCTCTTTCTTCCCATCTCAAGGTTCAAGCTGCTCGTGATGAAATGCAATGGGGTGAAGAGGGCCCTCCTCCTTTGCTCGTGAAAATTGCTCCAGATTTGTCTAAAGAAGATCTTGAAGATATTGCTGCAGTATGCATTTATGCTCGTAATTGATTACTTTCTTCCCCCTTAAAATGGTTTTCTCATGGTTGTTTGTTTATCGATATAGGTTGCCCTTGCCCTTCGCTTGGATGGATTGGTATGTTTACTTCCTATCACACACTTCACAATTTTCATTGTTTACCATATCCATATCAAAAGTTGCTACTCTTAGGAGCTATTTAGTGCAATGATAACCATACGGTGTTCTACGTGTTAATGTTAGAGTATAGGTTGATGACTTTAATGTTCAGTTTGTTATTTACCTAAAAATTTAGTGCCATTTGTTCTACTCTTATGAGCTGTTTTTATCTTGTTTATTCTAGGTTATATCAAATACCACTGTTTCAAGACCAGATCCTGTTAGTACAAACCCAGTGGCTTCTGAAGCTGGTGGCTTGAGTGGAAAGCCACTCTTTAATATCTCTACCAGTCTCTTAAAGGACATGTACAATTTGACGAGGGTACGTTGCCCCTTTGTAACTCATGTAACCTGTTATTCACGATACTTACACTGGTGTAGATTGCATAGTACATGTCTTTACAACATGACTCTTCTTTTTTATGTTCTATTATTTAAATTTTTGAAGATGCGTGAGTATGCTGGCTTGATATGTCATTCTATCGTTGTACTGACCCATCATCCCATTGTGGCTTATGTACAAGAGAAGTTGGACTATTAATATTTATTTGCCCCTGCATTAGGAAGTACAGAATTTTTGAAAGTATAAAATATATCAGTATACAAGCTTCAAATTTCATGTAAAGTAGGCTTATAATTGTTTTTGGGTTTGATGAATATGATGTCTAGACACAGCTGGCCGAGCCCACTGTAGTTTAACTAGTGCCTAGCTGAGGTCCTTTTATTTATTTTCTATGTAAGGAAATTTATTGGCTTGAACCTCTTGGTTGTTATTGCTAGACATTTAGGGCCTCTTTTGGATGTTATTTGAACTATTTGTTTAAATTCTATGTTTTTTTCCTCTTGGTTTCATTTTTATGTGCATGTATCAGAGCGTGACCCTGTTAATTTAATATCAATCAGGGAAAGGTTCCTTTAATAGGGTGTGGGGGCATTAGCAGGTAAGATCAGAACAGCCATTTGTTAATATTTTTCATATTTGAATTATTATCTACCTTTTCCTCCTTAATGGACCTTGTTTATGCCATTGATTTAGTGGTGAGGATGCTTACAAAAAGATACGAGCTGGAGCAAGTCTTGTTCAGCTTTATACAGCATTTGCCTATGGGGGACCTGCTCTCATACCCCAGATAAAGGTATTATCTGATGCGCTCATTCTGCAGAAAACCATTTTTTTCGCCTAATGTCAAGGACGCCCTTATAATAGTCTTACAATCTCTGCTCATCCCTCTCTCTCTCTCTCTCTCTCTCTCTCTCTCTCTCTCTCTCTCTCAGGCTGAATTGTCTGAGTGCTTAGAAAGGGATGGTTTCAAGTCCGTTAGTGAAGCAGTTGGTGCAGATTGCAGAGTGGCAACAGCAAAAGTATAAACAATAGATAAGCGGTGAACTTATTTGCGGAGCAAATTTTTACATTGCATGGTGTAAATTCTGATTTTTAAGCGGTAATTTTTTTTCGTACGGGAGTCGGAGAGACTCATAACACGTGAGAAATTTTTTGAAGCGGCATTATTTGTAGTTTGTACCCAACTTTATACCGAATGCTAAATTTAATTGTAGCAAATGGAAAAGAAAATCTGCTGCCACTCCCGGATATGCAAGCTCAGAATTAGAGTTCATATGTACAAATTTGGATCCATTCTACTTTCTGTTTTGTTACTCCATTATGCTGATCCACTCAAAAATAAGAATTTGCTTTATGAGAAACTTGTCTTATATTTTATGTGCACCTGCCACCACCTACCTGGAATAAGAACCCTCCTTTAAATCTTAAACAAAATGGGTCGAGGATGTGCATGGTTTAATAGAAAACTAGCAATCATTTGATTCAATGTCCCCCTTACATTTTCGATTTGGCCCTGTTCGTTTTTTCGGTTTTCAGAATAAATATAGTATTTGTATGCCGCATAGCAAACAACCATCCGAGCTTCTGATAAGAAACTAATAACCAAATTACAGTAAGAGCTTTTGCCAATAAACCTAAATCTATCCCCTTCTACTTACTTTTTCCTTCATGCTCAAATAATTTTTATTTTATGTTTATAGATGCGATATTTAAGATTATTCTAACTTATAAAAAAAGAGAAGGGACACACTGCCTTGGTCTACTGGCCAAACCCGCACCCTAGGTAGCTTGTAATTCATACCTCGTCCCTGTTTTAAGTTTTGTCGTCACGCAGCCAATCTTATCCGTCCACTTTGTAAATGGTCAACTTTCCTAGGCCCTCATGGAATAATATTAATTATGGCGCTCTATAAAGAGAAGAACTTACCCTACCTATGACTTCATTGGCATAATTGGGTTTGATTCCACCATAGTTTTTTTGTGTTTTATTTTGCTTTCCTGAGCGATACTTTATGATAGAAATATCATTTCATATTATATAAATATAAGGATTACTTGATTACTACCAATTTGTATATACATCATTACCATTAAGCTAACAACACAATACACATTATATTCGTTTCTCAATTTTTTGAAATTAAAAATATATGGATGTGGTGAAAGAATTTCTGAGAACATCAGCTGCATGTTTGACCACCTGAGCTGCTCCTCCGCCTCTTCACCACTGGAAAAACTTGGTGAAAACCGCCTTGTGCCGCGGCCATGTGCCACTCTTCCATAACCCCATCCAACTCAAACTGGTGCACCACCTCTGAACTCTCGTATATACAAGCCTCTGGGAATCCGGCCAGCCCTCGACACGGCGGCTTGGTTTTCCGTCGACCGGCCCCCACAGGCACGTTCCGTAGAGCCCCGCCAGCTGTCCAGTACCTCTGGCAGCCCTTGCAGAAGTGTCTTGGCTGGTTAACGTTGTAGTTATTGAAGTAACAAAATTTAGTCTCCATGCTTTTGCATCTTGGGCATGGTATGATCCTATCTGGCCTCTTCTCCGCGGTTTGATCAGCTTTCTTGGGTTCTTCTTTTACTTGTGGTCTATTTTGCAATGTAATCGTTGTCCCGAATAGCTTAATTCCCGGGACATCTTGGCCGTTTTGGACCTCAGCCATGAGAGATAGGAAGAGACACAAGCAGAGAGAGAGATTGAGATATGGTCTAGAGTTTGAGAGACATACACTTTGTATTGTATGGTTTAGGGAGGGGGTTGTGCTGGTGCTTATGTATTTATAAAGGAAAATGAGGGGATCAAAAGTGCTTAAATTAAAAGCAGGATTGTAAGAAAACCATGTGACAGCCGCCAAGAAGCCAGGTAGGTTGGCTTTGGCAAAGTTGAGGATGAGCTTTTTGTACACATCATTACTCCACGTCATCATCGTGGAATTAGTGGGTCCCAGTCCAGGGAGGTCGCGTACAAAGTGTCAGTGGTAATGGGAGCATAAAGACAGAGAGATAAAGCATGTTGCTAATGAAAGTAGTTGTAGTTGTGTACATATTCTAGCCGATAAAGGCTTTTTTTTACTTTAAAAAGTGAAAAAGCTAAAAGCCTTCTTATTTTGCTTTGAGAAATCTCCATGCATTTGGGCATTTTCTTTTGGTTGATTTGTAAAATAAGGATATTGCTCGCCTCCTTTCCTGTAAAGGGATACTTCATCTTCCAATTTGACTTTTATGTAAAAATAATTCATCAAGAAAAACATATGCACCTATGTTACACTGCTATTGACAGGAATGTAAGAACTCCTACTTACATGATAAGGAGGGAAATATTTTTTCATAAAGTAAATGGATAATCAAGACCATATCTGATTTGTAAGCAGTATTGGTGAAGCTCTATATGGAACTTTATACTTTCTAAGAAAAGAGATTATGGTTAGGTTAAGTGGTCTTAAAGCTAGCTAAGTATTAGCATCGAGGGCAATTAAAGTTAAAGGGCTACAATTCATGCATGCACCCCAAACCCAACTTTTGCAAATTGTGCCTATTGCTCTCAGTGGCACTAATGATATGGTGCTAAAATGATATCAAAAGGTGGCATTTACAGTATTTTATACCCAAATATCATCACCAATCACTTTTAAGATCTAAAATGAATTATTTTGATATATAAATAGATACACATGTCTTAGCAAGAAAAAGAAAAAGGAAAAATAGAAACTATACACATGGCTTGACTTGAATGAGTTTTGTCCAGTCAGATCTGCCAGCAGTGAGTTTAATTAGCATATATTCCTCTTGCAAGAGGGGTAAAATAAACTTTGTCGTTCACCCATATTATAATACGTGTATAAAATATATCATGTGATTATATTACGGTAGTATTCAATAATTTCTCCCTTACATAAAATTAATTAAAGTAAGATACTTGTATTAATGTTATTGCTAAACACTTTGTTTCAAAGCCATCTTTTCAGGTTTCAATGGATTTGATGATTAACTTTGTTGCTTCCTTTTCATCACACTTTGACATTGTAGGGTTGTGGACAATGTGGTCCGGGTTGCTTTCAGTTTGCAATTATGATGAAAAAGTAATCTGAAATGGGATTTCTTTAATAAAGGAATCTTTATTTAATTAATGCAAAAGAAGAAGCCTCATTTCCAACACTTTTTTCTTTCTTTCTTTCTAAATTATACAATGTCGACAAAGTAGCACAATTCTTCCAACATTTTTACTTAGAAATGCATGCAAGATTTCTTTCTGATGCCGATGCTTTCAAAGTCTCTTTTAAGCAAAAGCTTAAAAGGATATATGTAAAGAACAAAGTGATTTTTAGTGCATCTTTTTTATAGTTGGGACACCTCTTTTTAGGGGTAAAACTGCCTTCTTACTGCATATAAAGAGAAGAGATCATCAGCAGAATATTATTGGAATTATTTTTTTCCTTAGAAGTTGCACTTCTTATTATTCCATCAATTAGTCCAAGGCAATTTGCATTTGACAAGCAAAATTCAGCTTACTTTGGAAACTAATAGCATCTCTTCTCTGATTAAGAATTTGTCATTCCACATCTCACTCACATATTCCATGTTATTATCAGACTCGTAATAAATATATATCATTATCAAATTCTCTTTTAATCAAGCGGAGACAATTATATCAGTAAATCAAAGACTAATTTGTCATATTTCTAGTGTTATTGTATTTTTTTAAATTAAAAATAATATGGGGTGAGTTGGAAAGATTAAGTACAAAGTATAGCTTATTGTTGGCTGTTATGTTTTTTTAATTTATAATAATTCGTAATCAAGTTGCTTTAATAAAATGGAAAAGAAAGTCTTCTTTCCTTATTCATTTATATAACATAGACTAAATTTACTAATTTCAATCAGTGTGCCGGTTGGAAGCTGCAATGCCAGCCCAACACTGGATTAAATAATTAATATATGAAGTTGTGGATATATTATATTGATAGGTTTTTCTGGAAAAAAAAAAAAACAAGAAGAAGATGAAGAAAGGAGATATTGATAAAGTCTTCTGCTGAAGTGTGATGAATTGGAAACGCAATAATGTTGTTCAATTTGAATACGACAGGAATTTTACAGAGAGTTTTTCTCACTGCATCTGCATGTACTCATTTTTGTATATGTATTAAAATACTCGTACTTTTCACGTTTCTGTTTTTATTTCAACTTAATTAGTCTTGTAGCCTACAAACTAATCCAACCTAATTCGATCCATATTCAACCCGTTTACAGGTTTACTTAATTAAGCTGCATAGCTAATAGTTTCCATCTTAAAACTCGAGGCTTTGGGATTTGCCTTTTTTTTTTTTACGGGAATTCGATCTTCAATGCAAGAGACGGACTCACTACTTTAACCAACAAACCCCCGCATCTACTTTGGTCAACTTATCTTAGACATTCTTAATTCATACCACGGCTATTTTCTCCATGATTCTTGGTTGTGAAGCAAATGACTCGATCCAATTTGATGGACTAACGTATGGCAGGGAACTAACGGATATATGGAAATAAAAATAATCGATTGACAGATTCCAATAAATGGTCTGCTTAAGCTTCATTAATCTCAATTATGAAAAGCATCGGCATACGGATACAAAATGAATCAGTACAGCAAACTTGCGGTGCAAAAAGAATAGATCTATAAACGAGTGTTCAAGGAACAACAAATATATATATATTGAGGCATATTATGGCATTTTTTTGTATAAATGATTGCCTCAAATATGTAGATCATGCTCAACCTGACAATTTATCTCATCTTTCTACCTAAAAGGAATCAATCAAAATTACTGCAATGGATCGATACAAGATTAGCCCCTACACTTAATTACAGAAAGAAACTGAAATTAATCACATATACATATATAACACAGCCTTGGCCAACTTTGTGAACTCCAACCAGCAAGAGGATTGTTTCTCATGGGCTGGCATAACCATGGCCAAATCAAGCATCACTCCATGTATCGTCGTCTTCCCCTTCATCACTCCCAACAGCCTGACAAGTTTTTCTAAATTGTCAATTTGATTGTATCGTGATACTTATACACAAATGAACAAAAGGAAAACGAAAGAAAAAGGAATAGAGGACAATGGGGAACCTGGCGAATGGCGTTGGCTTTCTCCAAAATTGCAGTTACTTTGACGTTGGTAGCAGATACCGGTGTGATGGTTGGCTTTGCTGGTACTGTGCGTCTCAGGTTGAATGACTGGAAGGACATAACAACAAATAAGCAGAGAGCGATAACTTTGTTACTTACTGTACCCTAATCACAGACTAAACATTTAGTGATTAGAAAAGTGAAAGCACTGATTGAAAGACAAGCTTTATTACAAGATAAAATCAATCTATCAAGATACTTATAAACATAACCAATCATAGACATGCTCTAAGTAAATAGAGATTATGTGGATCCACTATAGTAGATGTCTATTTTGAAAAAAACTGATTTTATTTTCAATTTACAAAAAGCAGAAGAGATTAGAAAAATCTCCATTTGGCACATTTTACGTATGAATATGAAACACTTCAATACATAGACAAAGTGGCTTTTAGGGTTTTGGGAAGCAAGCCATATGACAAGAAAAAATGGTCACTCACCTTTGCTCTGATTTGTTGTAGAAAATCTTCCTTTTCGTCTATCCCTTTGCCATTTAGAGCCTGATCAGCTTCTTTCTGTCCATTCACGTGCTGGTCCTCCTGCAGCAAGAAAAATTTGATAAAACGTTCTTCCACAGTTTTGACTTCCCACTATTTTTATTTGAATACCTTTCATGCCTTAAAAACAGGATTAAATTGCATGACATGATACCTTGCATTTCGGTTTAATAGAAATGGACTCCTCATTTATTTGTTGTTGCTGTGCTGGGGCTGGCTTAGGTTGCTGGAGGGTGAGAGGCCCCAAAATCTGTGTGTCGAATACATGTTTAAAACCTTCAGATACATCTTGTTTTTCGTCTGTTACATTTAAGGTAGGTTTTGAAACACGCCATTCCACTGGAGGGAGAGGTGGTGGTCCTGGTGTAGAATCCCCCGAACATTTCAAACCATGAAGATCCTTAGGAACTGAATCATCCTTTGCTTCTTGCTGAAGTACGGGTTCCAAAGCATCTAAACTTGGAAGATCAAGTAAAGGATCGGAGAGAGAATGTTCCAGACCATTATCAGTGTGCACACTTTGAATTCCACCATCTCCATAAGTGGCATTGTGGGATATTCCCCCTACTTCCAGAGAGGTGGATATACGTTCAGCTGATGCGATTCCACACAAAGCATCGTATAGGTCATGGTTCTTGCATTCTAGATTTTCACTAGATTCCCATTGTTCAGAATTCGACTCAGAGAGATGGCTTAGACAATCATCTGATATATATGGAGATGATCTACAGAATGTGTCATCATCAGAATCAGAACCAAATTCATGCAGAGGAATAGAAGGCTCTGGGACCAACTGAAATGACTGAAACATTTCTTTTACACTTCCATGGCTTTGACTCCCATCAGATAATTTCAATTTGAGTATGGAAGTTTCAATGCCATTCATGGGATGGAAAGATATTTTCATATGTTCAAGTGGTGGTGAAGAAGGAGGTGATTCAACAGCAAATCCATGCTCAAAATTCTCTTTGAAGGATGTGTCGGGAAATGCTTGGTGCTCTACTCTGTGGTGCTCATTTCTCTGGTCCAAAACACCAGCATTTGAATAACTAGCAGGCTCAGATTTTTCATCGTGCGAATGTGGAACTTTTCTACCAAAACCATTCACAAGTAACCTACGGCCAAGCCCAAAAACCAGAGAAGAGTTTTCATCATTCTCCTGATTCGCTTCATTGGAAGTGGATTTACGACATGGAGCAACTGGCAACAGAGTTCCAGGTTCCATCGTATTGGTTTTTTTCAAACCATCCTCCATGCAATGGCTAAATACATTACTCTTAGGAGAGTCACCAATATTTCCAAGCTTTGGATACAATTCAGTGGATGAAAATCCCTTGGATATTTCCTTGGGAGAGATACCATCTTCTTGATAATCAGAGCTCATTTCCTTGCAGCCAGCATTCTCAGCTTCATGCTCATCAGCTATAAGCGTGTAAGCATGATTTGAGACACCAACTGTCTCGGTGCTTCTGTAAGCAGAATCTTGAGTTATAGGACTGGACATGGTAAAATCAGGAGGCTTTGATGGCTGAAGTCCTAACAGGCCTCCATTAGTCCAGAAATTTATTGAATTAGTCCTGGAAATGTCAGCAAGAGATTCTTGAGACTCGCATAAACCGCTTATGATCTTATCCTTTGCATTAGCAGTTCCAGAACCACAGGATGTTGAATTATTCCTGGAGATGTCACCAAGAGATTCTTGAGACTCACATAAACCGCTTATGATCTTATCCTTCGCATTAGAAATTCCAGAGCCACAGGATGTTGTATTATTCCTGCAAATGTCAGCAGGAGATTCTTGAGCCTCACATAAACTGCTTATGATCTTATCCTGCTCATTAGTAGTTCCAGAGCCAAAGGATGTTGTATTATTCCTGGAAATGTCAGCAGGAGATTCTTGAGCCTCACATAAACTGCTTATGAGATTATCCTGCTCATTTGTAGTTCCAGAGCCAAAGGATGTTGAATTATTCCTTGAAACGTCAGCAGGAGATTGTGGAGCCTCACACAAACTGCTTATGGTCTTATCCTGCGCATTAGTAGTTCCAGAGCCAGAGGATGTGGAATCACCACTAACAGATTCGAACCTTGAACAATCAAAAATGTCAGTCCTATTTGTTTCTACAATGTGGTCTGAATTAGACAGTTCTGTAGCTATTTGAGGCATATGTTTATGGGCGGGACACTCTGGTGAGGTTGAGTTTGATAGATCTGTCGGCGTTTCTTCTTCTGAGGAAACGTAAGATGTTGCAGTATGAGATTCTAAAGTTGGAGTTTGATGATCCGAACAATCCATGGTAATCTCATGCACTCCATCTGGTCCTTTATTGTTGACAACAGAAGCAAAACGCTCCACTTCCCGTTTGGTTTGACAATCAAGATCGTTTTCAGATTCTGATTCAATGGTGTTAAGTGCATCCATGAAATTGTCTGGTTCACTTTCAATTTCATCAATCTGGTTCCTGCTTGGTTCCAGAATGTTTTCATCATCAAAGAGGACATCCATTTGCTCAACAATTCTAAAGCTACCAGCTCCCCCTTCATTTGCATCCAAGTCATCCTCTGTCAGGAGCATCTCTGTAGTTTCATCTATACAATTCTGTTGACCTTTAGGATCCACTATTTCTACCTTCTCATCCCAGTTAACACCAGATGAACCAGAGGTAACTTGGTCCTGTAATGAACTTCCAGGAGAGTTATCTACAAATCCAGTTTGATCATCAGGCAAAACAGAATTAAGAGCATCATTTTGCACCGATTTAGAAGAAGGCGATTCCTTGGATTCTTGTTCTTCAGCTAGTAGGGAGGAACTTGGATGGGCAGCATACTCAATATATTCTGACTCAGTTTTTGAATCAAAAGAAATGGAATTGTCCCCCAGGTCAGATTTTAATGCCATGTCGGCTGTGGAGGCAGTTGGAGAAGACGAGCTTCGCCCATTTGCAATAGGAGGAATATATTGCATTCTGCATAGTCAGATATCTTAAGTTTTTTAGTTCCCTTTAGTCAAAACTGGGAGCCATAAGTCACGTATATATTATGCATATGTGCATGTAAGATCTTTCTCTGATGCGGTTGACTGTACCAGAGAATGCCTCTATGTATATGTATGTGTGTGTATTGACATATAGGATACCTGCTGCTGCGATTTGATACTGATGCACCACGTAATACATCTCCATTTCGTTGTGATCCTCTTTTCTTCTGTCCATTTCAACATTTTTAATCAGACAACTCCAAGTGACAGAACCGTTGAGGTACTTAAAAGATTGATAATCCAATAAGATATTGCATAAAAACAGATAGCAGAAAAACAAGCTCTTGTCAAGAAGAAATTGATGTGAGAGTTCATTGTACTTCATGATCTTATCAATGAATCTTATATGCCTGCATCTACCTTCCTTAAGAAAACTTTGGAGCCAAATTCATCCACAATATTGCACATGAAGGCACAAAGAAAATTGGTTCAAGTGAGACATACAGATTTGCTGCTTGGAATGAAGCACTAATGTCTAGGGGCAGGAAAGGGTTGCAGTGGATTAAGTACCGACCTGAAGTTACTAGGTTGTGACTTTTCACAACCCAAAACCCAACCTAACAAAAGCTGGGTCAGGATGGGTTGGCAATAGGTTGCAACTTGTGCTTAATTGGCATTCTTTGAGTACACTATTATATATCCTCTACTGATAATGGTTAACATTAACTCACTGTGTTTCTTCAAAATGTAGGTGCATACCTTGCTTCTTTGACCCTTCCTAGATCTTCGGACTTGTTCAACATTTGCTTCATCAGGGTTAGCTGATGCTTTTTTGAAAAAGGTTGGATCTGAATATCTCTTTAAACAAGATCCTGGGCCGCCGGTATCAAACCTGAATGTTAAAGGAAAAGATTCCATCATTTAACAATTATGCTAGAAAGTAAAACTTCACAACTTGTTAGCCAATTAAGGTAAGAAAAAATATAAACATGAAAGCCAATTAAGGTAAAGGAAAGATTTAGATTATACTTGTCAAGCAAGTGCAAACGTGGGGGATCCTGACATTCTTCATATGAATCCATAATAAAACGCGGCAAGTCATTGTAGATGAAATGATTTTTCTCATTTCGAATACGAGGATGCCACTCTAAACCTGCAAAGAAACTGCTTTCTATTAATGATTTGATTATCAGGATAATGATGTGGCACCAATGGGATATAGGAGTATATAAAAATTTTATCTCCGCAATCATGAAAGGTTTGTACTATAGTAAGCCCTTCACAATTAACAGTCTACAGAATGCTGTTCCATGGTTTTATGAATATATTTAGATTGCCTCTATGGTCAGTAAGTAATGTTCTCCAAGGTTTCCCAGATATTTTTCATATAAGATTTTTTTTAATACTTTAATATAAGATTAATTAAATCAACTTTATATGGAAAAGATAACCCGAGTCCTCTCATTTACAAGGCATTGAAGACAATAAAAAGAATACTTGCACTAAATGCTATCTTCCTAGACTTTCCTTCAAGGATTATTTTAGGCTTCAATATCTGTTTCTTAAATAGCTCACTAAATTAAACTGACCAAAGATACAATTTTTACATCATACATTATACATTATATTCCCATCATCAGTATAAACTTTATGAGAACCTGACGCATTTATTAAACAAAATGAAGAGCAGTTTGCACTAGAGAGAACGAAGTCTGTTGATACGAGTTGTCAATAACTGGCATATGATGTACAGCCATCAAGGTGAGGAACAAAATCCATACCAGAGGTGTAAGCAAAATGTATGTGGCTTGTTTGAGCAAGTACAGCCTTCTCAAGGGGAGGAAGTGCAGCTTCAATGTGTTGCACACGAACCATCAGTTTTTGGCTTCTAGAAGCTGTAGTCATCACTTGCTCTTGCAAGCCATGAAAAACTTCCGCTGCAAACCTACATGTTACAGATACTTTCTGAGTTAGTATATAACTTAGAATATACAAAAAAATTGTTAACCTACATTCGAACCGTTTATGCATTTAAGAATTGTGATAAACCCATAATCACTATGCTTGTTGCGCTCTACATTTCAGACTTGATCGCCTATATCAGATATCCAAAATTCACATTTTGGCATTCCACCCTACTTGAGGAGCTTCCACTAGGAACAGGAGACAGGAATCTCCAGCCAACCACAAACTTTCAACTACTTTTATCTTAGGGGGGTTACACTAAGGTTAAAACTTCTTCAGTCAAGTTGTCAATGCTACTTAAACATAAGACATCTCTTCGTATAGTGAGATTTTATTGCAGTTTCTTAGTGCCATTTTCATTTGAAAAGAAACTGAAATATCAGTCCACTAATCTAAATGATATAGAACAATTTTGCAGCATCCAAGTGGGCCCAAAATGGCCACAATAGTAAAGGTCGTTTGCAACAGGTAATTGAGGCTGATTGACCATTATAAATGCTTACATTATACCAACAACTGAGTAGCTGCAGCACAAGGCTACCTCATTTTGCTATGATATAAACACCATAATCACAGAAACCTAGAAAGACTTGAGGATCCAGAGCTTTCTCAATAATTAATGTCAAAAGCCTTGGGAAAGTGATATTGCATACACCAAATCTCCCTATACCGCTGTGAGGCATCATGAAATAAACAGCACCAAAAGAACACCTATCTTCAACTTATAATCACAACGTTTAGTAGAAAAAGAAAAAATGAAATTACCAATAATTTGTCATCTATTTAAGAAATAATGATCATTACGGAAAACCAATTGCCTAATCACAGAAATGACCAAATTTTATTCACTTCTACAACAGAACTGCAACCCCAAAAGTAGTAAACAATAAAATGAAGAGTGAATGAGCTGAACCCAGATAGAGCAATGGACACAAAAATAGAATAGAACGCAAAAGGGTAGTAAGAAATGAACTGCGTGAGTGAAAAGGAGCAAAAAAAGAAAGGGCAACATACTCAGCAAGATCGCCCAATTGGCGCAAGATCCCAACGAGGCCAGCAACGGCCACCCCATCGAGCACAGCTTTGGGATCTTCTCTGTTCACCTCTTTGTACAGCTGAGGCTGGCCCAGGCTGAACTCGTTCCTCACCTGAAACCTCACCAGAGGCATCTTTCAGTACACTCTGAGCTGATTTTCTCTAGCTTTCTCTCAGCTTCTGAGAAATTGTTTTCATATCACACAAACAAAGCTTCAAGCTTTAACCTTCAACAACATACAATACAATGAAGAGAATGAAGGAATGAAAATGAATAAATGAAGAGAATGGAAGAGAGAGAGAGTAGGTGGGGAGATTGGAGCAGCTTAACTGCCGAGAGGGACTGTGCTGTGTGTGTGCGAGTGTTTTTGTGTCGTTTGGATGGGAAAGAGAAAGGGGACATTGCCAACTCTGCAAGCCATTCTTTGCTACAAGCCTACAATATAGAAATCATTGTGTTTGAAGATGGTCAAATTACCTGGACTGCCCTTGGGTTTTACTACAATGACTTGCGTGTCCCAGGAGAAGGGACGGTAGAGTAGGGGAACGTGGTGGTCATGACTTCAGAGAGTTTTTGGTGGGTTTTAAAATTTCTGGGCAAAATTGGAATTTCGAGGTTCTTCAGGTTTTTGTATCTTCTTCAATTTCGACAACAAAATTGTGTGATCGGAGGTTGCCATAGATATATCAAGGACAGTGATATTTCTAAATGTTCATTAAATGGGCGGCAAATTATGATTTTATGATAAGCTATCTGAAAAGCTGTACTATTCCACAAAATAATTATGAAATCGACTTGTAATTCAAATAATTATGAGTAATTTCTTGTATACACAAGGTCGCGTATTCAAATCTTTATTTTTCTAATACTGCTTAAATCAAAAATAAGTCTTTACGCAAATTATTATTTTTCCCTTTTGTTTATTGCTTGAGATCGACCTAACCCTTTGTCCTTGTTATCCTAGAAAATGAATGGTGCGCTTAATAATTGCTTATTAAAGATTTGGACATTGCCTCACCAAGATTCTTGTCCAAATAAAAATATATGAACGTACGCATAACAAACGTTAAAGTCCCCATCTTCTGTCAGTCAGTGGGGTTGACTCATCTCAACTGAAATTTGGTGTGCAATTGACCTTCAATTAGCAATCCAGAATCTTAGTTAGCTTTCACTTCACCCCAAAAATAATAATGCAAATCTGAGATTTTTATTATTAAAAAATCAGTGTTTATTATTACTTTTAAACATTATTCTAGTGTGGAAGTTATGAAACCGAGTCCAAGTATAAAACCACGGCACAGCCACCAACGACAGCAGCGGCTTCGTGGCGGGGCTTCCACGTTACCGCCCCGGGCACTACCACCATCGACATTCGCCACTGTTCGGGTACAAAGCTAGATAGCACGAGCAGCGTGGCAGACCAAGTATATGATTGGGTCCAAACATGCTGCTATTCTCTTAAGGCATATGTATATCTTTGCATAACTAAAAACGAAAGAAAGAAAAGCAGGCATATATTATAGTGCATGATTAGAGCCGTTGGTAATCATAATTAATTTCTTATTACAACTTACAAGGATAAGATAACGTTGATAATCCAAATACATGATCATATTTCACTACAAATATCATAAAAAATAATAAAAGAATACACGAGGAAGGAAAGGAAGGAGGTGACCCCCCTTATTTAATTTCCTCGTACGTGTGTGCAGACCCAAGGCAATAGAGATGAAATTTGAAACTCGATGGTCCTAGTTCATATGGGACCATATAGTTAAGAAGGACTTGCCCCCACACCATAAAATAAAGGCACTCTGCATTGAATAGCTTTCAATTTCTGATTTGATCTTCATCACCTAATTAAACTAACTCTCTCTCTCTCTCTCTCTCTCTCTCTCTCTCTCTCTCTCTCTCTCTTGAGTGTTTTTAATTTAATTAATTTCTATCAATTTCGGTACCAGCATAGCAAGGTCAAGGTGGTTGTCCTGGGACAGGCTGGTGCCAATCTAATTTCATTTCAATAACTAAGCTCTTGTCAGCATTCAACATGCATACACTGCAGATTGCAGACTGGTAGTATATATATATATATATACATACACACGTGTATTAGCAGTGTAAAGATGCCCTGCTCACATGCATGGCCATACCATACTGATCAAGTTTTTCTTCCAAATTGCACCAGTTGCAAGCCCAAAGCCTAAAGTTCTTATTGGGCCACTCATACTGATACTACCGAACCTGAACTCAACTCGGGTCGGCTCAAAATAGCCCAAAATCATTTGGGTAGGCCTAAAATAACCCAAAATCATTTGGGTCGAGTGGGAAGCAACCAGGCAATGAGGAAATTGGGAGGCCGAACTTAAATATCTAGGGTTTTGACTTGACTAGAAGATGTGTTCGGAGACAATTGGACAAGGAAATGGGGCCAGTCACGTGTCCATGCTAATGGGAGATTAAAAGCGATGTAATAATTCGTGGCAAATGGCAGCAAACGAAACAAAACCTCTATTTTTGAGCAGTGTGAGTGAGTGAGTGAGTGAGTGAAGCAGCCAGCATCTACGCTACATAGCTAAGTTGATTTTTGGTCTTATAAAGCAAGCAAACTGAGATTCAGTGCAATACGCATAAGTTTCCTTTTTCTATTTGAATGACTAAGCACTGCACAATGCCCTTAAAGTGGCCCTGCTCCTGCCCTCACTATACATCACACAAGTTTTATTATTCTACCGCAAATTTAGAAACAAAAACTAACGAACAAAGTTTTGATTCAACTCAGCGTTAAACATATACCACGC
Source organism: Prunus persica (assembly GCF_000346465.2). Classification (NCBI taxonomy): domain Eukaryota; kingdom Viridiplantae; phylum Streptophyta; class Magnoliopsida; order Rosales; family Rosaceae; genus Prunus; species Prunus persica. The sequence goes on from NC_034012.1 coordinate 2,945,747, forward strand.
AACCGTACTTCAATACCATACTATAATTACTCATACTTTCTTCTCTAAGTAAGTGAGTTGACGAGAGCGAAAGAGAGTACTGTAAACTTAGATTCTTGTGTTGGTGGTGGCTATGGAAATTTACAATTTACAGTAGTGGAAAGTGTTGATACTTCTTTAATAAGCAAACACTTGGACCCATTGTCCACGTTGGGTGACGGAATAATATACCACAAAAGTTATATACCGGCTGTCCCACACAAGATCTTCTCATTATTTTCTTACTTATAATATAATTATATATATATATATATATGGTCATCCCATCATATTTAGTGTGTGGTCGCATCGCAAGTGTTTTTCCTTGAACTAATTCCAAATTAAAACTTAATCAAACGATGTTAATCATATGGATTGGAGCACAAGAAAAGTTTGTCACTTTGATGCTGTTTGGTCATTGATCACAACATATGAGACAAAATTTGTTATGTTTGGTAAAATGTACAAAAGATGAACCTTTAAATCTTCATCCTCAGAATGAATTACTTTGACCTGAAAAGACTAAAGATAAACCAAATTATTCACAACGGAAAAGAAGGTTGAAAGATATATATATATATATATATATATATATATATATATATATATATATATATGGATTCCAAAACTTATGCCTTGTCATTCACCAAACTCTGCGCAGTTGATTGAACATTTTTGTCTTTTAGAGATATCAAAATTTTATTGATTCAGAATGGAAAGGGCTTCTTCAATAAAAACAAAATCATGTCATATTAGATATTTTCATAGCAGATCAACAGCAAGTTCTTTTGGACGTTCAAGGAATCGAGCTATGCTAGCGAGGGACATGTTCTTGCAACACCTGGAAATTACGCAAGGGGATTTTTGAATCCGAGATCCTCAAACTTTTCGTATATTTTTCTGATTAATTACAATTTCGAATCTCTGACCACACCAATTAGCGACTAGTATGATAGTACATAAGTTTTTTCAATTTCGACAATATATATACATATAGAATGAATGATTGTCTGAGTGAGCCCACCAAGCAATACGAGTTATTTAAAATGAATATTTATGTGTGTAAAGCGCACTGAAGCAAGCATATTTACGGTTTAGGAAAATATTTGGAAGAGCGTGTAACCTGTGAACACGAAATCCCTAAAGATAAAAATAGTAAGTGTTGCATTGCATGTAGATATGTAAATTGTTGGTTGCCGAGAAAGTTTTGTTTGCCTTTAGTACTCCACCATCTTTGCCCAAAAAGAGCTGAAAGCACCATAAAGGTTTTGATAATTCATGTCAGACCCGAAAAGAAAAAGTTCATCGAGTATCAAGCAAATATGATATATATCCCCACGCAGGCAGTTTGGTGTTTCAATTGTTTCTATTTATTACAGATGCAAAAATAAAACAAGGACGAATATTTATATATTCTTTACTGTTAGGTCAAATTCAATCGGTAGGTAGGTATGTATGTGTCATAAATTCAATCTATAGGTCGCTTCCAAGAGTGTTCTTGGGTTAAGTTTTCATGTTATTTGTGTGTGTATGTGCGTTTCCACTTATGTCCATTCAAGTAAAAAAGTAGGAAAAAAGATATTGCATTAAAATTCAAGTAAAACAAGACAACTAGAGCGAATCTATATACTTTTTGTAGGTGAGAACACGATAGTCCGCGTTGGGACACACTTTTAACAACCATCAATATAATGTGTCGGGAGTATTTAAAAAAGGACACTGCTTTCCTCTTTTTTAGAATGAGACATTCTTACTTCATGTAAATCATAATTTGACACACATACAACAATAATTCATTAAAAACACACAAAGAAAAATCTCTACATACATGTCAAAATATGATTGACGAAAAAATAAGCATTTCTACTTCGAAGAAGAAAGGAGGCAAATATTTTCCTTTAAAAAAATTTGACACTCATCATCATCATGACCATGGTGAGACATCTTGTCCAAATATATAATTTGTTTCTTATTTGAATAGCAAGACGATACTTTGGGTGTAAACTTTTTTTATTAAGTTCATATTGCTGAATGTGACAGTCCACCATATTCTATGCATTATTGACAAAAATCAAAATCCACCTATATATGCTTATTCCAAAAGGAAAATGAAGAGACTCATAAATTATTATTGGTTAAAACACACTTTTCTTCTTCCATCCGAACAAAAAATATATAAAACACAAGGGCAGTCTTAATAAGAAGATACACACAGTTTAATAGCAAACAAGTTGTACCAATAAAGCCGGTGCCCAAACTCCAAACAGCATTATGATTTATAAGGCATTTAGGAACATAAACTGAGGGCTGGACCCATCTCTCAAAGATGTCTCCAAAATTTACGTCACCCCCTCTTTTCAGTGTTTCGTATTCTTTACTCTTGATCTATGCATATCATCATTGTAAAACAATTCTTCTTTTTCTTCCCCATATAATTTCTCTAAGACAACTCATTTTATTTAAGGATCTTCAACATACGTCTCACAACACGCTTAACATACTGCATTGGACTCTAATAATTAAAAGAAAATAGAAAATTTATAATTCCGTGATGTAAACGGTTCATTGCTAGCTCACTCGTTTTCCACCCTAATTTTTCTAGGTTAATTTCAAAATTATGGCCACTAGATATTCGTGATTTGTAATATAAAAAACTAAAGCCCTATGAGTAATTGGTTTGGCCAAAGAGAAAAGTATATGTACTATGTAACTGTAACTACACGGGTTTTATATATATATATATATATATATATGTTATTGACTAATTGATGAGTGAAATTTTGGATTCATGCATGTAGTGTAATTCACCGCAACAAAAGCAGAAATCCTTGGATGTACCTCAAGAAGAGGGAGGATTCAGACTCAAACCATTTCAAACTGAACCGGTAAATAAATCAAAAAAGTTACCTGATCTTTACAGGTTTACTTTGTTTTGTTTTTTGGTAAATCGACAGATTTACTTTCCGAGCGTACATGCATGATGATCATGAAAATTTGTCATTTCTCAGACACCTGACCATACAGTAGTGCTTAAATTTGCTACGCAGGATTTAAGGATATCTGTGATATTCCCACGGCCTTTTTATGCCCATTCAAGTAAACCTTGAAAAAGGAAGCCAGATAGAGACACCGGCAGCTAACACTGACACTGCCAAGTAAAAGCAAAGAGAAAAATTACACAAATTTCAAGGTAAAAGAACAGTGTCCCCAATAAAATAAGCATTACGTACGTATATTATTGGTGATTATAGGATAACTTTATTAGTGGGGTGAATAGATAGATCATGGATCATGTCATGGATCATGGTGGTAATAATTTTTCACAATAATAAACTAGATCTAGCTCTTACTTGTGCTTCTTAAGTGCATTTACTGTTGACTAAGGATGGTAAATCCAGTCATATGATATGTCGTGTTCGCATCATGTCATTTCATGTTTCGTGCTGAATCATAATGTTTTGTGTTTTGTGATGAAGACTAGTAAAATCCTAATTAACCTACCACTATTGTTGTCTTAAATAATATGCATTTTTTCACAATGCATCTATAATACTAATGAATGAGTAAAGCTCTTTTCCCTTTTGCACATGTATTTAACCGGGTCCATCCTATGTAATTACAGTGTGAATTCTACATGAAAATATGGCAATCATTGCATGGGTGATGGCATAACATATTAGCATTACTAGCAATATTTGTTTTCTACAATTGTTTTGGATGAGTAGTACCCTATGTCACTATAGATTACATTAGCATAAATAAAATATAGTTAGTGCTAATAGTGTCAAAATCAAAATGAGAGAGAGAGAGAGAGAGAGAGAGAGAGAGAGAGAGAGAGAGAGTCTTGGAGAAGGGGGAGAGAAAAAGAGGAACATAAAGCACCTTCATATAGGGCCCATGACAAGTCCTCTCAATAGACCTCATCAAGATGTGATTTTCATCTTTTTCTCATTGCACTATAACCTATTCATTCTTCCACATCTCTCTTTCTCTCTGTCTTTGCTTCTTTCTTATTTTCCCCCTTGTCATTTCCCCATTTCTTGCCAAAAATACACAGGAATTCCGCCACCACCACCACAAATATCATCAAATCATGTCTGCACCTCATCATGATTACAGTCGACGAAAAGATTCCAACTCCATAGAGGGCTCCTCCTCCTCCTCCCGACCCAATCAACAACAAGCACCTCAACCTCTTAGCCGATATGAGTCTCAGAAACGCCGAGACTGGAACACTTTTGGCCAGTACTTGAAGAACCAAACACCCCCAGTCTCTCTCTCTCAATGCAACTGTAACCATGTCCTCGATTTCCTTCGCTACTTGGACCAGTTCGGGAAGACTAAGGTTCACTTACACGGGTGTGTCTTCTTCGGGCAGCCTGACCCTCCTGCCCCGTGCACGTGCCCGCTTAAGCAGGCATGGGGCAGCCTGGACGCGCTGATCGGCCGCCTCCGTGCGGCGTATGAGGAGCACGGAGGGTCGCCTGAGACGAACCCTTTTGGGAATGGAGCTATTCGGGTTTACTTACGTGAAGTGAAGGAGTGTCAGGCTAAGGCAAGAGGGATTCCATACAAGAAGAAGAAGAAGAAGAGAAACGGTCAGCTTAAGGCAATTAACGACGAGGCTAATAAGGGTTTGAAGCAGATCACTTCTTAAATTAGTTCCTTTGGCTTCTGAAGATATTGATGGTAATTTTTTTTAATTTTCTACCCAATTACTTAAGTACTATACATATGATAGCTCTACTGCTTTGATTAGAAACCTATAATTCATGATCAGCTTCATATTAATCAGATTTTAAAAGGAGATAATTAAAATGGGTTTTCAACAATTCTTGAAACTGGAGCTGAACAAACTGAAAGGAAAGTGGAAGAGGTGTACTACTTTAATTTGAAAATTATATGATCTAACCATCCACTACAATTTAAAACCTGTAGGCCGCGGAGATCTCTCAATTAATCCATCACAAAACCCTAAACCCACAAAAAACCCTAATTTGCAAAACCGATCGATTTCAAAATCATCTTCAAGCTCTAGCATAATTGACTAGCTAATAGAGTAGTGAGTGATAAAAAAAGCTAAATAGTTTTGTAGGTAGGTAATGCTATGGCCCCCCTCTCTCTCTCTATAAATATTTTGAAGGCATGATTACATTCTCTCTTTCTCTCTCTTCCCCCCCTCCCTCTCTCTCTCTCTCTCTCAATCAGACAAAACTCTGTTTCTGTTGTGTCCTAATTAAATATGTCTCACTTGCTTGTGTACTTTTCATTTGTTGTGATTCTGTGCGATCTAGCTGCTCCCCATGGGTGACCATATATCTATATACGTACGTTGCATGAGTTGTATATACTCAGGACGTGAGAATTAGCGTACGTACATCGCTGATACTGATATATTTCTCATTATTATTAGAAAAGACAGTAAGATTCTCCCCAATCGATATCTTTTTTGTTTATATATTTGTGGATGCATGCAAGTTTATATTATAATACTTTTCTTTTGGTGGATCCAAAACCATATGGAATTTATATGCATATGTTTCACTTTGTTGACATACCATTTGTTTAGTTGTTAAACAATTCATTGCCTTTCTCACATTGCTAATGCGTAAGATCGTTGTGAGTTATTTTCGCGGATTGTAATCAGTTAGGCCTCTAAAGTGTGTTTGCCTTATTTTCATCTAATTGTACTCCATACGATTAGGACTCTATGTCATTTTATAAAATCAAGTAGCTAGCTTGCATATTTAACTTTTTTTAGTTTCTTCTGCAATATTTGACGGCATACATGCATGGCTTTGGTACTTATAGTTAGCTATAGATTGTGTGTCCATCTTGAACAATGAACACTGGAAACTAGAATTTGGAGGTAGACAAAATGAATTAATCATGATCAAATGAAAAGCTAATTGACATCGACCATTCTTGAAGAGAAAGACATCCTTTTCCGGTTCAAAACCCCTCAAGTTTAGGAGTTCTTAGAGGTTGAGCTATTTTAAGAGTAATTAAGATAATGTAGAGATAAATTATCTTCAAATTAAAGTTACAAGACTCCTTCGATCCTTTAGCTAACCCTTGGAGATGCTCATCTTGTTGTACAAAGAAAATATAAAACCAGTCATATTTTTAATTCAAATCAATACATGTCTTGCTTCATAGCCTCAAACACCATAGATCTTTTCATGTCATCACACTTTTCAACAACTTCAATTCACAAGAAAAGAATAAATGTTTTTTTTTTTTTCACGATCAAATTACATTGACATTTGTTGAGAGTATCCCACATTGAAGAATGACAACTTTACTTTAATGCTTAAATAGATTTTGAACCTCTTCACTCGGTTCCAATCAATTTTTGATTGAATACATGCATTGTCAACAATATTGTTTTTAACCTAACTGTAACTATTTATGTCACTCAAGTAGCTGCTGATAGCTTATTTGATGTGGGACAATTGTATATAATTTTTACGCACGGAATTTCTAGTTTTTACGTTTGATTCTTTGAAAGTTATTAGTTATTTATATATTGACTTGCTGTACACCTTGAGTTGATTTGTTAAGATATATATGAGGCTTGTATCTTGGTTAAGTCTTATTGGGAATTGATTATTTCCTTTCAGCGGTTAATATCCCCGGTAGGATCCTAAGATGTAAACACGATTGTACTATCAAAGAGAATAAGGAACAGTTGACCCAAAAATAGGACAGATGTAGCTTTTATATATATATGCCGTACTTGTAGATTCATGTAATTCAGTTCTTTAATTGTATATTATGGACGTAGCTGACTTGAGAGTGTCATGATGTGAATGTGTCGTTTTTACGGTCTTAATTCATTGAGTCAAATTTAATCATCAACAATTTCTGTATACGTGTACTCTTTTCTTTACTTGAATGCTGGAACGAATTGAAAATGTTGTATGATAATGTTAATGTCACATTGTCAATTGTTTCATGGAACTTGTGTGTGTATAGGAAGCACAAGTTATAGGAACAATGAATTCCCTTTAATTACGATGTGAAAATCTTTAAATTTGTCATGAATTTTAACTAGATTGGTGTATTTTTTTTATGTTTATTGCAGGATCACGCAAAAGATAATCTGGATGCAGGATATATAAATGGTGCATTTTAATTGGCAAAAAGACTCGTCTCTTCATCATAATATCGTATTTCCCCCTCTCTGAAAAAATATAGTAATTATATATATGTTAATTATGATGAGCCTAGCTAGTCCTAAATAATCTTTATATACTCGCACAGCAAGCTAGCTCAACGGTTTGTATTTGAAGTTGTAGCCAATCAACAACACCATCTTTGTAAGCTTTAGTTACATATCCTAGACTTTTTCAAATTAAGTTATGTCTAGCTCTCCTGTTACAGCTAGCTTCCATAAACCAGGTACGTGCGAGAGAGTTTTTCTCTTCTGCTAGCACCTAAATTTTCCAGTCTTCTTCTGCTGCCATTTACTTGCCTGAGAAATTAATTTCTCCACAAATGTCCGATCAGAAATGGCTTTAAGAATAAGTATAATTAAGTTGTAAATTGATGTTATATATATGGTCAATTACGTGTTTCCAACCCATGCCACCCACGAACAAGTGTAATGACGTTGTTTTACAGTTTTACTTTGTACAGTGACATAAATTTGATTACTTTAAGGAAATATTTTTGTTCACCACTTTAACCCAAGGTGTACCCCATCATCCACCTCAACACTTGACACATGTTCATTAGGATAACCATAATTAACTCTTTACTTTATATATTTATAGAACCATGGTTATGCTCATGAACACATGTCAAGTGTTGAGAATAGTGATGAGCAAAAATGCTCCCTTAAACCAACTTGATTTAACCTTGCAATGGTAATGAAAACATGTTAACCTCATACCTATAGCTGCTAATTAATTGCGTGAGATTTTAAGAGCAAATCCACGTCACCATCATGGGTTAATTGTTTCTATCTTTCGAGGCATGGATTTCAAATTGGAAGGATAGCATCTCATAGCTTGCTTCTTTCTATATTATTCAAGTATACATATTTTACACCACACTATATTATGACATATAGTATTTTAATTAGCTTCCATTGCAATGCCACAGAGTCCTTCCTTGGCAGGAATGCCCCTTCGCATCCTCACATATCCACTCTCCCCCCATCCTGTGCCCCAAGAATTATTCACCAGCCAATACTTAGTCCCGTTACTACTAGTCCCGTATCAACTGCGGTAACACCATGGTCTAAGTTTGTACTGCATGTTCCAGTGAACACACCACTTGAATAAAACTGGAATGTAGAGCCACTTGCGTCAATGGCAACCGAAATTTGGTTGGTTGGCAACGGCTTGCAACATAGCATTTTCATCGTTTTTAGGCACATCCTCATACTCGTTTATGGACACTGTTTGGGATGCAGCCTTCTGAGTGTTGCAACTAGTTCCATCTACACCCTGGTAGGGGTAATTAGCTTCAGTTGTCAGGCCTTTGTTGTGTTGGATGAATTGGAAAGCGTACTCCATTAGATCACCTTCACAACCATGATCCTGACCAGCAGTGTCACAATCCACTAGCTGTTGCTCTGATAGTGGGATTAAGTTTCCGGTTCTGAGCTGGTTAACCCCTTCTGTGGCTGCCACGACTGAGAACTCCCAACAACATCCCATAAAATTGAAACAACATGCGTCATCAATTCAATAACATGTTATGTTATGAAACTGTGAATGCGTCATCATTTAACAACTTGTTTAATACTTACCACATTTGCCTTGGTCCTTGATAGGCGTCACTGCACCCTTTTCTCTCCAATCCACAGAAGGTGGCGCATCAGTGACATTTCCATATCCAAAACTTGTAGCTTTCATGGAATTGGACACGATCAATTTGGAGGATCGTTTCGTGTAACCATTACGAATTTCCCGAAACTCCTCATTGGTTAGATCTGCAAATTCAGTTAAGCTTAGAGTGAGGTTCTGGCCCATGTGTTTGTTAAAAGAATCTTTATTTGTACTGAGGTCTGCAAATTCATTTGCACTGACTTCCAACCTTTTGGTTAAAGAATAATATTCTTTCCAAGGCTAGTTGGTCTGGCTGTACCTCTTGGTGCTCTGTGTTTGTTTTCATCTGTTGGTACCTATGGAAATGGAGAAACCAATCTATTTTTACCGTTGAGGAGGTGACGCCCTTCAACCCAAGGCAACTTATCTTATCAGCTCTTTCTGAATGGAGTAATGCTTCTTGTGGTGATATTATAGCTGGAGAGAGTGCAGATTTTTTTGACGTGGTGGGAATCTCCTAATACTGGAATTTTCAAGTTGAATGTGGATGGATCTTGTAAACCTGCATCTGGTAATATTGGAGCTGGAGGTGTCCTCCGCGACTCCTTTGGAAATTGGATTAAGGGTTTTGCTGTGAATTTGGGAAATGGCCAAGTTCTTGAAGCTGAGTTATGGGGTCTATTTTTTGGTCTCAAAATGGCTTTGGATAAAGGTGTCAACAGGCTCATCACTGAAATGGACTCAGCACTTTGTGTCCAGTTTATCCAACAAACTGTAGCCTATCGTTTCCATCCTCTGGCTGGCTTGCTGCATAGCTGCGGTACTCTTCTAAGGCAATTTGAGAACTATCAGATTCAACATACATGGAGAAGAATTATCTTGCTGTCTTGCAAGATGGAGCTACAATCTTGATTTGGGCATTTGCTTTTTAAAAAATACCCCTGTGGGGGCTAGTGATGTACTGGTTGATGACTTGCTAGGGGTCCGTCGGGCCCGTCAGATTCCCCTTGACAAAGTCTAGTTGTTCTTTGGGGTTTGTCCCCCCCATTTCATAAAAAAAAAAAAAAAAAGCCTCAATGAACTCCAAGTTGCCCTTGAATATCACGAATCGCCTCTCTTTCTCTTCTGCATCCTTATAAAAAAAAAACTGACCCAAATTGAGCCATCCAGTGTTCATTTCTCGCCAACATGGTTTTCTCATCATAAATTTGGCGAGACGACGCCTGAGAGGAGCAAATGGCCAAAATGAAAAGAAAAGCTAAGCAGAAGTATTGGCCTTGATTTGTGAGAGAGAGCCATGGTAAATAGTAAATAAGCACAAATGGTACGTATTCTATGGAAATATATTTAATCTTTGATGGGCACAAGACATTCAATGAGCATCTGGGATTTTATAGACAAACTACTTGTGAGCTGTCCTTTTCCTCATAGTACTAGAAGGGTACCTGTCTTTCTACGTGCCTTCGAAGATTGTCTGACACACAATAATTCAATTTTTTGGGCCGTTAATAATTATTTATTTGCTAATTTCACATTATCCTTTACTAAATGTATAAGAAGATTAGCTGAACTAACTTATTTTTTGATAGATGAGTAATTGATATGGAATTAAGAATGGTGGAGTCGGTATTGCAAGTTTTTTTTATATTTATTTTAAGGAAATGAACAAGTGATCCATTACAAGTCATGGATCCTCTTCGATCTTAATCATTTCATAAACTACTTAACGTATTAACCAGGCACAGAATGATTCAATTTTCGGGGCCTTAATGATGATATGGGTTGTGATGTGTGTCAGATCCAATTAGAACACATCATTATTTATTTTCTACTTTCACGCTATCTAGCACATTATTTAAATATAAAAAAAAGACCAAGTTTTCACACAAAAATTAAAAAAATTAAAATCAAACTACTATGGACCATGGAATTTGAGCTTAGTATATAATTAAGGGCTAAATTGATAGTTGATATGTTAAAAGTTTAGTATTTTGATTAAGAGATTATTAGGTTATAAGATAGATTTTAAATCGTATTTTTCTTCTCTTTAATTAGGTCCTAAATTGAATCTTAATTAAGAATTAATAAAGTAAAAAATAAAAAGACTAGATTAACCGATATGGCAATATCTTCACGGATATAACACTTGAGTGCACTTCTAAGTACGCTTCTTTATATATACTAGTTGTGATTCACGAATCATAACCGTGCATATATCATAATCATAACCGTTGATTTCTTAAACTACAATTTATCTATCTTTGCAATCAAAAAAAAAAAAATTCACTGAAATTGGAGATTGATTTAATATCAGACGGTTTTCGACTTCAATTCCTTAAATTAGTTATGAAAATGCTTGTGCGCTTTGGCGAACTGCTCGCACTCGGGACGAGCTTTCCCAACAACCAAACCAAGAGGGTAGGAAACACGCTGGCTTGGTCCGATGAAAACGACACAGTCTCCTTCCAATAGGTTGAGCTTCCAGGTGGCCACCGGCGCGGTTTTCGATTTGTTGTTAGGGTCGACTTCGTGGAAAATCTTGCATTCAGGGTCAGGGCTGTGTAGCAATGTCACTTGACAATCATTCAGAGTCCCCTTAGATTTTTCCAACTCAAATACGTATAGTCCAAGCTGGTTGGTTTCGCCCTCTTCCCTGGATTTTATGTTCCCCCCCTCCCTACACTTCAATCGCACCTTCACCTAATCAATGCCCATGCATGCATGCATAAATCTCATATTCAAATCTTATAAACGACATTTCGGTAGTTGTTACCTACTTATTAACGTTACGTACCTGGAATAATCTTATTGATCTCGGTCATAGACTTCAATTGGCAGTTGCCACAGTAGACCAAGTCGAAGAGATAGATTTTGTTGTTGGTGGTGTTGGAGTAAGTGAAACTAAGGAGGGACAAGAAACAAAAGGCAAAGGCAAGAATGGTAGTGCTAGACTTTGTCGACATTGTTGATTTCGAGTTTGCTTGTGTTGGTTCTATTCTATGTATTGCTGGTGATGAATTAGACAGGGCTTTCATCTTCTTATAGAGGGAAAAGAAGCAAAGAATGCGTATATTTTGGAGAGTTTGTGAGCCTTCGTTTGTTTACATGTGAAATTGAGACAATTACTCACCACCTTGACCCGCTCTTGATGGGATTCGAGTTCAGGAGAATAACTTGCCTGCAACAGTTGATCAACAACTTAAATGAATAAAAATTGATGATTCGAGAAGGTCACCATGGTAATTATATATGGCTGCAAGCCAATAGCAAAGGACCTTAATGTTGGGTTTGTTTTGATAGAAAACTGTTAATAATAATAGAGTATTATTAAACGAATTCTAAAATTAACTGAGTACATCTTAATATTTAAATTAAAATGTAAAATTAATAAAGTATATCCTATTTAACTACCAAAATACCTATAATACACCCTAATACACTATCACACAAACCAAACCCATACAGCTCCTCAATTACACTTCCAGCACGAGCAATGCTAGAGAGAATTTACTTGCGAAAGTTTCCGCCAACCATCAGTCAAGCACAACTTTCTCTTCTTCATCCATAGACACACTGTCAATAGCATGCAACGATGTTTTTTAGATAATAAATAATAAATAATTTAATGCATTTCTCAAGTGCATACATTATCTATGCAAACATAAAATGCCGCAATGAATCTGGCTGAGTGTATTGATTAGTTTACTGATGGAAAGCTTATTGCTTGGGAGCGTTGTATGGGAGTCTATCTGTCATGAAGGCATACACCTGCACAACCTTCAAGATCTTCACCATTGGAATCGGATCGAAAGACTATGGATCGTCTTATAAAGAGGCCAATGGGTTGGCTAGGGTAACCCAACACCTGAAAAATTTTACGTACTCATCATTGCAAACAATGGCAGGTCCAAAAAACAAAAAAATGCATATTCCCAATTACATGGTTGTGATGTAAAGTGTAATTATTAAAATTACATTTATTTTATAATTAAATTTTTTTTTTTAGTTAATTAATAATTTAATAAATAATTTTGTAGTATAATGTACTCAGTTAATTTTAAAATTCATTTAACAACACTCTAATAATAAATGCAAGACTTTGAAAATACACGTTATCTGCCCAATTTTATTATTTTTATTTTATGTTTCTCACACACACTACTAATATGCTATCCCACTCCACTCGTCTGCAAATCAAATGTCATTTTCCATTAGGCTAAAACCCATTCGCATTATCCCCCAACTTTAAATGTCAATCAAAAGTGGTTTATAGTAGAGAAAGAGCAGGCCGGGAGGCAAAAGAGAGTAAACAAACTAGGCCTGCTACTAGCCAGAGAAAGCAAACAAGAAAAGGCACAAGACAAGAGGACCACGTCTACCAAAGTACAAAGAGAGAAGTTACCTACTTTTATGTATTGCAAGAAAAAATTAGATTTGTGGCGTTCAAACTAAAAAGCTAATACAGCCAAAACCAAATTCATTGGACCAATCTAAGCCGAGTACAACTGCCAAGCCGATTAAACTTGTTCCCAAAATAATAATAATTTAGAAAGAAAAAACCAAGATGAAAAAAGAAAAGAAAGGAAAAAGAAAACTTGGGACTGTTGTGCCAGTAGTTTCTCTAGGTCCAGTATCAGCTGCAACAATATGTACTTTGTAGGATAATCAAGAAGATACTACATTATGCTTCCCATGGAAGTCTACCATTAAAGCTCTCCCCGCATATAAATATCTGCAACACGAGAACCCACAAAACCATTCTTAGAAATCAAATTTGCAATAAAACTCTGATTCAAGATATGCCAACACGCCACGATAAACTCAGGTGACTCAAAACCACAATCACAAGCAGGACGAATTTACTTCAAGCAATACAAGAAAGATCAGAAAGCATCTAACTCAGAACTTTAATGGGAATCTTCATCTTTTGCTATCAATAAGCCCTGAAACCACATCCAAAACATACGCTATGAGTCACCCATTTCAATGTCAAGTCATGTCTAACTCAAGTACTTTACGTCTTTTTATTGAAAAAATGGATTTCTGTTTATGGTGTCCAATGCCTGCAGTTTAAGACTTGTTTATTGAAACTACCTCTGTTAGCGAAAGCACTAATTCCTCATGCATAATTAGTTAAGAACATCACTAAAACTGCACATTACAACGATATAATTCACTCACCAGCTACCCTCGTGGAAAACATATCACTCCACTGTTAATGTTACCAACCTAGCAAGATGATTTAGTGAACGTTAGTAAAGGCCATGAACTTAGATTCCCAGGGAACTGATGTTTGACATTCTCTAAACCCAAAAGTTGTGAGTGAGTATCATAAAATTTTGAACAGAGCAATAAGATAGCAATCTCAACCAGCACACACAAAGAGGGAGGGAGAGGGCTGAGACATTAATGGAATAAAAAACTTAAATCTGAAAAGATTTACCAGGATATGTTTCTGTTCTTCTGTTCTACGAATTGATAGAACTCTATATAAAACTCTCAGAGCTCAACTTTACAAACGTTCACATCCATGCACAAAAGCTATAGACAACAACAGGGTGAAAATAAGTTGTGTTTGTTGAAATTCAACAATTATATTGTAAATGCAAGAGGATGTAAGAGAAGCATGCAGTAGAAGGAAACCAAGCATGTTACTTTACTCGAACAATTTAGAATTGGGAAAAGTTTATGGAACAGACAAAACAAGAATTATTTTGGTGTGTCATAATTATCAGATATTTGATACAGCATGAAATCAACAGGTTTCTAAAACCATCCACACTTCAACCAGCTGGTGATGAGCACCAGAATGCTTCAAAATGCATGAAAATTCAAGGTAGAAATGGTTATCCATGAGATAAAAAAGTTGTGAGAAAAGGATTTTAACTGGCTCACAAAAGTAAGCAAAAGGCAGATTGAACACCAGCTCGCTCCATGAACAAGCTAAACCCACCCCCGACCCCTAGCCAACCCGACCTAGCCTCCATAGGATACATATGTTTGCCATCATCAATTATTCTCGAAATTAAAACTTAGTTCAGGTTAAGTTAAGCCCGACCAAAGCTTTGAATTCCTCCAAATAATTCAGAGTTCTCCATATCTCTGAAACATTGTTCAGATACATGAATTGCATGACAGGAGCTTTAGCAACTCAAACCCACCAAGTTCCTAACGTATGAAAGCCATTTAACAAAAATTAACCCTCTTAAATCATGCTAAGAATACCTAGCCAGATAGGTAAAATGCATAAAAGTCTAGGAATCACACAATAGCGATGGCCTTCGTGTTATAGCTTATAACCAATACAAACAGGGAGCTGAAATTTTGGCAGTGGAGACAAACAAATGGTTTCCAATTAACGTATGCAATACAACTTCAATGATTGATTTTACTACATTGCCAAAGCATAGTTCAGAGTTCCAATTAAGAACCCTAATTTTAATTTCTCAATCAGGGTGGGGTGAGTGTGGATCTCCAGAATTAACAGATGCTTCAAACCCAAGGTATATCAAGAATCTCCACAACAGCTTTTTCAAACAATTAAGTAGGTATTCCCCTTACTACCACAAACAATAAAACATCTATCAGACCATCCAATCAATTTAAGCCAAAAGATTATACAAGCACAAACCAAAAACTCCAGACCACAAAGACATAAAAGCATCCATCAAACCACAACTCCATCCAATCATCATTTTAAGTGAATATATTTTACAAACTCAAACCAAACACACACAAGAAAGAGGAAAGATTTGCCTCACCATTAGAGCCAGATCGCTTGCCGTGCTTGATCCGCTCGAGCTGGACCTGCGTGTCCATGAACATATTCATCCTCTGCACCTCCAAATCATTGGCGAATTGCATCCTCTGCTTCTCCAAGTCCACCATCTGCCTCAACTTTTCGGCCTCCACTCTCTGATACACCTCCCCGAACCTCTCAATCGCTCTCGCCAATCTCTTCAACCCTTCTCCTCCTCCTCCACCTCCAATCTCGCCTCCGCTATCTCTCTCCCTCTCCATCTCAACCTCCTCATCAACCTCGTAGTTCACCTCGTCGTCCTCATCCTCGTCCTCGTCGTCATCATCCTCAGCCTCTGCCGCTGCCGCCGCAGCCACAGCCGAGTAATTCATCCTGAAGAAACCCTCGTCGACCGCCGCAGACGACGCAGACCGCTTCTGCGGCAGCCCCACGGCCGTCACAACGGTCGCCGGAGACGGAGTCTTCCGATACCCCAAAGGCAACGGAACAGCGACCGGGGGCGAAGGAGACGGCTTCTTGTAGTTAGATCCGATGAGAGCGTCGAGCCTCTCGAAGAAAGGCCAAGAAGAGGTTAGGGTTCCGTTGGAGGACGAAACCCTATTCATCTCGAACTTGTACTTCTTCTTGATGGTGTCGATGCGGTTCTTGCACTGGACGTCGGTGCGGTGGGTCTTCTTGGTGTGGCCGTGAAGGGCGTTGACGGCGTCAGCGACCTCCTGCCAGTCCTTCTGACGGAGGCACCCGCGGTTGAGCTCGAGGTAACGGCGGCCCCAGGCGTCGACGAGAGTGGAGGTAGCGTCTTCGCTCCAGCAGTCTTCGCGGACGGGCATGGGGCGAGGGTTGGAGGAGGGGGTGGTGGCGGTGGCATGGGACGGCGTCATTTGGGGGTCCGTTAGGTCACCCATCGTCGGGAACGGAAAGTGTTTGGTTGGGGGTTGGAAATTGGGGGGTGGGGGTTTGTCCGCGTGGGTGGGAATAGAGAGAGAGTGGGTGTAGTTAGGGAGTAAAGGGGTCGCGTCGGTGGGGGGAGAGCGCCGGCCGCATGAGCCGCGAGTGTAGGAGGAAGGTCGCCGGGATGAGCGCGTGAGGTCTTGTCGATGTCATTAAGGCTTTAGTGGCTTCGATTTTACCGGCTCGGCTCGGTCCGTTTCCCATCGCATTACTCTCCGCCCGCCTTATCGGATTATTATTTTTACCGTACTCGACAATAACACTCACTAACAAATCTTTTGCTATAAACCTTTTGTTTTTTTTTTTTTCCTTTTTATGTACAACAATCCATTTGGATAAGTTCGAGGAATATCTCGTATTGTTTGTTAATTATCAAATCAAATTAAGCCAAATCTTTTATTTTTATTATTTTTTGCTCTCTAAACTCCTCTTTAATTCATTACAACTCAAATTCAAATCGGTCAGATCTTATATGCTTGAAATTATTCATTCAAGTTTGTTATTTATCTCTATTTTAGTAAAAATTTAATTTCTTAAAGTGGCAACTTGTTGTCTATACATCATATAAACCAAACCATATAATTTCAATGAAATGAAAGACGAGTCATATAATTGGCTCATTGTCAAAGTAACATGGAAAGTTGCGTGCCCAACTTCAAAAGCACAAGAGTTATAAGAAGTTCTTACAACCTACATTGTACGTGCGGGACAAGTTATATCAACTTTCTACCAACTTTTAGAGAATAAAATACCTAACAAAAACTATATGTTAGACTAGAGTCTAAAGTGGAGGCTTCTTCCCATGTCATGCCTATCACATGACCTAATTACATGGAAAACCATACTAAATCCACAATATCGTGTGGTAAGTTTCAAAACATTATAATGTGGGGTATAAATCTTTCAAAGCTCAAAAGAAGAGAAGAATTTGCATGTAACATGTTTCATACTCAGTTATCTTTGCATCTTTCATCACATGATTGTTGCAAACACAATAATATTTATATGAACCCCATTACATCTAACAATTTTGACCCAAGAGAGGTAGTTGTCCTTGAGACTCTTCGGCTCTCAACTGTCCAAAAAAAAAAAAAGGTATGTTCTTGAAGCTATATAAAACACATAGCCTCATGCTATGGTTTGTAACACTTTGGTCACACAAAAAAAGGCCTTTAAACTTTACTTGCTACTTTCTCCGGATTATTTTATATTTTGTGTTGTATGGAAGTGAATATTATTTTTGTAGTTATTTTTTCTTAAGAAAAACGTTATTCACACTCCTTAAGAAGCTTCGTAATATGCTTATGGGATAGTAGTTTTATATGAACTTCTTCCGAATAAGAAATTTCTTAGTAGTTTAAAATAAGATTGCATTTTTAAAAAAATAATAATAATGACAAAAGAATCTTTCTTCTTACTAAGTAAACAAGCTCATGCATTTTCGTAACTCAAAATGACACACACACACCAAGCAAAGCTTTAATGTCCCTGCCGGAGCAGAGTAGGTGAAATCTGCCACATGTAAAGTCGGAGTTTTGCAGACAACAAGATCCAACGAATTGTATGTGTCCACGTGTCAAATATATGAACATTACAAAAAGGAAAATTAAAACACACAAAAATAATTTTCCTACACATGTGTGGGTACTAATGCTTTGTTTGTATGCAATGGTATATTAAGAAAATAAGGGCTCATTTGAGACTGTTTCTCTAAGAAGTATTTATGCTCATAAGTGTTTCTGGTAAAAATGCTTTTATTATAAAAATGTTGAAATCTTCATAAGAAATCAAAGTGTTTTTTGAAAAAACACATGTTAGGTGTTTCTCTAAAAAGAGTTTCTAAACTTTTTTGCCAAATACTATCAGATATGCTTGTGGTTGGCTGAAAGAGCTTTTATCCCTTACAAAAGCACTCCCAAACAACCACAAGATGTGGTGCTGTTGGCAAACTGCCACCTCCAGTTGGCGAGCTACTTGGTGCCTCAATGACAAGGATTCAAAACCCGTTGGAAGCATTTTGTGGCGAGGGACAAGTCGAACTCTGAGCGGGGATTGATCACACCTTTCGTGTATGAAGACACCTCGTAGTATTTACCCAAAAAGCCCTCCCAAACAATACAACAATAAAAATGCAAGGAAATAAATACAAAATGTCATAAAGAAATGGAAGTAAAGGTGGAGAAAGTGACCGGCCCTTTTGTTTCTTCTTATATTGTAATCGATGAAAAGTGTGAGAGGCGCCGCTTCAATAAGAGGAAGAGGAAAGAATTGCATTTTGTGCATTTTCCCCATTTCTATATATTATTCTGCAACAATAAAAGAATACTAAAATATCATTTCCTTTAGTCTTTATGATCTCCTGGTTTATGGGTATGGGCCTATTGCTATATGGTCCACATTATTATTATTATTCTGAGAAATGGCCCACATTAATTTAAGAATTGAGTTTTAGAAAGTTGGTAGCTTTTGTAGCTTCTTCTGGTAGCAATTTTATTTTATTTTTAAAATTAGTTGTTTAAATCATCTTGCCATGTATAATCAACTCCAAATGATGGGTTTGATTTTCTTATTTAGCTGATATGGTTTTATTAAATATTGTTACTGGTTTGATAGGTCTTTGTCAGATTTATTATTCTATTTTTCTCCCTAACAAGTACAGTATCAGAAGATTTTTTTTCAACCATATATCTTCACATTTAAGTCATGTACCTTCCCTTCAATAATTTTGCTTTAAAATCTCAAAACATGTACTAAGGTCCAGGAAGTTAGGTTGGTGCAAAAAGAGTGAGTGATCACTTCTTCCATGACACACTCTCTCAAACTCCCCACAAAATTAGTAAATTTGGTACTACTTCAATCAGGCGTTATTCGACTATAGTCTAGTATTATATTGAATTTTGATTAAATTTTTTTATATACCAACGATATTAGAGAAGAGAAATTCGAATTCATGACTTCGGGCTATATAAGTTCTTGGTTTTTGTATGGTGCGTATTATATATTGTTGTGATGTATGTGAGTGCAATTGATTAACCTACTGCTATCTGACACGTGCCAATGGATGAACCACTGGATGAGATAACATTTCAATCATATCTGAACTCTGTCACACCTTTTTTATTTGTTGGCCCCAAATGGTGGGACTGTCAAGTGTCAAGAAAATTCATAGAAGGGGGATCAGAACATGGGTTTGCTCATCAAAGGCTCAACCATCTGCCACCAGCCAATGTGAAAAAAAAAGGGTCAAACCCTACTGTGATTACCTTTACAGGATGCCCTTGGCACCATCTATATCTAATTAATCATTCTCTAAGAGAACAATGCTTAAAGACATGCCATATACCCACTTGTTAGCTAGTGCAAGCTAGATTTGCATTATCCTATACATGGTGGAAAAAAACTTTGTGTGGGGACTATCATTTTCCATCCACCTCAATGTGACTTTGATCATCATATTAACAAATATATTCATCCTAACTTTAATATATCTGGAAAGAAAAAAGAAAAGAAAAAAAAAAAGCAGATGATGAGTTTGGATGATGTCTTTCCCATCAAAGGTGCCATCATACTTTATCAGAAGTGTATCCGACTTTATTATTGAACTCAACACATCTCGTGTATTCCAAAAGATGTGATTAATAACATAATTAGTAAATACGAAAGATAGATGTGCCTATAACATTTTATTATCGTGATTAATTTTCACCACATAAGATTTATGCAATATTAACACTTCCCAATAATGGGAGATATGGAATAATCATTACACTAATATTGGCAATACAAAAAGACTACCGACACTTGTGCGAATTTCATTTTCATTTTCTTGACGAAATTGTATGACATAAAGGTAAATTATTAGATAATATATTGCAATGGCACTTCAATAATCATATCACAATCACCTTATTTGTAACTTCAAATTTCATTCCATGTATGTGATAACATCGGGAACTGGTTTCTCTCTCAAAAGCTTTTCCCTTAGATAATGAACTCCTTCATCCACAGAAAAGGAAGAAAAACTAAGCAAAACCAAAAACCCATAACAAGTTTCTTCATCTTTTCTCCTCTCCAACATTACAAAATTAAATCATTGCATGAAACAATTAAAACACAAACACACACACCGCACTGAACTATGACCCAATTATGGCCTTCAAATATATATATTTTTCCTGCGAACCCACCACAAAATAAAAACAATAATTAACACCCTCATAGACTCATAGTAGACCTTGTTGCATATTATTTCTTCTTTCTCTATTAGTTCCTTCCTATATATACAAAAAACAGAAGAAAAAAAAAGGGAAAAACAAAGGAAAAGAGGTAGAAAGAAAGAATAATAGGCAGCAACCCTATTGGCCATATGAACCTTCAAAATGAATGATGAGAACTAAGAAGAAGATGATGAAAAGAAGAAGCCGACAATATTACACATCACTTGGTGACTCACATATGCTCTCTAAATGAGGCCTCCACACCCCAACACGTCCTCGCCGCCGATCCCTCTGAGACGAATGCTTCTCCGACAGTATTTCGCTCAAGTACTGATCAGATATCAAGAGGTTGGTCATGGCGATGCTGTTCATCACAACGTTGTTGTTGGTGGTGGTGTTGGTCTCTGTGTCCTTAACCCTTTTCTTCTTTGCCGACGATCTTGTCTTCGCTGATGTCTTTTCGGATGTCTTAGAAGCAGCAGGCACTGGCATGAGGAAGTAAATCTTTCCGCGTTGCAGCTCAGCATCGGGTGGAACAATCACGATCTTGGGGACGACACCGTTGTGATCGGACGGCGATGAGGAGGGCTTCTTGAGGACGTGCTTAGGGTAGGCCTTCATGATCTCGCTGGCCCGGATTGTGCCGCTGATCTCTTCGACTTTGCCATTACAGTGTACGACTCTAATCACATCCAGAGCTCCACATGGCAGAATGCAAGAGATGCAGCACCTGATGGTGTTTTTCATGGCTGCTGCTTCTTCCTACTGATTTCTCTTTCTCCAAAGGTCTCTCTCATAGAGAGAGAAAGAGAAGAGGAGGAGGAGGAGGAGGAGAAGAAAGGAAGAAGTAGGGAATGAAAGAGAATGAGAAAGAAAAGTCTCTTTAATTAACCCTTTTGTTTTTTTTTGCCTATGAGAGAGAGAGAGAGAGAGAGCTCTCTAGCTATGAGAGAATGAGAATCAGTATCAGTGACCTAAAAGAAAATTGTACCAAATGATGGTTTTATTATATAGTAGAGAGCTTTTTCTTTATCTCTTTTTTCTATACGGAAATCTTTTTGATTTGTGGGATGGGAGGGATGAGGTGATGGGGGAATTTTTTTGCTCATGAGTTGCTTAGGATGAAATTCATGGCATGAATAATTGCACCTCACTCTGTACTTTGCCCTTTTGGGATCCATCATTTAGGGCCCCCTCTCCCATCCCTCTCCCCTTCTCCTTCACCAAGTTCAATAATTTGGGGTTGGTTTTAAAGGGTTGGGGGCCTTATGGGTGGCACATGTTGGTGCACGACTGCCAGCAAAGGGGTACCCTGGCTGATGATCAAGTGTTTTGGTCTAGGCCTTACACGTGTCAAAACATGATTGAACATCTACGATCACTACCATTTACTAATGTAGGTGTGTGTGGAGGCTACTTGTGTGTGGGGTTCATTGAGAAAGAGTGAGAGAGAAATCGATCGGCTTTGTTGGGAGTGAATTGGGAAATGAGGGTAGGAAATGGGGCATAGGGAAAATCTTCTTTTGAGAGGGGTTTTGTGATCTTTCAACGTTTCAATATCCCGAGCAAGATCATGTGGGTTGTGGTTTTCATTGGAAAGTGAGGTGTGATGGACTATAACTTCTTTAACTTTATACCTCCTTTCTGGTTTCAGGTTTGTGAAGTGGTTTGACCCCAGTCAATCTATTAGCCTATTTTGCCTATTTGCAAAGGGATTTGTTCACATCATCTTCAAATAGTACGTCTCACACTAATCAATAACTCACAGTTATCGCTTTATTTATACACAACATTATTGATTATAAACCTCGTTTATAAATTACAAAGATGATTTCTAATCTAAAATATAATGAAGTTATAATTCAAGTTGATCGATGAGAACAAGAAATGCGATAATTTTTTTCTTCTATCGTAATTTAGACTTTAATGATGTTGGTGGAAGTAAATCAAAAAGTCCGAAGATAAGATCATGACACCTGAGAAATTATTCAACTTGATCACTTCAGAAAAGAATTCCCAAGATTGATTTGATGTCCATAATATTATCATATTGACCTTTAGAACATCTCCTTGGAGCCGACCAATTGATTTGATATAAGAAAAATAATGTAGCTATAGTAAAAAATAAAGTTCGATAATTGCAAGTTAATTGTGTCCCATCCATAACATGCCCCCCTTCCCCCCCCCCCCCCCCCCCCCCCCCAAAAAAAATATATGTGAGACGTAGGACCTTAGTCTTAGTGCGGCAAACATGTGAGGCACGGAGGGGGAGGGGCCATACATACATGGTGTTTCATTTTTGTATTTGCAATGAATATATATATTTGGAAATGGAAATTCAGATTTCAAAACTATTAGGTTGTGGACCCAAAAATTACATATCCACTATATTGAGGGTGCAGCAAATATTATAAAGCTCCTTTTCTTTTGCATGTGAATGTGTTGGAATAGTGGATTAGGTAAAATTCAAATCCGGAGCCCACAAAAGTCTACTAAAACTTTGCAAAAAGAAATAAAGAATTGTGTTCGGAAATGTTTATGAATGACTTAATATTCATTTGTTTATTGTTATATTATCTGCGAGATATTATAATAATGGAGGCCGAACAAATCCAAACCTTATTAATGAGTCGTTCCGGAAGGGTCCAAATTTCGCCAGCTGAAAATTCAACCCCATTCTAAAATTACGGGACCCTGTTTGGTACCCCACGACCAAAAACAAGCTATTCCAAAATCCATTTATCATGTCAAAGGCTGCCTTTCTACACCCGATGTGCGGTTCTAACTTATAAATTAAGTTGAGAAAAAGATTGTATGTTTTAGATTAAGTTGATTATGTTTGCTCGCTACAGTTCGGTGTGCGGTTCTAATTTATAAATTAAGTTGAGAAAAAGATTGTATGGTTTATATTAATTTATAAATTAAGTTGAGAAAAAGATTGTATGGTTTATATTAAGTTGATCATGTTTGCTTGCTACAGTTCGGTGTGCAGTTCTAACTTATAAATTAAGTTGAGAAAAAGATTGTATGGTTTAGATTAAGTTGATCATGTTTGCTCGCTACAGTTCGGTGTGCATGCATTGCATACGTAAACTGTAGTAAGTATACTCATTAACTTATGATTGATAATCGTTGATTTATACATAAATAATATATTACAGGTACTTGTGAGTCGTGACAATATTTTGTTGAAAATATTTACTTTGGAAAGGAGGAATTCAATACAGAACATAGGATGCAAAAATAACTGCTTTTACGCGCTTGAGCTACAACTCTCTTGTCATGTATAGAACGAATTTTGATTAGTTAGACAGAGCCTGAATCGAAATTTACGAAAATGGAGGCAGACTTGGCCCGCCTACGTTTATGGATTAAAATCTGGAGCCCGGCCTTGAAGATTTAGGGCCTGGCCCCATTTTACATGCTTGGTTAGTCCAATTTATCCCACATGAGTAGTCCAGTCCTATAACGATGGTCCAGTCCAAGGGCTGAGCACATGCTTCACAAAAATGAAATATCGAGAAAAGACGATTAAATCCGAAATGGAAAAATGAAAATTAGTTTCGAACTTTCCACATTCCAAGACGATGACAAGCGAAAACAATAAAGTAAATTTAGGTTTTACTCATAAAAAAACTTTCACTTTTGGAAAAAACCAAAGCTTTTTGAAAAAAGACAGAATAACCTCTCAACTTTCAAACCAAAGACATGCAAATGTAAAGGATTTCTTAGGAAATCAAAAAATAAATAAGGACAATTTTGTCCATTTTTGCTTCTTTTAAAAATTTTCTCTCTCCTTTGGGCTTTTCCAAAATCTCCCAAACAATAATAAAATAAAATAAAATAAAATAAAATAAAACAAAACAATGATGAGAGAAAAAGAAAAGAAAAGAAAAAAGAAAAAATCCAAAGGTCTCAGACCGTGAGATCCCCAAAATCCAAACGCCAGACGCAGAGAGAGCACCGGAAATTCCACCTCGATTGGACTAACAATGCCAGTATTTAAAACCCCGTTCAACGGCTACTCCATCAAGTTCAGCCCCTTCTACGAGTCTCGGCTCGCCGTCGCCACCTCCCAAAATTTCGGCATCCTCGGCAACGGCCGCCTCCACGTTATCGACCTCTCCCCGGCCCCGCTGGGCCCCGCCGCACCCCACCAGCCAATCACCGAGCTCATCGCCTATGACACCGCCGACGGCGTATACGACGTCGCATGGTCCGAGTCCCACGACTCCCTTCTAGTCGCCGCCATCGCCGACGGCTCAGTCAAGCTCTACGACGTCGCTCTGCCCCCCGCCTCCAACCCCCTCCGCTCCCTCCATGAGCACACGCGCGAGGTCAGCTCCGCCGACTACAACCCCACGCGCCGCGACTCCTTCCTCACCTCCTCCTGGGACGACACCGTCAAGCTGTGGACCGTTGACCGGCCCGCCTCCGTCCGGACCTTCAAGGAGCACGCCTACTGCGTCTACTCCGCCGTCTGGAACCCTCGCCACGCCGACGTCTTCGCCTCCGCCTCCGGCGACTGCACCCTACGCGTCTGGGACGTGCGTGAGCCTGGCTCCACCATGATCATCCCCGCTCACGAGCTCGAGATCCTCGCGTGCGATTGGAACAAGTACGACGACTGCTGCATCTCCACGGCCTCCGTCGACAAGTCGATCAAAGTTTGGGACGTGAGGAGCATTAGGGTTCCGATCTCGGTGCTCAACGGCCACAGCTACGCGGTGAGGAAAATCAAGTTCTCGCCGCACAGGCAGAGCTTGATGATGTCGTGCTCATACGACATGTCGGTTTGCTTGTGGGATTATATGATGGAGGACGCGCTGGTAGCTCGGTACGACCATCACACCGAATTCGTGGTTGGTGTGGATATGAGTGTTCTTGTGGAGGGGCTTCTGGCAAGTACTGGCTGGGATGAGCTTGCGTACGTTTGGCAGCACGGGACCGACCCCAGAGCGCCTTAAAAGGGTAGTTTCTGATTTTCTTGTGATAGTTTTTGAATTGTGAATTTTGTGATTGCTCCAATGCTGCTGTTACTGAATCATAATCCCTTTGATCTTGTATAGAAGATTTAATAAACAAGAAGCTTTATTTTTTTGTTCTTTGGCTTCTTTGATGGGAATGGGATTGCCTATGTTTGCTTGATAAAATTCGGAGCCTCAATTAGTTAACAGCACTGCTTTTTTTCATTATGGTTCTTGCTATTCTGGGATGATCATTTTTTGTGCTTAGTGCTACATGAGACAGTCACTTGATTTCTTCAGCAAGATAGAAATGATAGAGACATTGCAATTGATAGAAATGATAGAGACATTGCAATTGGTACTCACGGTGGATTGCGGGAGAAAGCCATGGGTGGCATTTGTATGGATTATGGTTTGCCATCAGATTATGCCAGTTCCTAATTTTTCTATACGCCTATTATTGATGCTTGACTTACATGCTCTCTTATGATTTGGTATTTCCGATTTGGTTTCAATGCACACAATTAACACTATCTGCTTGGACTATGTTTGTTGCTTGAAGGTAAAGCTGTTGGTTATTCAGAAATGTTATAGTAGGCCAAGGTTTTGAAAGTCATTAATGGCCTTATCGGTAGAAATGGACTCGCTAAGTGTGCTTGTGCGTGCCCAAGAGAAGCAGGGTATAAGTTCCAGAGTTTTAGTGGATGTACTTGTAGGACCAAAAAATGGTTAAGCTCTTTGGATTTATAACATTTAGTGCGTTCTTGGATGCATATAGGATTCTGCAGAGTAAAAGTGCTTACCCTGCTATTGAAAAGTGCTATCTTGCAACATTTCAGCATGTCTCGTAGAAATTTTGATTTAGGATGAAAAGCTAGGAAAGAAAATGACACTAGGAAGCTTGAAACAGTGACTTGATCTCAGCACCCCAACCTATTAATTGGATTTATGTTTTTATTTCCGTCGTTTCTTTGTCAAGTAAAGCATTAACTACAGTTTCTTCAGCTATTCAATTCTACATTTGTCCTGCATTACAGTTTAGGCAATCAGTTGGATTTGTTCCTAGCATGGGATGGGAGTGCACTATACGGTCACTTTGAAACCTTCCCAGCAAACTGGGTAGTCAATAAACTTATTAGCCGGAGTCCAGAAAGCAGGTAGAGCAAAAAATGTTCGTTTGATCTCGACACCAGAAAGAAGCCAAGTTTCCATTTTCTGTTTGGTGAGTGATCATCATACCTTTCCCAAATTTGTAATTTGAAATAGGATTAGTGCACATAAAATGGAGATCAGAAGTGTAGACTTTTGGTCAGTAGAAACTCAAATGAAGTGTGCAGAAGTCAAAATTCTTTTAACATGCTGTAATTAGCTTCGGTGCTTTGTGTGGGCCAATGTTAAGCTGCCCGCATAGGCGCACTAGATTTTATTTCTGCTGTTGAGCTTTGGTTCCTTCTATGATTATATGATTAGGATCCAAATACAGGGAAGGCAAATGAGAATTCAAGAAATCTGATTTACCCCAATGAAAATTCGTATAAAACAATGTAAATTAAGAATCCAAATTGAGGTTACTCTTTTGATGCAGAACTAGGATGATGAAATTTTTGTGTGTGATTCTTGAATATTGTGACGTGGTATGACTCGTCCACGTGGCCATATTATAATATAGTTAACTGCAATTAGGTTCATTTGCTTAGTTGGATGACAGCGAATGTATACAGCTGGAAGAGTGAACTACGTATATTTGACAATTGTCACGCAGGCTCTTTGCTGACATGTCAAGATATGGTCCACATGGACACATCTTGCCATCATTGCTGACATGTCAAGATATGGTGGTCCACTTGGACACAAGCGTTAAACGAAGAGAACCTGTCCTTCACATAAAGATGAAAGTTTTTAGTCTGAGAATCGGGAAGTAATAAGGCTTCGCAAAAGACAAGCGAATACTAGAAACAAGAAACGAGCACATGAAAAGCACATGAGAAAGCACAGTCCAATCCAATGGCAACTTGGCAAGGGCTAACTTAGACGCCAAGCACACAATTCATCAAAAACTCCAAGTCCCAAGACATCCTTAAGCCTGCCATGAGAAGCCAAACTTTCTTTGTTTTTCATGAAGTAACTAACCACACACGGATGTGAGCAAACCAAAACCACCGCCCTTACCTTCTTTATATATAACCCTAAACTCACATTGTCTCCAACCTCAACAGCAAACAACGACTTGTCACCTGAAGCCTTGGCTTGAGATGGTGGTATTTTATCCAACCCAAAAGCAACAAACCCCAACCAAAACACAGCTCATGATCAGCAGCTACCATAGCCACACTCTGTTACCAAACCAGTGTGGCTCGAGCCTTGTCCAAACCATCGACGCCCCGCTGCCCCTGGTCTGGTCCGTCCTCCGCCAATTCGACAACCCTCAAGCCTACAAGCAGTTCATCAAGAGCTGCAGCATGCGTGCCGGCAATGGAGGCATCGGAAGCATCCGGGAAGTCGTGGTTAAAACCGGCTTGCCGGCGAAAACCAGCATGGAGAGGCTGGATGAGCTCGACGACAACATGCATGTCATGCATTATAGCATTGTTGGTGGAGATCACAGGCTTGCAAATTACAGTTCTACCACTACCGTGCACGGAGAAGAGGAAGGGAAGGCTGTTGTGATTCAGTCGTATGTGGTGGATGTGCCTGCCGGGAGCAGCGAGGAGGACACTTGTTTGTTTACTAATACGATCATAGGCTGCAATCTTAAGTCGCTGGCTAAAGTCACAGAAAAGATGGCTGCTAATAATTAATTAGCTTGTAGGCTTAAAGGGTTTTTAATCTTTTTTTGGTTAGAGGTTAAAGCTGGTAATTGTAATTACTTATATTTGAGAGTTGAGAAGGTAGCTTCCCCATTTGGCTTGTTACATATTTTGTGCATGGGTAGTGCGGTTGATGTTGACTTCTTTCTTGTTGTAATAAATATGTGATTTTAGAGTTACTCTGCGCGTTAAGAATCTTCATATGATAGTATACATTTTACTGGGAATCAACTTTATTTTCACTCCAATTCCTTAATGAGAATGTCTCTCATGCTTATTCCGATTCATTCACACTTTGATTGTTACATACTTCGATTTCTGATTAGTAAACATGTCATTTTTCGCTTTACTTTTGTTTTTGCGTATCCACGATGGCCATGGGAACACCGAATATCTCACTCGGCCAGAAATACAAGCCTGAAACCAGTGGGCCACAAATCAATAAATGCATATAAAACCCATCACTATTTTTTAGTTGAAGAATGGAGAGAGCGTGACATTACATTAGATCTACCTAATACCAAATAATTATGATAATATAATGTGAGGCTCTAATATAAAACATTTGTTGGGGTTGTTATAACCTGGCATATTGTTTATTCGAAACCCTTGACAATTAGCATCAAAATGTTTATATATGCTTGAAATCATTTTTGGGATTTCCTCGGTACATATTATAACACGGACAGAGGGCCACCAAGTCTGAAAAAACCAACCTAACAGTTTACCGGAAGTTAGTTACGTACGAGACCAGCAGATAGTTGACGCTAGAGCTTCGATTTTTCTTATCCACAAGTATTCTGTTCTCCTAGTCGCGGCTGTTACTGTACCAAATAAATAAACAAAGTTTTCCAAACCAAAATCAGTCAGATAACTACAAATACATTCATGGGGCGGTCGTATTATATTTATACAAATATATTAATATATATTGTTATTCTTCTATACAGACATTTACACGTTAATAACGTACGGATGTCACTGTAAATAAAAAGAAAAACAGAAAAGAATAGTAAAAAAAATACAAGACGTCAGTTATTCTTCTATACAAATATCATACATGACATCCGCACAATATAAGAGGAATGTCTCTCAAATCCGCCCCAAATCTCCAAATTTTCTATTTAAAAAAATTTATCATACCTTATTACAAAATAAACCTGTAATAAAAAAAGTAAAAAAAATTCTCGCTTGCATGCTCTTCAAATTGATTGAATATGGGAAAGCCAAGTTATAAGAACGTACCCAGTACAAAATTCATGATAACCCCAAGAACCAAAATCAGATCCCAAGATAAAATATTTATAAAAAAATTTATACCTTGTAACAAAAATATTTATTATGTTTTACTTGTTATATTATATTATATATTTATTAATTTAAAAAATAAATATGACTTATTGGGCCGGGTTCAAAAATGGGATAACAATATAATTCCTGATCCGTCACCAATTGAGAATTTTTAAAATTCAGGAATCCCCATACCCCCTTTAATTTATCCCAAAATCTCACCCCATTAGGGCTGAGGACTCGACCCTTTGGAGATTTTTACCATCCCGATGTCTGTACACTGTATAGGAGAAAATATGTATTTATATTGCTAGCAGACTCTTTGGGCAGCTCCAACTCCTATCTTAAGATAAACTCAAATACCCACGTGGAAGTTCACAAGGTACACTTGTACTTGTGACGTAACAATGTTAAAGATAATAAAGAGAAATAATCAACCATATGGATTGAGGCAGTGCGTCAAACTGGTTTGTAACTAGCTCTGTTTTTATATTTTACTTTTTTGTGGATTTTGGAAAAACTTAAATGAGAGAGAAATTTTTTAAAAGAAATCAAAATGGATAAAATTGTCTTTATTTATATTTAGATTTCCTAAGGAATCATTTACATTTGCATGTCTTTGATTTAAAAATTTTTCTTTCTTTTTGAATTTTTTTTCTTTTTTTAGAAGTCAAAATTTTTTTGTAACTAAAACTTACATTTACTTTTTTTCTTAATTTGATATTTGAACTTCAGTTTTAGTTAATTACTATCATGTTAAAGATAATAAAGACAATCAACTAATTCGTTTGTTTGTAATTTGAGTTATGATTGTCCAGTATGAGAGTTTGCAGTAGGGTTGGTAATGAGTCGTGTCGTGTCGGGATAATAAACGTGTCAAGAATGCTCAATCCGAACCCAACTCATTTAATAAACGTGTCGTGTCGGGTTCGGTGATCTTTTATCTTGCGGGTTTCGAGTCGTGTAACGGGTTTATAAAGAATAACATGCATGTTACAAAACTCACAATCGAAAAAATTTTAATTAAAAAAAACAGAGAGAGTAGAGAAAATATAAGGAAAAGAAAGAAAGAAAAAGATAGAGAGATGCGAGAAGAGAGAAGAGAGAAGGAAAAGAAAGAAAAAAAAATAGAGAGAGAGAGAGAGAGAGAGAGAGAGAGAGAGAGAGAGAGAAGAGAAGATTGAAGGAAAGAAAGAAAGAAAAAAGAGAGATGAGAGAAAACTAAAGAGAAGGAAAAAAAAGAAAAAAAAAGGAGAGAAGAGGAAAGGAAAAGAGAGAAAAAAAAAAAAAGAGGAGAAGAGAGACGGAAAATAGAGGAGAACTCAAAAAAAAAAGAAACATTATAAATATCAAAAGGCATACCATAAAATCACAAAGTTGTTTGTAGCATGGTGGATAAGATGTTTGAGAGAAATGAGGATGGTAAGGGTATAATATATACATGGGTATTATAATATACATATATACATGTATATAATATATGTGTATATAGGTGTATCTATATATTATAATATATACATGGGTATAATACATATACATATATATATATATATTATAATAGATA
The DNA here is from genome assembly GCF_000346465.2 of Prunus persica. Taxonomy (NCBI): domain Eukaryota; kingdom Viridiplantae; phylum Streptophyta; class Magnoliopsida; order Rosales; family Rosaceae; genus Prunus; species Prunus persica. The sequence goes on from NC_034012.1 coordinate 2,977,101, forward strand.
ATATATATGGGTATGTTATAATAATAATATACATGTATATATGTATATTATAATATTAGTCCTGATCTCTTGGACCACAGGGGTCCAAGAAATTTGTGGTCACTCACCGTTGGATGTAAATTCAACGGTTCACTCACTCTTGCACTCATTTTAATAAACTTTTTTATACCATTAGATTAATATCCAACGGTGGGTGACCACAATCTCTTGGACTCCTGTGGTCCAAGAGATCGGGACTGATTATAATATATACATATAGTATAAATATAAAATGTATATGTATATATACGTGTGTATATTTATATTATAATACATACATGGGTATAATATATATACACATATATGTATATATGCTTATATATATGTATTATAATATATAATATAATATATATATATTACATATATGCATATATGCTATTATTATAATATTAATATGTATGTGTATATGGGTATATTATAATAATAATATACGTGTACATATCTATATATATTTATATATTATATATGTATATATGTGTTTATATATATACATGTATATACGTGTATATATGTACATTAATATATAATATAATAGAATATATATTACATATATACATGTATACATGTATGCTATTATTATAATATTAATATGTATGTGTATATGAGTATATTATAATAATAATACACGTGTATATATCTATATGTATTTATATATATATTATATGTATATATGTATATACAGAGAGCTTCCATTGAGGGATCCCTCAAATAAGCTTATTTGAGGGACACCCCTTGTAGGCCCCACTCCGGATTGTATTTCACTAATCCAAACCGTTTATTTTGTAGATACTCATTCAAAGATCATCCCTACAAAAAAATCACTTGAATCCGATATCATTTGACCACTCAATTAAGTTATTGAAATTTTAGCATTTTCTTGAAGTACCGTGTTCATTGATTTTGTAAGACACAATTGGATGTCGAAACGGTTTCCGATTTGTCTAATTTTTTGTTAGGATGATCTATGAATGAAGACGTAAAAAATAGATGGTCTGGATCATTGGGAAAAAAATTGTAGGGTACCCTAAAGGGCGTCCCTCAAATAATTTTATTTGAGGGATCCCTCAATAGAAGGGGACTGTATACAGAGAGCTTCCATTGAGGGATCCCTCAAATAAGCTTATTTGAGGGACACCCCTTGTAGGCCCCACTCCGGATTGTATTTCACTAATCCAAACCGTTTATTTTGTAGATACTCATTCAAAGATCATCCCTACAAAAAATCACTTGAATCCGATATCATTTGACCACTCAATTAAGTTATTGAAATTTTAGCATTTTCTTGAAGTACCGTGTTCATTGATTTTGTAAGACACAATTGGATGTCGAAACGGTTTCCGATTTGTCTAATTTTTTGTTAGGATGATCTATGAATGAAGACGTAAAAAATAGATGGTCTGGATCATTGGGAAAAAAATTGTAGGGTACCCTAAAGGGCGTCCCTTAAATAATTTTATTTGAGGGATCCCTCAATAGAAGGGGACTGTATGTATATATATACATGTATATGTGTATATACATGTATATATCTACATTATAGTATATGTGTATGTAATAATAATAATAATAATAATAATAATAATAGTAATATATGTACATTATAATAATATAATATATGCATCTTATACATTGGTGAACATATGACTAGCTAATCCTTTCTTTCTATAAGGGCTTAGTAGTCCCCTCCTAAGGAGGGGCTTAGTAGTCCCCTCCTAAGGAGGGGCTTTTGGTGGGCCCGATATTAGCAATCTCATCTAAGACTAGAATTAAATAAAACAAATATGATATTAAATTTAATCCCTACCAGTCCAAGTCAAACCTATGTACCAAACGAACCCTAAGAGGATACAGTTTTGCTTCGATTTAGTTTGTATCTTGAGATCCTCTTGGTAAGATACAAAAGCCAAAGTGCTCCAAAATACCTATAGTTGACCTTTACCCCTATAATAGTGAATCTCCCTTCTCGAAACCTAATTTTACTTCTTTCTTAGGTCCAACATATTGATCTTCTTCTTCTTACTTACCCCTTTATTTATCTAATTGTTTTGAAGTTTTAAACTTTTAAAGCTTCATAGACGGTTGAATGGTAGGTCTCTCTGCTTCCAGCCTGCCACTCTCAAGTCAAAGGGTCTGAAGAACAGACGGGTAAGGATTTCCAGACCACACCACACCACCAACAAATCTTGGTGCTTCAACAAATAAATTAAAAATTCCGGTATTATTTACAGCAAGTTGGTTTCTTGTCCTGTTTAGAATTAAAGAAAGAAGATTTTATTGAGGGAAATGTTCTAATTGACTGGTAGGTTCAGCCCTGCAGCTGGCTAGGTGACCTTAAATACTTACAATGGAGATGGATCAAAATCAAGCATCTTTAGTGGAAACCCAGTTGAGGAAATCATGGGTTCCCACAAAATTGAGCTGGCTTTTGCTTTCTTCATCTGGGCATCACTGGCATGCTTATCTTCTTGCCATAGCCTCCCAAGTGAATACTCCATAGTGGAGCAAAATGAAGTGCTCAACAACTTCCCTGCAGAAGAGAGAGTGGTGGAGCTCTTCAGGCTCTGGAAGCAGAAGCATGGAAAGGTGTATAGGCAAGCTGAAGAGAGTGAGAGGAGGTTTGAGAATTTCAAGAGGAACCTCAAGTTTGTATTGGAGAAGACTGCAAAGAAGAGGGCTGCAAACAATGCACATGATAGCCAGAGGGTGGGGTTGAATAGGTTTGCTGATATGAGCAATGAGGAGTTTAGGAAGACTTACTTGTCTAAAAAGCTGAAAATGCCCACCAACAAAAGGAACAGTATGATGAGGAGAATGCATGAAGAACCAGTGCATTCATGTGAGGCTCCTTCAGCTTTGGATTGGAGGAAAAAGGGAGCTGTGACTGGTGTCAAGGACCAAGGCAGTTGTGGTATGTTTCAAATCATTTATTTCATTTACTAGTAAATACATTTCAATTTTTTTACAAGTGCATATAAATAGTTCTTCTGAGTACTGTTGTGGGAACACTTTGGACTTGTAAAAGTCAGACACCAGAATGTTTATGATTTCTCCCTGTAGATTGATTCAAAAGGTTTTAGGACAGATGCACTAGACCATCATTGGTTCTTCTAATCAACTCGGGATTACACATACTTTCGTGCTGCAGCACTGCTGCTCTAAATAGGTTCAGATACATAAACTTTAGGATGAAATATAACAGAATTGGTTGAAAAAAGGCGTAAACAATCTGAACTTCGAGCAATAAGTGAGGAAAGAAATGAAACACAACCAACTTTGGGGTCAAAACAAATCTTCCAATAAAACGGGAGATTTTAGATACAACCAATAGAATAGATGAAATGAATTTCCAAATAAGGCCAAGATCTTTAGAACTCATCCTTCATTGACTATTTGGTATCGCCCACTTTCTACAATCAATCGATGATATCAAAAGTCACATGGTCAGGATGTTAAAAGATTCTTTAGAGACTTTTTTTCCCAAAAACTTGTTATGTAGTAAAATAACAATATAGCTTTCAGACCTCAGGATATTACATTTACAAATGTCTTGCAGTGCTCGCTTTTACTGTTTTATTGAACAAACCATTTTTCTTACAAAACTGATATTTGATGATACTGTTCTTCTTCTTCTTCTTTCAATTTTGGAAAACGGCATATCATGCTTGGTGCTCCCAAGTTATAAACGACATGTCCTGTCTGTAAATTGACACTCATGCTAAGTTTTATTGATCTTTTAAAGAAATCTTGTTTTTGTGTTCACAGGAAGTTGCTGGGCATTCTCTACCACCGGAGCTATTGAAGGAATCAATGCAATAGCCACCGGAGAACTCATTAGTCTTTCAGAACAAGAACTTGTGGATTGTGACGGTACCAACGAGGGATGTGATGGAGGCTACATGGACTATGCTTTTGAATGGGTTATTGACAATGGTGGTATCGATACAGAAAAAAATTATCCATACACAGGTGTGGATGGTACCTGCAATGTCACCAAGGTCGGGTTCAACCCTATAGCTTATTAATAATACATATTGTGTTTGTCCGGAACAAATTTTGCCTATTTTCCTCTGTTCTTATTTGTGTGATGCCTTAATCAGGAGGAAACTAAAGTTGTCACCATTGATGGTTATGAAGATGTGGGAGAAACAGACGGTGATCTTTTATGTGCTGCCGTTCAGCAACCCTTTAGTGTTGGTATAGATGGTTCTGCGTGGGATTTCCAACTATACACAGGAGTAAGTCTAATTTATGTTCATTTCACTGGTTGGCTTGGATATCTGAAATGTTACTCAGACATAATTTTAATAATAAAAAAATTAATATGATTCAATCAGGGAATCTACGATGGCGACTGCTCCGACAATCCAGATGACATTGACCATGCACCTCTGGTCGTAGGATATGGCTCTGAAGGCGATGAAGATTACTGGATTGTAAAGAATTCGTGGGGGACTAGTTGGGGGATGGATGGATACATTTACATAAGAAGGAACACTAATTTAAAATATGGGGTTTGTGCAATCAATGCCATGGCTTCATATCCTACCAAGGAGTCATCTGCACCATCCCCAACAGCTCCACCACCACCTCCTACACCAGTGTCACCACCCCCTCCACCAACACCACCTACACCAGTGACACCACCGCCACCTCCCTCTCCTTCACCAAGTGACTGTGGAGACTTCTCCTATTGTCCAAGTGATGAGACATGCTGTTGCCTCTTTGAATTCTTGGACTACTGCCTCATCTATGGTTGCTGTGAATATCAGAATGCGGTTTGCTGCACCGGAACTGACTACTGCTGCCCAAGTGATTATCCCATTTGTGATGTTGAAGATGGTCTCTGCCTCAAGGTATGGAAATTCTATCATTGTTTCATTTCAATATCTACTTGGTGTTTGACACTGAAAACCAACATTATAGTGTACTTCGCAAGTTGCAAACTAATACTTAACCTAGTGTAGCAAGTTATGAAGCATATTAGAAAAGGGAAAAAAGTCGTCAAGTGTATACAGAATCATTTCATTTACCTCTCAAAGTAGATACATAGAATCAATAGAGCCGGCCGTTAAACTAATAACTAATGTCTCTCATATTTTCATTACACAGAATGCGGGAGATTTCTGGGGAGTGTCTGCAAAGAAGAGAAAAATGGCCAAGCACAAGCTCCCATGGACTAAAGTAGAGCAAACAGAGAAGACATACCACCCACTGCAGTGGAAGATGAACCGGTTTGCTGCAATGCGCTGAAAAAGGGAAAGGAAGTTATTGTTTCTGTGAAGTTTGAAGAAGGTTGTCACTATTGGTATTTAAATTTATGTAAAACAGGCATTTGTTCCTCCTGTTTTGTTTTTTTGTTTTTTTAACATATGTTCTTGTGAACATTGATTCATTAAACATATGCTGTAAACGAAACCTGAAACAGAAACATATTTGAGAAAAGTGATTTTTCTCTGCGTGATGCAACGGACAGAATAATTTGATCGATTACAGCTAAGTTTGATGTATTTTATTTTCCAATCTTGTAGCAGATAAGGTTCAAGACAGATTGAACAATTGTTGTCCTGGCTTTGTAATATATGTATGGTCTTTATACAAACCTATTGTACTAATTGCCATTCTTCTAGCTCAACAACAATTCTAAGCCAATCAAAAATTAGACAAAACAAAATACAATATCCATGTAGCTGAAAACTACCTTGTCCCAGTGCATCACACTCAGTTACAACAGTGAGTACTTCTACAAGACAGACTTTCTTCCTTGACAAAGGACCTGAGGGTCCTATTGGTAATTTATGAGGCTCAATTGGAGTTGCAGATTGCCTTGCCTCCTGTGATCTCACTGTGGACTTGGGCTGCCTGCCATGTTATTGCTGAGCCCTCTGCTGCTACTGCAAGAGTTGCTTTCCTGGCTGATGATATTGAGTTTTTTTCCCCATCTATTCTTCATTAAATAAAAACCTACTTGATTCATATATCAGAAAGAAAAGAAAAAGTTAAATGTACTTTCTTGGTATACAAGAGTAGATTTGTAGACGTGTAAAACTAGGAAATAATTTCAAATAATTGTCTAATTATGAACAATCATCCTAATCATTCTATCTGCTTAATTGCAGGTAGTTAGAATAAAATCATTATCAATCTGTTTGAACCAATATCTTCCAACATCTTATTCACATTAACAGTGGTATCTCTAACGATACTTTTATTTACATGAATTTTTTTACAACGGAATAATGCACTAACAACAAAAGTTACTGTCACCACAACGAGACTAGTCATAACTTGATCACAAATATTATTGTCTTCCATCTACACGAGTGGAATTCAAACCTCTGGTTTTGATAACTCATTTGCTACTTCAATTAAATTGTTATAACAAGGCAGTAACATGGACCAACGAAGATACATCATACGGGAGAGTCCCACTCCCCAATCGAATGTCGAATGCCCGTAATGTTCGGTTGACCCAGTCTAATTACCAAAATAACCCCAATTAAGAACAACTTTTGGTCTGTAGGGTGGCCTCCGCAATTTAAGGGAACTTTAGAAAAAGGCATTGCTGATTGACAATCTATTTTTATTGAAGTTACCATGTGGCTCTCTGCCATATCATATGTTATGCCATGTATTTTGTAGACATATGAGACCCAGAAAATAATTCTACTTTTTTCAGTTTCAAATTTCAACAACCCAACTTTGACATTGTCCCAAAAATAATCTTGCCATCCGGAGATAAAAAAAAAGAAAAAAGACGGAAGTAGTGAGAGAAAGTCGCATCATCCATCACATGGCAATGGGTCCAAATATGCTTTCATTTTCCACTTTCATGATGAGGCTCTATGAGCGACACACACTGCCTCATCAAATCATTTGAGTTTCTGTTACATTTTCGGAGCTTTTCTCCTAATTTTCTTTTTCACCACTAAGTTGTAAATTAATCAATTAATTTTTGATTTAGTAAAAAGAAAAAAGAAAAAAAAGATTGAGTATGATTTATAAAGTTGCCACGCGGACAAGGAGTCAGAGAGTGGACTGAAAAGTCTGAAAGTTGAAATAATAAATAAATAGGTCGGTCCACTAAGTTTGGCAGGATTGAAGAAATAAAGGAAAGGAAAGAGATTTGGATCAGCAACGGTCTCTGTTCCGCAACCGTAATGTCCGTGACCACACCTCTTCTCCTCCAAAGGTCTCAATCCCGATTTAATTATTTTAGGCTTTCATAAATAACCCAGCAAGAATCAATGGATGAATAAAAATCCCATAACAAGAAAGATTGAAAGATCAAAACTTTATGGAGGAGGAGAGGAGGGGACCACGTTTCTAGGAACAAGCAAGCAAGCAAAGCAAGGCAGAACAGAGCAAAATGATCAAATGTACCGTACAATGTTACAATGCAGTATAGCAGCCAGCAGTAGTTTTATCTTCTGCATGTGTTTGGTCTTAGTCTACTTTACTCTCTCTCTCCTCTGTTCCGACAATCCATATACACTCTTCGAAAAGTTAAAAACCACATACATACTCAGCTTCTTCCACCTCTCTCTCTCTCTCATCCTTTGGCTTTGCTTTTCTTTGGTTACACTCATTCCCCAAACTCTACGGCATCATTCTCGGAGCCAAATATCAGCAGGCTCAAAGCAATCTCTCGCTCTCTCTCTCTCTCTCTCTCTCTCTCTCTCTCTCATGCAGTGAGAGCCTGAGAGGTATGCCTCTTATCTTCTTCAATGAACTTTTATTTTGATATGGCTGTTTAATGAACAATGGTGTTATCAACTGTAATGAATTTAACTTGCAGAAATACTTTTTTTGGTTTTCTGGGTAATTCTGGGTTTTATTTGAGATAGTTGTTTGTTTCTTTGAAATGGGGGGTTCACAATTAAGTTTCTTCTTTTGGCCCTCACTTCAAGGTTACTGTTTGTTAGATCTTATTGATGGAATTGTGATGAGGGTTGCAGATTGTTGTTGTAAGGGTTAATTCTTTCTTCTTGGCCAGAACTAGTAATTCTTTTGGTTGTGAGACTGTCAGAGTAGGTAAAAATCAGTTCGTCTACTAAATGCTTTTCTGTTAGTTATTTATTCATAAATCCCAGTACCTACTGACTGTCTTTAAATTATTGGATTTGGCTTGTCTGTATAGTTGTTAATGTTTTTATCAACTGCTTTTCTGTTTTGTTTTTTGTTGTTCAAATGTTCTTTCCAGTCATATCTATTACAAGTAGCAAAACTGGAGTTGAGCATGCTAGTTGATATAAACTCTGGTTTGTTTTAGTGATTTTATTCTTCTCCGTTTCAGGATTTATTTCAATTGGGATGGTAAGGGATTTACCATGATCTTTTATGCCATCCCTGTTGTTAGCAATTGAAGCTTCTTTCTCAGTTGGTGAAACTTGAATAATAGAGGGATTGAGCAGAATTGGCTTGACCTGAATTAAGATATGGAGGAAAGAAAATTGAATTTGAATGCACGATTTTTGTCTGTGAGACGAATTGCTACAACACCAGTGTGCACAGATGGAGAGAAAGAGAAGATAATTCAGAGGCCCGATGGACGACATACTCTTCCACCTTACAAATCAGACTTTTGTTTGGAGCAGGTAACAGAACCAGTTGCAGTTCCTTTTCACTGGGAGCACATCCCTGGAAAGGCTAAGGAAGATAAAGAACCGGAGACTCAGCCTCGGGAGGAGACGTCTGTCACTCCTAGGCTTCCCCCTGGGAAGCCTATAGATTATGTTACAAAACAAACTTTAGAAAAGGATCATGCAGATCGAAATGGGATTAGACCTCAATTTAAATCATATTCTTCGAACGAAAATGTGATGGATTTGAAGTGCTCAAAAGAGAAAACAAATGAGAGAAGGGCCTTGGAAGTGGAGGATGAGGATGATGTTTATTCGGATGCACTTGAGACGATTTCCCCTACAGAGTCTTTCTCCTTCAACTGTAGTGCAAGTGGTCTGAGTCAATCTGATGGTGCAGATGTAAAGCAATCTAGAGCCTTCTCTGTGGATTTGCAAACTCGAGATTTGATGATGAGTCGCTTCTTACCTGCAGCCAAGGCAATGGCTTTGGAGACACCTCATTATGCTGCAAAGAAGCAATATATAGCACCTGAACAACCAAGACAAGTCACAAGGGTAATTCGTGAGGATATCAGGCCTTTACCTAATGAACAAGGGTCTCACATGGAACTGCAATATGACCAATATAAAGAGGAGGAAGAAAGCGAAGGAGAAGATGATGAGTATGATCCCTCTGGCTCCATTTCAGCAAAGGGTTGTGGGTTATTTCCTCGGTTGTGCTTAAGAAATTCTTTATGCCTCTTAAGTCCAGTTCCAGGGATGAAAGGTAGGACCCGGGCTCTCATGTCTTCCTCCTCTGGGGTTATAAGACCAGAAAAAACTACTTATGGTCGGTCTCACAGCCAACCACTCAACAAGGTTAGTAGGACACTTTCGTGTCTCTGGTTTTCTTTCAATTTTTTTGCATCCAATAACTAGAAGAAATCATATACAGTACTGACAGTCTTGTACTATTTTAATTAGCATGCTTTGGATGCTGCTTATAAGCACAAATCAAAAGGTGGAATCAAATCAGGTGAATTGCACAAGTTTGATAATAAGAAGGCTGGTGAATCCAGTCGCTTTTCACATTCTGGTGATCTAAAGAAAGGGAGGTCATCTCCCCTGAGGCATTCACGAAGTGCTTGCATATCCCCCTATCGAAATGAAGCACCTTCTGGAGTCAAATCAGGTGAATTGCAGAAGTTTGAGTATAAGCAGGCTGGTGAATCCAGTCTCTTTACACGTTCTGGTGATCTGAAGAAAGGGAGGTTATCTCCCCTCAGGCATTCACGAAGTGCTTGCATATCCCCATATCGAAATGAAGCACCTTCTGGAGTCAAATCAGCTGAACTGCAGAAGCTTGAGTACAAGCAGGCTGGTGAGTCACGTCGCTTTTCACATTCTGGTGATTTAAAGAATGGTAGGTCATCTACCTTCAGTAATTCACGAAGTGCTTGCGTATCCCCCTATCGAAATGAAGCACCTTGTGGAGTCAAATCAGGTGAATTGCAGAAGTTTGAGTATAAGCAGGCTGGTGAGTCCAATCGCTTTTCATATTCTGGAGATTTAAAGAAAGGCAGGTCATCTACCTTCAGTAATTCACGAAGTGCTTGCATATCCCCCTATAGAAATGAAGCACCTTGTGGAGTCAAATCAGGTGAATTGCAGAAGTCTGAGTATAAGCAGGCAGGTGCATCCAGTTGCTTATCGCATTCTGGTGATTTTAAGAATGGTAGGTCATCTCCCTTCAGGCATTCACGAAGTGCTTGCATATCCCCTTATCGAAATGAAGCACCAAAGTCTCCATTTCCTGGCGTGGGGTTTCTTGGCATTCCCAGAGAAGAGAGTGTCAAAGCCAATAGTAAGTTCAATCTGCGTAACAAGGGTGGTCACAAATTTCAGGAAGTGTTAAGCCACCAAAGAAGTATACAAGGGCCACGCTCTGAGAGCCCTACCATTGAGAAGACACTGTATGTAGATACTGTAAATACTGCCAAACTATCATGTTCAAATTCAAGTTCTTTAGTTACCAAGGAACAAGTAGACTCTACTGGTGAGGATTTTGATACCTTATTAAAGAGTAGAGACACGGAAGAAACTTGTACTGAATCGTCGTTTCTAGATATCAAATGCCTGACTTATTTGGAGGGTGGTGGCACATTGGAACATGAAGTATCGGATTCCATTGATGACAATCTACCTTCGTTATCTGACCTCTCACATGTCAAAGGCCAAGTAGTTGCAGTGAAGAACTCTCAGCTAGGAACTGGTCAGCATATTGAGCCATTCAGCTGTTCAAACTCCAGTGCTAATGGAAAAAGTGGTCAGATTATAAAAGCAGATCCAGGAATTGTTGATGCTACTTCTGTACAGTCTCCTCTTCCCCCACCTTTACCAAGATCACCTTCTCAGTCTTGGCTTTGGTCTACCCTTTCTTCAATTTCTTCGCGATATCCAATTTCACAAGCACGTAGTAAAAGGTTGGATTCCAAGACATCCTCCACCAGCACCAAGTGGGAAACCATTGTAAAAACTTCCAATTTGCGCCATGATCATGTTCGTTATTCTGAGGTAATCTCACCATCCTTCATTCTCACATAATTTCATATATACAATAGAAGTTCTATGATAAAAGGGAGCTCTAACTTTTCTTCCCCCTTGACAGGAATTGATTGCTCATATTTCTCAGCAATCCAAGAGTTAGAATTGCCGTGGTCTTCCAAAAATGTCTCCACGCTTGCTGCCTTCATTTGAAAAGTTTGTTTGAAGGTGACCAAAAGTAGTTAACATCGGCTGGCTATCTACTTATTTTATTTTTGCAGAGAGGTTCTCTTCCCCCCATCGTTTTTGCTCATGATATATTACTAGATGAATAACTTTGGTTTTCTCAGCTTTTTGCTTCTGGCTTTCTCTAGCTTACAATTGATTTCTTCTCGTACGAGTTGAACTGAGATAGCATATAGGCAAAAAAGGTCACACGGGCCCAATTTCTTGTAATTGGAGTATATCTTTCAGACAGCAATTCTAATTTATTTGGCTTCCTGTGATGCTGATGTATAGGAATTAATAGTTTTTTCTTTTGGGGTCATGATGCTGATAGTTCTTATTGGCTTTGATATTTTTGGAAAGATTAGGTCAATCATCCTATGGATTGATCATTCAAATATTTGTATATGTCAGTTTTGCAGTTTCTATGCTTCTGTCAAAAAGGAAATGTTTGTTCTTGATAGACCAGAAAGCTGAGACTCCATCAGCTACTTGGAACTCAAATAAAGTCTTTTTCCTATTTTTTTGAAGTCCAAAAAGAAAAGCAAAATAAATCTTACAAATCCCAAAGCAGGACTGTGTAGCTATATTAAGGCCCGTATTATTTTGTGGGCTGTCCCACTATGAGATTGTTGGCAAACTTTGCATTGAACTCATGACTCAATCTAAACTTCCAATCAATGGCCTACTTCAATTCAGTTTATTTTAACTTAACCCAGTATCAATGTTTTCCGACCAAAAAAAAAGGTTTCAATGTTATTATTCTAGCAACCAAAACACTAGCTTATAAATAACATAAACTCATGAACATTTGGTCGTGGTACCTAATTTCCGACAGTTGAGGTCAAATCTCATCAACACAGTTGTTGAGCTAAATAATAATAATAATCAAATTAGTGTCTTTTTGCCTCTATACTCAAAAACTTCAAGTAAACCCTTACTTCAGTCCCTTTTATTTGCTAGACCGGATATAAAATGCTGAATTGACTCAAATGAGTCGTTGCCAAAAATAAAAAAAGAATGGAGTCAAATGAGTTGACTCAGCCATGCCTTTCTTTCTTCTAATGCTTACATCCACTCCTCCAGGATGATTGCATGTATGTTGTATATTAAATCTACAAACACATCTAATGAATACAATCCAATTGTCGAGATTAGAAATATGTTAAAGAGTACTTATTGGAGAATCTCCCCTTTCTTCTAATGCTTACATCCACTCCACGATGATTGCCCCCTCTCTTTTGAACTCTCTCTTTCCAAATCCAATCCTGCATGGAAATTTAATGATGTATCTTCATTCATGCATTAGAAGGTTCAACGAGTAAAATTTGAAAAGCCACCCGCAAGTTTTTTTCTTTTTTGAAAAAGCTTGTAGTAAATTCAAAACAATAGACTTCATCAGTCGTATAGTTTTGGTTTCCATCACATACGTACTTTAAGAACTACTTCAGCTTCAACGTGGCCTGGCTACATGACATTGATTTGTATACACTGGAATTAATTGTGTTTGGATATACCCGCCCTATATTCATGACTATTTGCATTGTTCTACAATAATTAGAGAGAGAGAGAAAGCTTGGTGCTAATTTCCTGCTTGCTCCTGTCCTCAAGCTCTTTGTAATAGTTTTGTTTAATTCTTTGGGCAGTTTCATAAGCTTCTTCACTAACCATCTGATGTTGGAAAATCGTCTTCTCATGATTCTCAACTCTTTGGCTCAGACCCAATTCCAATTCAGGCATCCACTCCTTGTACTTCAAAATCTTTTCTTCGTTCAACTGTATTTCAATCAGTTAATTATTAGATAAAGAATACCGAAACAAAATTTAAACTAACGAATATAAATTATGAGAAACGTACCTCAAGCCTAAATGGGGGCTCGAATTCAGTTTTGTGGCAACTGGAATTGCTGATAGAATTGTATGAATTTGATGGAAACCGCCTTGTGTTCTTGTTCTCTCCAAGGTTCCATTCTGTTGATCTTGTATTGTGGAAAAACTGCTCATTATTCAACCTTGGTGTGGTGCGCATATGACGCACTAAATGGTCAGATTGCGAGCCATTATAATTATGTGACCAACTGACTTTGGCAGGAAATCTTTTAGCTCTCCAACATTGTTGTTTGTTAATCATTCCAAATGGAGGCCACTTCTTTTCCTCAAGAAACCGGCTAGGGTTTATGGGGACAGTAGTCGATCGCACCGTCATGTCCATCGATTTGTTGCCTTGTACAACTTCTTCGTTTAGTAGAGAACATGATGACCTTAATTATTAGAACAACATCATTCATCAGGTTTAACAGATCAAGGAAAGAGGGAGAGAGAGATAATTTGTATAGTATAAATTAAAGTATATATACCTTGGAACGTTAGGTTTAAAATCTGAGTGTAGTGGTTGTCTGTGGTCGTGTGAAGGTGTCGCTACAACAATGCCACCGTTGTCCGTTCTAAAGTATACATGTTGACGAGGCTGCTTAATTGTTTGGTGCAACATGCAAGCTATGTGATCCCTCCCACGCGTGGATTCTTGTTTCTCAGATACCACTGTACATTAATAAATAAATTAAGGAAATTTAGTTGCGTGAATGAGTTTTTTTTATTATCTGAATTATTTAATTGTTTCACTTTCTTTTTCCTTGAACAAATTAAAATTCAGTATTATAAACTCAAAGACGAGAGATGAAATTTTACCTTGACCATCCCCATCAAGCTTCTTACTTCGATACATCTGATAATGGAAAATGCATTATTAAATAGAAGGATATCAGTTGGGAAAACAAGGAAGGATGGGCAAATTATATATCAGAACAGAAACTACTGGTTTAAGAATTAGTCTATGATACCTGCAAGTGACTCTTTACATGCGAAATGCTAAGTCCTTTCACATTCATGAGCTGAAGAACTAACTTGGGAGTTGCTCCTACCAATAAGTAAAGAGAAGAATTAAAACTAATGTCAAATATATATATATATATATATAATATGATCTAGCTAAGTTAGAAACTTACTGTCTTGGCCACCGAGTCTTTCAACAGCATGAACAAAAGAAAGATGGAGTTGAGGTGTCCACCGGAGACGAGGCATTTTCGATCTCACATATTGCCTTACTTTCCCTCTCCGCCTTTCATTTCCTTCAGCACTGGATGCAGTACTACTATTGATATTCCCTTGACCTCTTTTTTCGTCGTCTTCGTCAACACTCAGTTCGAATTCTTCAACCTTGGTATCATCACAATTATCACTACCAGCTTCTTCATTCAAATCAAAGGATGAGCATTTCAATTGGGAAGACCCCTCTGATGTGTTTTCTTCCTGATCACCATAATCTTTCTCATTGGTCATGGCTAGCTCTAGCTAGCTTCTTAAACTCCCAAGACTGATAAGTGATGTCCTCTTAATCAGGTTGCTGTATGTTGCTGGAAAAAAAAAAATCATCAAATGAGAATTAAAAACAGTGAGTTTCACAAGAAAAGAAAAGGAAAACTAAAGTCCTTTTATAGTCATCCTGCACGCTTGGTAAGATTGCGCCCGAATAAAATACATTTTGAAAACAAATCCTGAATGGACATGATCATTGAAAAATATAAAGATGCATCGAAGTTAATTAGTATTGCTAAGAACAAGAGTTTTCATCAATATGCTGACAAGAGTTCAGCTGTTATCTGCCACTCCAGAATAAATTATAAACAAAAGATGAAAAGAAAAAATTCAAAGTTACACACACACACACACACACACACACACATATCTATACAAAAATTTAGGTTTTATGATTAATTCTTGAGAGAAAGAGGCAGAGAGCAAGATCTCTTATCAATAGATCGATAGTCATAGTTTAAGGAAATGAACATTAGAGTAGGCAAATAATAGATCATATACAGGTAATGAACATAAGCTGATAAACTGGTGTGTCATTGGCGGTTAATTTCTCAAAAGTAACGAGCCATCCTATAAGGAAATAGATATGGCAAATTTTTTTAGAGAGATGCTACATGTTTGCATCACGTACCCCCATAGAAAACATGATGTTTATGATCCTCGGAAGCTGTGGGAGATCACGAAAAAAAGAAGAAAAAGAGACCAAAAGAGAAGAAAAGAGGAAAGAAAGAATCTCAACCTTAATGGTTATCAATTGCTTCTTGAAGAACTCCCTCCTAAAGATTACTGATTGGCAGACAACTACTACCTTTCATTAGTGTCCAAAATTCTTGGAAAATTCACTAACAATCATCTTGAGTAGGTGGAGGTACCTACTCAAGATTATTTGTGGTTAAAGAAGAAAGCAATTAATTAGATTATCATCACAAAAATAATTAAAGAGTTACTTTATTCACTCTCTTTTTCCTAAATACAAACCATTGATGGTGAAAGTACTTGCCTCAATCCTTCTTCCAAGTAATCAAACAGTTCGCCATTCCGATTCGAGGATGCGGTGAAAGGGGAGAGCTAGAGATGCATATAAGTTTCTTAATTAGTAATGAAAAGATTTGGCCATATTGGTTTTGGGATGTTTTTGTTTGGTCCAAAGACTCCAAACAATGGAATTAAAGTCATCCAAATGCAGATATTCCAAGACTTTCATGGCATAAGAAAGTTAATACTCACATTATGGATACAGATCATACAACTACTGCTTCCTTGGATTGTTGTAAATCATGTGATTCCTCTCTCCCTTTTCTTCCTTGCCTCTCCTTTTCAATTTTCACACTTGTCCTTTCAAAACCTGTGCTCTCTGAGCTGTGTTTCTCTCTCTCTCTCTCTCTCTCTCTCTCTCTCTCTCTCTCTCTCTCTCTCAAATGCTCGTGGTTATCTTAATTGTCTTGACCTCCGAGGAGACTCCTCTCTGGTCTATTGGTTTATTAATGATAATCAAATGTTGTTTTGTTCAGTAAGTTTCATCTTTGTTAATGTAATGAACTAATTATTAATAAATTAAGCAAGAGTGGGGACCTCTTATGTCATCACTCTCAATTTCAATTCCCACCTAAAATTGGACTTTTTCCCATTATCAACATGCACATCTGTTTTCCTGTGTGTGTCGACGTGTAGGTTTTTCGATTCTAGCACGCACACTTTGCCGTAGCTCTTGCATTTCATGATTGGTAAGGTTGTTTCACATAAACACTGAATTTTGTGGGGCCATGCATGGTGAGGTGAGAATTCTTGAGATTGAATATAATACTGGTCAATTTTGGTGGGACTTCATGCGAGCTAGACCAAATGGCATGAATCGATCATTCCCATAACATAATTTTCCAATTGTGCAAATTGATTTCACACTGATATGCATGCCCATCTCTATCTGCAGACAAATTAAATATACTTTAGACAAAATGAATGAATAATCCACAAGTTGAAACAATGACTTCAACTTCTACACATCTACTATGAAATAAGAACATTATTATCAATTTCAATGGGTGTTAGTTAGATTGGAATGGCCCAAGTTGTGTGGTTCTAAGTGATTCTGGGCTCTTAAGTCTCAATGTTACCCGTGTGTGTAAGTTTTTCCCCCTTCTCTTTTCTAACTTTGACTTTAAAAAGACAAGAACATGAAAGAATATATTACAGACATATACTATAAGGAGAAATTAATCGCATATCATTCTAGTCAAAATAATTTGCCATTATTACTTGAACAGAAGATGCTGAACCATTTCATGATGATCTTGTGGAACTTGATATTTTAATGTTGTTGTTTAAAAGATGCTGATATTTCGAGAAGGGGGGATTTATCACCTACCTGTTTGACTAAGTACAGTTGCTTTTAAAAGAAATACATGTTAGAGGAAGAAGCTAGTCTCACTACTAACTTTGTTGACTACTTATAACCCGAGCTAACCATTTCTGTTATGTCTTCTAGCAGATGTTAAAAGTCAATTTTGTCCACTGTTTCGTGATAAGTATCTGCAAGAAAATAGTTTATATTTTTAGAGAGTAGAACGTAATGCATCCAATGGGTAGAAAGCTGACTGCTGGCCTTGCAAAATGAGTGCCACTCATAGTAATCATATATAATCACGACCATCATTTACATGCAAATGGGGTTATAACATTAAAAGTCAGAAGCTGATGATGATGAAGAGAGCGTTTCTTTATTAATATCCGAGTTGGAACAAAGTTGATGATTGGTGCATGTTACCAAATTACTTCCACCTATCACACTACACCAGCTGGCCGTATAAGTTTTGTTTCCGTAAAATCATGAGTCACCCCATAAATAGAAATGTTCTCATACCAAAGTGTCTAATAACAACATAAATTTATATTGACAGACTATAAAATCGTTAATCAAGTTGATTCTTACTGAAATATATCGTTTTAAGATACCTTTCATTATCCCTAATATATATTATGTGCAACATTTTATCATCATATTCTCTACCATCCAAAGTGGTTTACTTTCCAAGGCATCCAGAGAGAAATTGGACTGTCCTGACTCCCGTGCCAAAAGAGTCCTCCTTATAGTCTTTGGGAAAGAAGAGGAATCATTTGGTTAATTTGACTAACCTAGAACGACAGCTGAATATATAGCTATAGATTTAACCAACAGAATTTGGGTCAAATTAGTTAATCGATTTCGATGGGTTAATTGAGTAAAAACAAAACAATCAGTCGTCCGTTTCTGATTAACCTAATGGGACGGTCGTCCACTCCGATTTTCAAAACTATGAAAAAAGGAAAAAAAAGCATTTGCTCTTTTGTCTTCACGTATGCATGGGGAGTTGACAATTTCAAGCCAAGAAAGAATCTTTCAATTAGTTTTCTCTATAATATTCCCCACAACGGAGACATCCATCCAATCCTAACCTAGCTAGCAGCTAGCACCGCTATGCAATATCTTGGTCTTTAAATAAGAGCTACTGGGTTTTATTTTAATTTAACCAGAAAGGAGAATCATGTCTGGTTATAGTATTTTAATGGAGTTCAATATGATTTCATGCATGCCTGGGTATTACTCTGTTTGTCTTCTTACGATTGTTTGCAGATATCATTTCAAAAATTTTGTTTATGTTTTGGGGAAATCGACCATTGCACTAGAGAATAAGTGAAAACTGGCTGACCAAATTATCTTCTTGTTTTTATATAAGTGCCTGTTTCTCACCGTTCCCTTTATTTTAAGAGAAACCTCTGTCTAATTTGTGTGGTGATTGGAAAATGACAATATAAATTCTTGTACTCTTCTTTCTAGTGCATAGTCGACCGTATCAAAGAGCCACACTACAAACTAAAACAGAGACATCTCTCCAGAAATGGCACTATTTTTTTACAATGTGAAAACGAGTATATCTTTTTTCAGATGTCTCTTACGTTGTTGGAAGGGCGTTTAGAAAAGTTTGGTAATTAACAATGATATTATTCTAATTTATTTTCTAACAGGAAAACTTATTGGGAAGGAGTGGTGCGACAGTCGTTTCTCACGTGCTAGGTCACATCATAAGTGTTGTAGAAATAGTTATCCATCATTCCGGAACATGTAAGTTTCTCTCATTTGCAAGAGATGCTAATAGGGTTAAGAAGCAGATTGAGTTGTTTTGTTGAAGCCAAGAGTAACGACATAAGACAGCCTTAGTATAGCATGACCTGACAGCTCAACTTCAAAATTGGATAAAAATTCTAGTACTTTTTTTCCCCATTGTAGATCGGGTTCAATGTATTGGTGCATATGAAGACAGTAAAACAGAATCTAACTGTGCAGATCTATGAAATGCTGGCATAAGACCCGCCGCCAACATGGGTTCTTCATGATCAGAGTGAGACAGAGAGGGAGGTGACATTCTGACAAACATGTGGGAAGCCTTTGTTTTTCGTTTTTCGTTTTCGTTCAGTTTCTCATTTACCATTCTAATTAACCTGACAGGGCCTGAGCGATTGAGATTGGAAACAACTGGTGAAAAAACTATAGGCCTTCTTTTCTTCTGTTTTTCTTGATTCTTAATAAATCATTGGCTTCGCAAAGAGGGCCACAAGAAAGACAATACTAAATATATAGTTCATGTCCTATCTAAATTGGGCCTTGCCCTCTGGACTAACCCTCCTAAGAATTTACTTGTGGGCAGCAGGTCAAGCTTTGGGAGTTAATTAGTCTCTCTGTATCTGGTACAGCTTCTGGGCATTGAAAAGCCTTCACAACAGAACAATCAATTTAGGAAGAGTCAAAAATAAGAATTACAAGTAGTTCATAAATTGCAAGCTATGCAGCCAAGATTAAAGACTGACGAAAAAAAAAAATACGACGTTTGTTATTATTGAAAAAGAGAGCAATCACAGAAACGATGTCCAGGATACAAGGTCTTTCGATCAGCTTTCACAACCAAGCCAATGTAATAATATTTACAATTGAATGCCTTGCTTTAGGAAAAAAACTGTAATATTGTCATGGCCGGTTAGCTCCAATGTTCCACCTATCTCCTCGGAGCTCCTCCTTTTTGCAGCCAAGCAACTAACGCTATCTTACATCCAGTCCAAAATTCCCATTTACTTTCTAATGGTCGGGCCCTTGTACACCCCCCTGCGGACTACGAAGTTCTCAGGAGGTTGAATCTCTTCCAACCAAGCTACTTCAGATGGTTCTGCGCCACACAACTCTTCAAGACCTTTTGATGAAAAAAGAATAACAGAAAACTGTTAGTTCAAGAAATCAAACGGGTGTCTGTAAAAACAAGTTATGAGTGCAAGGAACCGAAGATACTTGGAAGATCTACACGAGGGGACTTCCGGAAATAAGAACAGTGTCGCCCATCTTCTGAGGAGTAAGGAGGTGAAAGAATGTCAAAGAGAGCACAGGACGTCAAGGCTTTGAAACAATGAATATTGCCTCCACTTTTTGGATAAAGAACTGTTGTACCACAAGGTGCACTCATTTCACAATCGCGAACAAGCTTTGCAGGTCTTGCTGTAAATTTTCACGGATAAAAACTCGAATTTCTTTTACCCAAAATAGTGTAAAAAGAAGTAGACGCAAAGTCTTTTGAAAGAAAATTGTTATCTATTACATAATAAGATAGATTGAAATGAGAATCAATATTTACAAGATCAAATATAAGCAAGTTCAATCATATCAGACTCATATATAGAGACGAGATGTATTTCAAACAGCACTAAACTTGTAGGCCATTTATAATCTTGTTGTGTATAAGGCAACTGAAGCAAACTAGAGCATTGATTGAATGATTTCTTGATGATAATCATGGGCATACGAAACATACATAGTCACTAAGTGGACAGTAAGATGATACTGCAAAAGTATACAATCCATTGATTTCAACACTTTCGACAATCTAATAAATTAGCTATAGATCATTAGTGCACTGATTATCTTATATGATTCACAGTTAAATTCCTAAAGGCATTAACCATCAGCAACTTCAAATAGTAAAGAAGCTACTTATAATTTTTTTTAAAAAGTTTATTCACAAGCATCAAGGGGGTGATGCCCTGCATACAAGTACATGAGGAAATTCAAATTGAAAAGAGAAAATTAACATCTGCAAAAACATAACAAAGATGTTGAAGAGCAATTATTCATTGAAGACAACGATATTCACGAGAATGAAGCTTCATCTCCAAACCAAATGATTCACACCTTCAAAACTTCTACCATGCATATATGCTCAAACAACCACAGTGATCAAGCTATCCAAATCACAAAAGGACCATGCCAATACCAGAGAGTAGCAAAACGAACACCCATATGAAGCTACTCTATAAGAATGAAGACCATCATATTTATAAGTACGTTTCAGGTTTGTCCTATTTTGTTTATGTACAATCATTTATGATTGCAGATAGTAGTAGTCTTAACAAATTCATCTATATTTTACCCAACAAACCAAGAAGCAGGGCACAACTAATCAGTAGTGAGTTAATTTACTGATGATTTCTTAAATGAGAGTCAGGCATCATGGCTGAGATGCATGCTGATTAAAAGAAACGCTGAACAAAAGCAAGCATGTACTTTTTTTCAGATATAATGTTCCAATCACCAATATAAGAGGATTGCACAAACTTGAACTACTCAAAGGTAGATAGACAAGAGCACCTTTAGAAACATCAGAGCACTCCGGTAAATCAAGCCAATCGTATGATCTCACATGCAAAGAACCATAAAGAAGCTTGCTCAAAACAGTCATTCCAGGATGATTATGAAGGGGTATGATAGAGCCAGGTGGCATGCAAAAGATTCCTATCTGCATGAGAAAAATATATATATCAAAGCTTATACTATAAAGGCAGCTTTAAGATTTTCCAAATTTATAGGTGAACTAAAATAAAGCACACAGATCAATCTACGGGCATCAAAGTAAATGATGAAGGGATCATGGTCCCGTAGCTTACCGAAAATCTATCGCATTCATGCAAATGCAGATATTTGATTGCGGGTGGGTACTGATGAGTGCCATTACGCCCTTTTCTGCCATTGCTACCATGAAATCCGCGTGCCAATTGTGCTTCCTGTTCGAGACCCACATTAGAAGCCTTCAATTCATCTGGAAGAGCCACATATGAAAGAGTAAACCAACGGTTGTATGCTAAACTAAGGACCAAGAACTTGGATCATGTGCAAGCACAGAGCCTATACAGGCTAAAATCTAAGTCCATGATAAAAAATTGGTCAAGAAAATAAACAGAAATATATAGCAATCTCCCACCTAAGATAGCACGAACTCTCTCTAGGTCTTCTTCTGATATTGGACCATTACTAGAGAAGGACACCTTGCAAGCATTATACAACTTCTGAACCACAGGCATGGTGTGAGCAATGGGGTTTTCGGACCAATTTGACCAATCAGAGAATGATGCAGTATAAATGTGAATCAGATCCAACTCCTAAAACTAATCGGGTTGATTTTTTTTTTTTCTTTTTCTACAAGATAGCATTGAAAGGCAACTTCCTTTCTCTGCAGCAATTCCAAAATCCAGCTCTACGTGAACCCAGAGGGCAGCAATATATATGCATGGTAGTTTAATCAATCCCCGTCTAAATTAACCTTGTTCTGTAGCACCTAAACCTACCAACATAACACAAATTGCAAACGCTGTCCATATTGCCTTTTCTGAGACCTGAAAATTCAGATCAACAAAGTAAACCACTGATAAAGAAGACGACTTTATTTTCCAAACTTTTCTCAGTATTCTCAGTAAACCATCAGAGCCAGATTAAACCAGCTAAACCCAAATCAGATTTCAGATTAAGCAAATTAACAATCCATTAAGGAGAAAAGAACCCAATACGGTGAAATTCAGTGTCTCGTATGGAATCGATGATCTACAGAAGCATCAGAGCAACAAAATCCATTCTTTAACGAGCAGGGTTGTTTAGAATCAGATGAAAAAGAGACGCATATTATAAGCACGTCAGAAAGTAGCAGAGAAAAAACGAGTGTGTGCGAAAGACGAGGAGAAAAAAAAAAACGAAAGGGATGGTTATATGGTGATATAGGAGAGCACCTGAGAACTGAGAGTGGGTTGTATGGCGGACCAACAGTGAGACAAAATATAAAGATGTAAGCTTTTGAGATTCTGGGTAAAGAGATAAGTGAGATGTTCTTGTCAAATATGTTATTTCTTATATTATCAATCAAACGTTGTGCATCTATTTATGATTCATAATTCAACTTGATTAATTATATCGATTTTGATTTTAAAATATTTTTGTGTTGATAGCATAACAACAAATGTGATATCTGATAGTGAAAACTTTGGATTCACACTCAGGATAAGAGTTCGACTATCATATTTTCTTAGTAAGTTAACTAAAATAAATTCGAGTGGATCTCAATCATCAAGGTACTGTTAATGCATTGTGAGTCTCATAAACGTCTAAACCCATGATGTGGATACTTCTTTACATTCATCAATATCATCATTTTTCATGTGGTAAAATTACATTGGAAATGGAAATGAAAATGGGAATGAGATACATGAACTCAAGTGAAAATATGGCAGCGTCAAGAAAAAGCCGACAGACAAATCATTACGTTCATTGCATCCTGCCCGCATCGTACATTCCTGTGATTCCTTTGCTTTGTCTTATTACATGATCATTAATCATTAGCTAATGAAATGTTTAGCCCAAAAGGACTGAATATATTCGCCCATCATTTTCGTCATTATGATCCAGCTCACTTCATACTGGACATTAAGCCCACTTATAAACAGAGCCAACCCAAATGGCATTATTGCTCAAATTGCACAATTATCCAATCAACGCATAATCTTCTCACATCATATCTCTTGGTTTTATACTCATGATTACAAAATTAGAAACATAATTTTATCACTTAGCTCCTAATCGCGTCACATGTGCAAGTAACAATTATAATACCAATCATGTCCCTTTTTGAGATGAAAGAGTTGCCACTTTACTTTAGGCACCCAAAAGTACTTCTTTGAGTGTTTTAATTTATTATAAGAATCCCGGATTTCACCCCTACGTGTAGAGATTTAAGTTCAGCTTGGACTTTTTAGTGCATTTTTTTCTTTGTTCCTTTATTAGTATTGTTAGTGCAACCATTTTTCAATACCAACATGTCGCATAGTAGTTGGTCCGAAAACGGATACTTTTTTAAAATTTAGAGTTTGAAAATTAGGCCGAAACCTTCCTGCTCAGCCGTAGACAACATCAGCTTTAGGATTGCACGATGATCAACAATGTTTGTTAATTTGAGGTTGTGTTTTTTCATGTTTTGGTGGCCAACAAGTGAACAAATGATGGCTCATTATGACCTAAATTTCAACAGCTCGTAGTAACAATGATTAGAACTTAGATACAAAGATCAGTGCCCACCCAATTAATCTCAGCCGGTGGCACCTTACCAATAAAGAAACCTAGTTCTTAAAAATCGGTTGTTGAAGTAGCTAATGTGGTTGCATTTATGTTTGAATTTTTTTATGTTATTTGACTCAATATTAATGTCGATTCTAAACTGCTTTAATGTACGAAAAAAGAAGAAGTAAAATTAAAGTAATTTTTGACAACATATACTTCTTCTAACTTGAAGGATAACATTTAGATATAAACACGATACAAACACTAAAAACACAATAAATAATTTGATTTGCTGTCAAATTTTCACTCTTATGAAAAATCAAATGTAGTACTATAAATGCAATACTACAGAGCACTTTGCAAACCAATTGCAAGCAAAGTTTTTTTTTAAATTTCGACCAAAAAAGAAAAGTTTTTTTTATAAAAAAAATATTGTCTATAGAAACTTGATGGTGGTGGGCCCATTTCCACCTACACACTAATAACTAACTACGTGGCTAAGCTTGAGTGGCCGTGGAAACTATATGTGAAGGGATTGT
Source organism: Prunus persica (assembly GCF_000346465.2). Taxonomy (NCBI): domain Eukaryota; kingdom Viridiplantae; phylum Streptophyta; class Magnoliopsida; order Rosales; family Rosaceae; genus Prunus; species Prunus persica. The sequence goes on from NC_034012.1 coordinate 3,001,778, forward strand.
AATCTATTTTTCTTAAATACTAAAATGGGAGGAAAGGCAGCGAGGCAAGCACGCTATAAAGGTGGGCCCGGTCAACTGCTTAAGAAAATAAGAGAGAAGCGCGTCCGAATACACCGGAAGTGGGGGCCCTCACCACCAATCGATCCATCGAAATTCCCAAAATGCCCCTCTTTCCTTCCACTCTCTCTCACACACACAGAAACACACGAAAGTGTTTGTTCTGTCTTTTGAATGCCGCCGGTTCACAGTTTGAGTTCCCGCCAAACACTTAACTAACAAAACAAGATTAACCACCAAACATATCCACCTATGTGTGTGTTTGTGGACCCCACCCAAACACAAAGACACCATCCAAAAACAAAGAAAAAAATATTCATTGGGACCCACCGGCAACCCCCAAAAGCCCAAACCTCCCCCAAAAAAACTAAAAAAACCAAAAAAATAAATAAAGGGGGAAAATAAAAAATAAAAATAAAAATAACAGAAAAACCAGCTTGTAGGGTGGCTGTTTCTGGTGGGGGTTAGAGAGAGAGAGAGAGAGAGAGAGAGAGAGAGAGAGAGAGAGAGAGAGGAAAAGAAAAACTGGGAAAGAAAGAGAAAATTAGGAAGAAAGAAAGCTCTGAGTCTGAGAGAGACCCAAAAGATGGTCGAAGGGAGGGTCCTCTGAGATCATCCTGAAAAGGCAGTAACAGAAAAAAATTACGGGATTAAAATTTAATTCTTTCAAGGTTTTTTTTTTTGGGTCGATAATCATTTTGGTGTTTTTTTCTTTGCTGCCTTTTGAAGTTTTGAGTCTCAATCACCCCCCACCTATCACCACCCTGGAACTTTCTTCACATAATTCAATTGAAATTCATTGCTTCATTCACTGCATTTCTGGTTTTTCAACTTCCTGTTGATTATCCCTTGTACCCCCAGAAATTCCAACAAGTGAAAAAAGATAGCACCAATAAAAAATCCCCCTTCTTTATGGTAATTTAACTCACTTTCTTTTTTCCCTTTATTCTTTTTGGGCTTAACTTTTCTCATAGATTGCTTGCACTTGAGGGCATTCCCCTGCATGTTATTCTTTTAATGCTTTTGTCCTCTGTTGGGTCATTTGGGTTGGTGTCATTTTACATTGCTAACCTTATGTTTGTACATTTTGCTTGAATTTCAGCTGCACCCAGAAAACTGTCTGAGAAGATAATCTGCAGAGCAGGGGATTTGCATTCGTTGACCAGAAGGGTGTTGTCACCTCCAATTATGAACCATAATCATGAGGGACCCGAATACGGTGGTGGGTTTGCGTTTTTTTTGTAGCCTAGTTTTTGCTAGTTAGAATTTTGTTTCAGTTTTGGATTTTGTTTGTTTGTTTGTTGTAAGCGGGAAAAAAAGAAAAAAAATTGAAATTTGGTTTCGGGCTTTTGAGCATAGTGGAAGGGGGTTGCTCGTATAAAAAAACCTGGCGATTTTGTATAGTAATTCGCGTAGCTTCGTGGCTGTCAAGGGAAATAGTTACTACGACCACCATCACCACTGCTGCATTTGGTTCATCTGGCAATGGGGGGTAGATGGAACCCTTTCGGGTTCCGCTTGCTATCTCTCCTGGTTTTTTTGACTATTGTTTCGAGGTTTCGGGGTTGTTGGTCTGTCAATGATGAAGGTAATTCTTGTATGCCATTGCTTTCTGAAGTTTACAGAATGAATTGCGTTGGAATATTGGATGGGATTCTTGATTTTTTTAATTTTAATTTTATTTTTGTTGCGTGTGTTTTAACATTCTATTGCAATTGGTGTGGAAATGCAGGATTGACTTTGTTGTCATTCCAGAAGAATATAAAGTTTGATCCTTTTGGTACTTTGGAAAATTGGAGTCCCAATGATAGCGATCCTTGCCTGTGGAAGGGCGTTCATTGTGTGGACAGTAAAGTGCAAATTCTGTAAGTCCCTCTTGTGTTAGATGATTACATGAGATTCCTTTTTTTTTTGGTGATAAGATTTTAGAAGATACCAATCTATTATTTATTGTTCACTGCAGCTAAATGGTCTCATGTTTTGATGACTTTTAATTGGCTTCTTGTAGGAATCTGACGGATTTTTCTTTGGAAGGGACGTTGGCACCTGAACTTGGGAAACTTAGTAACCTAAGATCTCTGTAAGGAATCTCATCATCACTGAGTCTTTGTGGCTAAAGTTTTGGGTTTGGTCGATGTTGAGATTTTGATGTTTAGTGAACTGTTTGTGACACCTAAATTTGTCTCTTTTCAAACATCTAGCACTTCGTACTTTAGAATGAAATTACACAATTCCAAATTAGAATAAGGTTTCAGGCTATAACTGCCATATGTTTCGGGAAAAACTGAGCTGGGTGTTGGATTTCAAAATGTCAGCAGGCATGCAGAAATAGATAGAACCTTTAAGATGGACCAGAACATACTCATAATGATCTAGCAAGCAATTGAGTTAGTACTTACTTTATCTGGATAAAGACGTAGAAAGAAAATCAAATTAGCATTTTTAAGAACGCATGATACTGTACCCTTCTTAGAGATTTCTAAACCTTGCTTTGGCTTGGCCTAATTACTATGTCGATAGTATATGCTTTTATTGACATTATAGAACTCAATTTAATCTCTAAACACATAAGAGTTGAATTGCATATTATACGAATTTGAACAAATGACAGACAACAAGTCTGTGACCTTATGAAGTCTTCTGGTTATTGCTTCCTCTGATTAACAGTGTGTTCTACAAGAACCGTTTATCCGGTGAAATTCCTAAGGAGATTGGGGGGCTTACAAGGTTAGAGCTGCTGGATTTGAGGGACAATAACTTGAGTGGGACAATTCCAGTTGAGATAGGCAGGATGCTGTCACTGAAACGCTTGTGAGTTAGCTGTTGCATGCTCAATCTCTATTTCATTCTATAACTTTTTCAAGTACCTGGACTTAAAAAAAAAATTTGCACCACAGGTTGCTTTGTGACAATAAATTTGAAGGCAGCATTCCTCTAGAGCTCAGGAGTCTCAGCTTGCTCTCTGAATTGCAATTTGACGATTACCTTATGTCTAGTGGAAACACAGGATTTGGCTGTGTAAACAGAAAGTTTGGACACTGGTATAATACTGCTTACACACACAAATCACTCCTGTGAGTCTCACTAAGATGATTTAGTTGACAAAAAGAAATCTATTCTATTGTTGATGAGTTCTTTCTTACTTTTTTGAATTTTTTGAATTCCAGTTGATGCTTACCATGCAATATCTAATCTAACTGAACTGTATTATCATTAAGTGTACCCAGGAATTTGTAGAGTAATTTTGGTTTGGACAGCTAGTTAATAAAGCTCTTTGAGTTCTATCATTTAAAGGAGTTTAAATGCAAATGAGTTTCCATGGATGTTTATGTCAGAGTAACCACTTGCCAAAGGAAATAATAACTCCGGTAATCAGATGAGTACATTCAAATATGTGTTTTGACTTGAGTAATGAGTTTATGGCAAAAGCAAAGTGTACATAATTTTAAAAAGTAGAAACATTAATCTGGGAATTAACCAGCACTGCCTTCTGAACCTTTTTCTGATGGATAATGTAATTCTTCTATATATGTATTGGAGTATTAACTGTTAATATAGAAGTAAGATTATTCTCATATCTATCTTGTTCCTAATTTTTCATGCATTTCTTGGGCAGCATCTGGCAGAGCAATTTAAAACATGTGAATAGTGGACAATCCTTGGTGGTATTGCTTAAAGTAGCTTTTAAGCACTATCTCAACTACTTGTCACTGCCACGGTAGGGAACCAACTTCCTTCTTATGGCCTCCTAAGTTATGTTTGGTTTGTTTCAATTTGTTGAAATGTTCGCTCTTATTTCCAGTTACAAAAAGGACTCGCTGCATAGCCAGGTGGACAGTTGCTGTGATAATTTATCTAGTAAGTGAGAAGGTGTATACACATCTAGTATTGAAATTTATTCTTCTGAGAAATACATTGACGTTGCATCTTGCATTAAGCAGGTTTGTTTGAGTCAAACATGGTCTTTGCTCGACGTAGGCTACTTGCACAAGCCAGTAACCTACCAGCTGCACCTGTTACTGGTATGGTACCTTCTGGACAGATCATTGCTCTACCAACTACCCGAAGTAGTGGCTCTTTCCCAGCTGTGCCAAAAGATAAAAAGAAAAATTCTCCTCCACCTGCACCTGCACCGCAGCCTCCATCTCTTGATCCTCCATCACATGAGAATTCAAAACCTAGTGGACAATCTTCCCAAAAATCAAATGGAAATATATGGAAATACATCATTATTTCTTTTAGTGTGCTTATCTTGCTCATTGTTCTTATAGCCATGGTCTTCATGTGTCGAAGCCAAGCAGTTAAAACCATAGGTCCTTGGAAGACTGGATTGAGTGGGCAATTGCAGAAAGCATTTATAACAGGTAATTTTGTGGTGTAATAGGAAACAAAAGTTCTATTATCTAGTCCATCGAAAGACTAACCAATAAACCCAGAAGAAAAGAGAAAATTAAAAGGTTATAAGCACACAAAAAAATTTGGTTGGGTCCAAATATTTGTTTCCTGCAGTGGTTTTTGCATAACAATGTAAGAAAAGTAAACCAGATGTTCTGTTATCTAAGTGAGTAGGAAAATTAGATTGTACTAACTATTTTGTTATATTAGCTGTTTGGTTACTGAAGAAATCTTCAGTACAGGCCTAAATGCATTCTTTGAGTTATAGTGCCATGCAATACATGAGGGGGTTATTGAAAATCATGGATTTTCAATAACTACTGATGTCATTCTTGTCAATATATATTGACAGCCTTCTGTATAGACTTTGAAGTCCTCCTGTATTGAAACCTGAATAATTTCTTTATATGAGTTGCAGGAGTTCCCAAGTTGAACCGATCAGAACTGGAAACCGCCTGTGAAGATTTCAGCAATATTATTAGCACAATTGATGGGTGTATTGTGTACAAGGGAACACTGTCCAGTGGAGTTGAGATTGCTGTTGCATCAACAACAATGTCTTCTTTGAAAGAGTGGTCCAAGCGTGCAGAGAATGCTTACCGAAAAAAGGTATGTTATGTCAGTTACTAAAGACAGCGATCAAGGCAGTGTATATCTGCATATATATATATATAATTAATTCCTTCTAAATTCTTATAATATTATGCCATTTCCCACCTGCTGTAGATCGACGTACTGTCACGCGTGAATCATAAAAACTTTGTCAATCTCATTGGCTACTGTGAGGAGGATGAACCATTTACAAGGATGATGGTGTTTGAGTATGCTCCAAATGGAAATCTCTTTGAGCATCTGCATGGTAAGGTTCTTACTTTTGTACTGCACATTGGAGGAGGCTTCCTTTGTTAATTTCTAGCTGCCTGAAATTTAGAGGGTAACATGTATTAATTATATGTTTTTTTATAGTTGAAGAAATGGAACACCTTGATTGGAATGCAAGGGTTAGGATCATTATGGGAACAGCTTATTGTCTTCAATATATGCACCAAGAGCTAAATCCACCTGTGGCACATCCTAACCTGAATTCATCTTCTATCTTTTTAACGGATGATTATGCTGCTAAGGTTCATACACCCTTCTGATTGCCTTTGTTCAATTTGAAATTTTAGTACTTTACCCTTATAACAATAACTCTCTCTCACTCTCTCCCCCACAGATTGCAGAGATCTGTTTCTGGACAGAAACAACAGGCGGAAAGCATAAGAATTCCGGTGATGACGATAAGGAGCATTCTGAATTGCCACCCCTCTCTGATCCAGAAACAAATGTCTACAGTTTCGGATTATTGTTACTTGAAATAATTTCTGGAAAGCTCCAAAACTCAGAAGAAGTAGGGTCGCTTTCGTACTGGGTAAGCATTGAACATAAAGTAATTCTGCATTATGTTTTTTTGTATGTTTTAAGTTGTAACATAAACTCATTGTCAACTTTGCCAGGCTTCTGCATATCTAAATGAGAATAGATGCAACATGGTAGATCCAACCCTCAAGTCCTTCAAAAATGACGAGCTCGATGTCCTATGTGAGGTCGTCAAAGATTGCATAAAACAAGATCCTCGGCAGAGGCCACCAATGAAGGACATTACTGCTAAACTGAGGGAAGTGATCCCCATCACTCCCAACCAAGCAGTCCCAAGACTATCTCCCCTATGGTGGGCTGAACTCGAGATCTTATCTGTAGAGGCAACCTAAAAGCTCTCTCCTCTTGACTCTCTTCTCTGTGTCTGTGTTGTTGTAAGCCAAAGTCCATGTCTCTCTCTTTGTATCAAATTATTTGTTAAAAAAAAAAAAAAAGAAAAAAAAAAGAAGAAAAATGAAGCTGAAAAGTAGTTTTTTAAGTTTTAACTCTGTGCTCCTCCCCCTTCATAGCTAAGTCCTTCCCCATACATACTTCATGCTTGTATTCAAATCCCTTTTTGTCTTTTATATGTGTCCTTATGATTCATTCCATTCTCATTCTTTCTTACATAACAAAGTGCTATTCTTTTACTGCTGGAGTGCTCTTGTGTCCTAACTTAATTTATACCAGATATACACAAATATGTATTTTGTGATCAAAGTGTGAATGTAAAACTAACATGGCGCTTGGATCGGCGCCTGTGCTTAATTATAAATTTGTGAACCTTATATTATACATAGGTTTTGAACCTTGTTGCAGTTTCCAATCATTCATGTGTTTTACAGTTCTGATCCACCATATGCGAATGCAGCAGAGCACTAGTTCAAACTCAGAAGCTGCTGTTGATTGTTACCCAAACAAAAATATTATAACTGAGAGAGACATGCAAACAAACAAACAATGAGTTTCATTTTCTCTTCAAGAAATGATTTCAATTTGGTGAAGCCTAATGTGGATCATGTATTTTCCTGTTCAAAATTGTAAAACACGTAACAAGGTAAAATTAGGATCCACACTCTCTAATTCCTATACAAAAAACCAGCTAATGGTTTAGGAGAGCATTTTGGTCACATTTTTTCCTTCCCCATTGCCTTAGCCTAATCTGAACCATGCAAGTAGCAGCCAAGAACTCCACACACTGCAATGGGCTCAGCACATCCAAAACACCCTTCAATGTCTTGAGCCTCACACAATCTGCAGCCTTCATCACCCTCTCCAACCCACTCAACATCACCTTCAATGCCATATCCACTAACCCTTCCACCTCCACCTCCACCACCTCGCCGCCGTTCCTCACCCGGCTCGCCAACCGGGCCAACTCGACCATCCTCCGGTCCGCCATGGCCACCTGCTGCCTCTCCATTTCCCTCTCCACCTTCTCCTCCTCATACCTCATCTTCAGCCTCAGCACTTCAATCTTCTTCAGCTGCTCCTCCGACATGTTCACCAGCCTCGTCTTCCTCAGCGACCCAATGAGCTGAAACAGCATTGAAGGCTTCCAACCAGTGACCCAATTATAGGCATTCTCTAAAGGGCTCGACCAAACAGGGCAAAAGAAGGCCAGGACATCTTCACGAGCAGCAGCCCATTTCACAGTGTAATATTCCTTGTGTAGGTAGGTGACTTTCGACACCAAAGCTTGTAGCTCTACCTCATTCTGCAGTGTCTCCTCAGACAGCTTGAGAAGCTGTTGCTGGAGCTGCTCAAGCTGACAAACCCACTTCTCAAAAAACTCAGAGAACCTCTCTTCAACCTGGGTTCTCATTAATCTGCTCAAATTAGAGAGAGAGAGAGAGAGAGAGAGAGAGAGAGAGAGAGAGCTGACGAGGACACAAGAGGTGTTTGTGAAAATGCCAAAGTGACGCTCTTGGAGAGTTGGGGTTGGGGTTGGGGTCGGTGTTGGTGATATATATATATATATATATATATATGCACAAGAGGGTGAGTGGGATGACCAGATGGAGAGAGGAAGGGGGGCCACGGTGATGCTGCGGTGGTGAGGTTGGGAAGTGCGTGGCTGGTGCATGAGCTACGCGCAGCAATCAGCCACTAGTGGGTTTATAAGTGCTATTTGACGCTTTGCGGATGCTAAGAGGAAGGAGCAGGGAAGGACATGAGTATTTTGCCTTTTTTTTTTCCCCCCTTTGTTTTTCGTTGAATGAAACTTTGTAGCGTTTGGGTGTGCTTAAGAGACATGCAAAGCTACCACCTGGTGCTTGAGCTTGTGTTGACAAAACGTGTCAGCTTGGGAATGAATCTGGGTTCAACGTGGAGCATGGCTAAGCCTTTGTTCAAATATTGTTGACAGGTCCCTCCGACATGAGACACTTGTGTGAAACGATGTTTTAGTATCATGATATGTTACATGTGATAATTTTTTTACTTAGCATATCGTAATTGATTGAGAATAACAAAACAATGCTATCCTTATGAGATAACAAAACAATACCATTCCTGTTTCATATAAGTTTTTCTGCTCCGACATATGCCCTCCCTGGTTGACTCTGCTGTCATGAGTTGAGGCACCATTTGTGTGAAACCTACTATGAGGCTGAATTATATTCACATTTAAATGATTTAGTTCTTCAATAATCTGGTTTTCACAAACTATGCACAGAATTCAAACAAGTATTACATCTCACATGTGGACTTAATAGTAGTGGAATTAATTGTTTAGTCATATTTTGCTAAGTGAAAAACATAATATTGCAAACAGGATTCTGCTGTTGTTGTCGGAGAGGAAAGACGAACGCTGTTAAAGCTCTGTTTTGTAAAACAGAGGTTTTAGAGAGAGAGTTGCTACTTTTAGTTTCTAATGAGTTGGATTATATTGCCCTTTGGATGACTTAGCATAATTTAACTTGGGCAGAAAAAAATTCTGCAGAAAACATGTGATGCCCAAATTAAGTCCATGGATTGCTTCCAACAGTTCCCACAAAGAACACAGATACCAAACTCAATAGGTTTAGGTTCTCAATTATGAACTAGGGTCTGCCCTCCTCCCTCCTCTTCTTCAGCTGAGTCACGTGAGCTGATCAGGGCAAAGCTGACACCAAAAAATAAATAAAATAAATAAAAAATAAAAAAATCAGGTGGTGAGGTTTGTCATCACCTTCTACGTGTCCTCCAAATAAACAAACATTTTACACCGCTTCAATTCCTTGCCTTCGTGTTAAGCAATTAGCATGTTGACAGGGCTTTGTGCTTACCATTTCAACTCAGCATCTCAAATGGCAAGCAGAGACAGAGAGCAATCCAAATGTTGCTTCAAAGAGTGGATGGAGCTTCAAGAACAAGACCTCTCAGAGCTCCTCCAAGCCCTGAAACTAGACCCCCAAAACAAAGACCAGTTAAAACATTTAGCAGAGAAAGGCATCTGTCACTTCCAAGATTACATAAACAAGAGAACCCAACTTGCCCGCAGAGACGTCTCTGCCTTCTTTGCCCCCACTTGGTGCACTTCATGGGAAAACTCTCTGCTTTGGATCGCTGGCTGCAGACCCTCTTTGTTTTTCAGGCTCGTCTATGTGCTTGGCGGGTCAAAAATGGAGTCAAAGCTCTCTGAGTTCCTCCAAGACACAAGAGAAGGCAGCCTTGGTGAGGTTCTGACGTGCTCGCAGCTCGTTGTGGTCAACAGTTTGCAGAGCAAGACCATTAGAGAGGAGGAGAGGTTGACAGGGGAGCTGGCAGCTCTGCAAGAGGACATAGCAGACCAGCCAATTGCAATGATTGCAAAGGGTTTGAGCCAACTTGGGGAGATGAACAGAGAAGTGGAGGAGGCTCTGGATGAGCATGGCCAAGCCATGGTGAGAATTTTGGAGGAGGCAGATCAGTTGAGGCTAAACACTGTCAAGGAGCTTGTGAACATATTGACACCTCTTCAGGCTGTTGATTTTCTGGTGGCAAGTAAGAAGCTTCACTTGTGTGTGCATAAGTGGGGCAGGAACAGAGACCAAAAGCTTGGGAGGGAAAATCTGGAAGATTAATTTTGGTATGGATTTTTGGGTATTAATTTTTAGTGACTGCATGTAATAATAAAATAAAATGCCTTCTACATAATTTTTTTTTTTTTTTAAGACCCTTTCTATTGAAAGGGACGATAACATTCTACACTCACACACACGATAGACTACACGGATGCTAAAATTCAAACTCAAATATTTTCTGTAAAAGCATTTGCTCCAATCCACTACACTAATGGTCCTTTTGCATTTGCCTTCTACATTTTTAGTGACTTTTAGTAACTTTGCATCTAATTAACTTTATCATCAAATCATTGGCTGACCTCTCTTGATCTTACATCACGCAAATTGTACAAACAGAGTCCAAAGATCACTAATCCCTTTTTTGGGCATAAACTCAGGACAATCTTTAAATTATTGAAGTGTGTTTAGATTCTAGAAAATGAAAAAAATGCGAACCGCTTGTCATCCACAAATTGAGTCTTTTGGCCAGAAACAAACCCTATTGAGGATTAGATTGTGGACCTTGAGCTCCACTTCATTTGGCGCCACTCTATGAATGGACCAACTTTTACAACCCACCACCACCAACCACCTCCCTTCTTCTTCTTCCACAATATCAGATTTGTGGCCAATACTAGACCATGTGGGCCACACACAACATTCCCACATGGCACCCACGTGGATATCCTTCTTGGCATGAGTTCATGAGGACGCATTGTGGTCCAATGTGTATGTCCACAACCTGATTGAGCATGCTTCTCTGTCAATCTGTTTCTAAACAAATTAGAGCCGTCCTAACAAAGTTTCGGTTGGGCATATTGTATTTTAGAGGGAGCAAGTGCTCTTATCCAATCGTAAACGATTTGATTAAACGAAAAGTGGGAATGATTATCCTTAATCTCATTTTCTTATTATAGTAATTTCTCTAACTGTATTTTACTATACATAGGAGCCTAAATGAGGTCCAGTCCTTGAGTACAAGGCAGAGAGAGCAACCAAACATTTCTTTACTAATTTTGCACAAATAGCTGAATTGGAATTAGAGTCTTTATTAAGAGATGTGGTTTTTGGGAGCAGAAACAAGGATGTTGGCCGAGCATTCTGTCCTTGAACAAGGGTTGTCTGCAGCATGCAGCCTTTTGGCATGGGTTAACTTCCTCGTGCTTTGATTGCATTTCACAAGGGATTTTCCTCATCCTGCCTTTCGGCATGCATGAGTTGAAATTCCTTGTGTCCCCGGCCCTTGCTTTCCTCCATATACAAACTACTGCAATCAAGCTGCAAAGTTCTTGATTGCATGTGCATATAGTATTGATCTTGTTTCATCTTCACCATCAGCTGTTTCTGTGGTGGAACTTGAGGCAGGGTTTTCAGAAAAAACCACAAAAGCAAAAATGGAGAAAAAGAAGGGAAACATATTGATGAATAAATACGAGCTGGGACGATTGCTTGGACAAGGGACCTTCGCCAAGGTTTACCATGCCCGAAATCTGAGGTCAGGCCAGAGCGTTGCGATTAAGGTCATCGACAAGGAGAAGGTGCAACAGGTGGGATTGATTGATCAAATCAAGAGAGAAATCTCTGTGATGCGCCTTGTGAGGCACCCCAATGTGGTTCAGCTCTTTGAAGTCATGGCCAGCAAGACCAAGATTTATTTTGCCATGGAGTATGTGAGAGGTGGGGAGCTTTTCAACAAGGTTGCCAAGGGGAAGCTCAAGGAAGACGTGGCCCGAAAATACTTTCAGCAGTTGGTTGGGGCTGTTGATTACTGCCATAGCAGAGGCGTCTACCACCGCGACATCAAGCCAGAGAATCTCTTGGTTGATGAGAATGGTAACCTTAAAGTTTCGGATTTTGGATTGAGCGCATTATGGGAGTCAAGGGGACAAGATGGCCTGCTCCACACAACATGTGGAACTCCTGCATATGTAGCACCAGAGGTGATAAACAAGAAAGGTTATGATGGTGCCAAGGCTGATACATGGTCTTGTGGGGTTGTCCTTTATGTTCTGTTGGCTGGTTTTCTGCCTTTCCATGATACCAATCTCATGGAAATGTACAGGAAAATCAGCAAAGGAGATTTCAAAAGTCCGCAATGGTTTCCTCCAGAGGTTCGCAAGCTTCTTTCAAGGATTCTTGATCCTAATCCAAACACAAGAATAAGTGTGGACAAGATCGTGGAGAACAGTTGGTTCAAGAAAGGGTTTAAACTTGTTGAAGCACCTTTGCCGCCTCCTGATCCCAACGCCTCCATCCTGCGTGATGTCCAGGCAGCTTTTGCATCAACAACAACAGATGAGTCTGCAGAAGGCAGTTCCCACAAGAAAACGAGCACGGCAGGAACAAGCCCCATGAGGCCAACCTGTTTCAACGCCTTTGACATCATCTCTCTATCGCCAGGTTTTGATCTATCCGGTTTGTTTGAGAATGACATGCAGCACAGACCACAGGCAAGATTCACCAGCACAAAACCAGCCGCAACAATTGTTTCAAAATTCGAAGCGATAGCAGAGACCGAGAGATTCAAATGCATGAAGAAAGATGGGACCCTGAAATTGCAGGGCAGCAAGGAAGGAAGGAAAGGGCAGCTTGGTATCGATGCTGAGATTTTTGAGGTCACGCCTTCATTTTATGTTGTAGAGATGAAGAAAACGGCTGGGGACACATTAGAATACATGGAGTTCTGTGACCATGACTTAAAGCCCTCTCTTCAGGACATAGTATGGACTTGGCAAGGAAGTGAACAAAAGCATGAGCAACAGCCAGTAGCACCAGAAATTGTTTCTTAGATAGGAAGTGCATATTTTCTATCTAAAACTAGATGCTAAAAGATGTCTTCCGTGCTTTTTCATCTTTATTTTCTTATGCTTTCAGGTCTTTTTTTATTTATCCACTTTTGGAGTTCTTTTGAATTTGAGATCTAAATGTAGAGAGGGGTATTGTTAGTCTTGTGCACAACTTCAAGGCAGAGTGCAGTACAGGATGGCTCGAAAATTCTGTAAACGAGATGCTGCAAAATGTGGTAGCCAGAATGATCAGAGGCAGATAGACCACTAGTTTAAACTGGTAGCCCCCCAAAAGGGCAAATTTAGGATATTCAATAACATATTTAAAGTGAAAGCTTTAGACTAATTTTTTTTTTCCCTTTCCTTCTTTTCTTTTCCTTTGAATTCACAGTAACACTGTGAAGTGAAGAAACAAATGTATCATTTGCTTATGAATCTAGCTATCCATCATCGTCTTTGTCCCACACACACCCAATCCTGCAAATAAAGCAAGACAGCTCCAAGCACCAGAAAGTGCATAATGGAAATGAGCAACCACATAAGAAGTACTATCATATCCAATAAGGGTAAGCAAAATCTTCATCCGCAAGCATTGTAGCTTAAATGGAATTAGAATTGAGAATCATTAAGGCATGCAATGACTAAATTATTCGGTGCACGTACGACACGGATGGGTCATGACCTTCCTAAAACATGAGCAAAGTAAAAGCAATCACAGAGCACATCTGTAAACATGTACAGATGAAAACATGGTCATAGTTGATTTGTAATGCACTTGGTCCTATTTTCATCTTTTCATGTGATCCATGCAAATGCATTGAAAGTCTCCTTCTTTCCATGTAACCATGCGCTGGTTTGGGGTCACCAGGGCCATTGTCAGGAAGGGTTTGATTAGGTTTCACAATCAAAGCACAGATTCCATCAAATTTAAGTCCTTCCCGTTGCTCACGGCATGCATCATACGGTAGTAGACAGATCTTGGCATCATTTCCCTTTATCACAAGTAAAACAGAATTGTTGTCATCACAAATAATTCGTTTTAATATTAATTGGTGTGATATGCTGCCCTATAAGGTGGCGAAAAGTGTTTAACAAAAGATTGGCTGCATTTAAGAAAAGATTAGCCCACTAAAAATCCAATCCCAATGACTTTTATAACTTGCTTTCCCTTTATTTATATACAGAATATAAGCAATAACTGCTATCAGAAATATCTTCACGAAATCTGAAAGTCCTCCAGTGATTTTCAAACTAGTGATCTATGCTAACTCTTTTCTTATCCATCCCCATGTCTTATCCTATATTTCCCTCATTGGTCCACAAACAAAACATGGAAAATGATGTTCCACACCCAATCCTGAACAAACCCCAAAAAGAAAATTGGATTATAAGTTGCAAAATGGAAGAAGATAGAAAGAGAATACCTAAGAATCGACCAAGACAGCGGGAAAACCTACCAGTCATGCCCTGAATTATTGTTGGATGGCCTTCGCGGTGGCAAAAAGACGCCTTCAGAAGAACATCTGTAAAGCCAAACACACAGATCATCAATTGATCATAAGGTCAATGAAACCGACTTCATTTCTAATTTTCTACACTCCACCTAATGATCTCCTGTCCTCTGGTTCTTTTCAACGATGACCCTATGATTTTTTTACACGTCTTGCATGTGGAATTTGCTTTTTGTTTTTGTCACGGAAGTCGAAAACTGCACCAGTTAGTCATCTCATTACCATTCTTAGTAGATTCGCATGCGCAATTAGATCCAGTCAACTCTTTAACTAATCTTTTCGGCTGTTAGATTCTATAGACTTCCAGCTTTTTCTGTTCTGTTTGTCCAATCTTATGGCGAGAAATGTTTTTAGATTGTTTATTTTAACCAAATTATTGGCAGACTTGGTTTTTAATTGGGAAATAGTATTCTCTCTGTAAATTACAGAACATGGGCTTTGGTTGATAGCTACTTAATTCATTTTCTTAATAGGGTTAAATATATGTCCATGCATTTGATATCCTGTATATTTGTAAACGACAAACAAAAGGAGCCAATTCTCGTGTCAAAGATTGCAAATCTTCTTGTGTCTGCAAATTCTATGAGAGAAATGGGACCTTCATTCTGCACCATGAAAATATTGAACAACTTATATAAAACGTGGATAGCACTATTCTGCTATTCCCAACCAATCACAAACTGTCACATGAAAAAGTTATCACGCGTGACGTGCCTTATTTGACCAAAAATAACAAAATAGCGCTATCCTTCTCGTCAAAAAAAATCCCCCAGAACTCGGCCAAACGAGAATGCTGACAAGAAGTTATTTATCGACATGTATGGCAGTTGCCATCACAAACAAACAAGCGAGTCACAAATGGCAGACTTAAGAAATTAGTAGAAAGGTGAGGAGCTAATGGTAGGTGCACCAACAATTGAGCACCCTGTCGTTTAGTCAATAAAATAATTTCCATTTTTCTGTCGCCTTGGCTTCCTTCATTCAAATTCAAGTATTAAATTCATACGACATCATCAATCAAAATCTGTATATGCCTTCTTCTCACCAATGTCCTCTGTATCTCTCCATCCATTCCAATCAAAGAAAAAAACCCCTATTGATGATCCATAAAAATGCAAAAAGTGGTCCATGGGTTCATGTCCAAAGATATACTGATTTGGGAGCAAATTTATGCAATTGTGAAGCAAATCATATCCTGGCATGGATTTGGAAATATGCAGCTAATGGACAGACACTAATATATGATGTGAAATGTTTCCATGGATCCTTACATGTACCCTTCCAACATTTTCCTACAATTCCAAACATCCTTCCATTCCCACCATTTTATCCAATTTAGTAAAAGTTTCACCTAAAAGTCCCAAATTCAGAAAAGAGGGAATTGGAAAATCCAACAAAATGTTACTCAATTAGGTGGTATGCTAACTAGGTACCTACATAAGGGAAGGTCTGGGCAAAGCACCTCTGCTCACCAGTAAGCAGACGTTTGTTAACTAAAATTTGCATCCTCTTTAAAATTTACTCACTAAAAGCAGAAATCGTGTATATACTCAGAATAAGAAATGGGAGGCAGAAAGTATAGATTTGCTGAACTCTTTAACATTTACTTCCCCAAATGTCATCATAATCTACTGCATTTATGTTATTATGAAGCAAAAGAACTTTATTGTGAGTAACTGGTATGATAATGGATTTTTATAGTGAAAATAAGTAACATTCCACCTTCTCTAGCATAAAAAAAATTATAATGTAAGCATATACACTTATACATTCACACACACACCACCAACAATCCAAGATAAGTAGAAATGTGTATTCCATTCTCTGTTATCTAATCTATAGCTTTCTCGATACAAGAATAGAATAGACAGTACAGAGCAGTATCTAGAGCTTCACCTAATTCCCAAAAGCAAACAACCGAAGAAACTAGGAAAAATCAATAAAAGATGAACCTTTACAGCGGCCTTAGCAAATCAGAAAAAAAGAAAAACAAAGAAACAAAGAGAGATTAAAGCATACCCATTTCCCTTTCTGTTCTTCCCTATTCAGAATCTGAAGGTAGATATGAAGGAGGAACAGTATTAGCAGCAGCACTTTCCTCAATCATCAAATTCTGCAACCCAGGTCTCAACTCTGTGTTACAAAACTGGTCATACTCTGCTTTGTCCCCTGCTTTCTTCTTAACCTCCAAAACCACCAAAGACGGTGTCAATTCGAATATCTCAGCGGCAATCGTTAATGGGCCCTTCACACCTTCCCTAGACCCCTCCAAGCTCACTCTGCAATCCTTCTTCCTCACTGAAAAGCTCACAACTTTAGCAATCTCCTCCAACTTCGATATGATCGTCGAAACCGGCGCACCCGACACAAATCTCGCCTCCTCACCGCGCTCCTCAAACAACCCAGATAAATCAAACCCGGCAGAAAACGAAATTATATCAAATGCATTCAAACTGGCTGGTCTTGGCAAAGATGTAAGCTTTCTTCTGGTCTCAAACTCAGCCTCCGATTCTGACATACAAGATTGATCAGAAAGCGAGCTCACATCGCTAAATCTGTCCTCCTCATCGTCTTCCACATTGCAAAGCCTGTCATCATGATCAATGTAAAACTTGATATGCTTAAACCCCTTTTTAAACCACCGATTCTCCATGACCTCCACGATTGTAATCCGAGTATCAGGATTTATATCAAGCAGACGAGTTAACAACCTAACAAGCTCAGCACTGAACCATCTGGGACACCGAAACTCGCCTTTGTAGATCTTCTTGTACATAGCCATAACATTTTGGTCATGGAAAGGCAAATATCCAGCCATGAGCACAAACAACACAACCCCACAAGACCAAATATCGACCTTTGCAGCATCGTAGCCCTTTCGACCCAAAACCTCAGGCGCCACATAGGCCGGCGTGCCACAGAACGTATGAAATAGACCATCTTGCTTAATCTCATCAGAAACTGCGCTCAACCCAAAATCAGAGACCTTGAGATCGCCATTCTCGTCGAGGAGGAGGTTCTCCGGCTTCAAATCACGGTGGTAAACGCCGCGAGCATGACAAAATCCGACGGCTGAGATTAACTGCTGAAAGTACTTTCTAGCAACTTCTTCTTTGAGGCGGCCCTTGGCGACCTTGTTGAAGAGCTCGCCACCGCGAACGTACTCCATGACGAAGTAGATCTTGGCCTTGGTGGCCATGACCTCGAAAAGCTGCACGATGTTTGGGTGGCGAACGCGCCTGAGAATTGAGATCTCGCGTTTGATGTGAGCGATTAGGCCGCCCTTGAGGATCTTCTCCTTGTCGATGACTTTGATGGCTACGCTCTCGTTGGTTTTGATGTTCTTGGCATGGTAGACTTTGGCGAAGGTGCCATGGCCAAGCAATTTGCCGATTTCGAAGCGACCCAAAAGCGGAGCTGGGATGTTTTTGGATTTGTTGGTAGGGGTGGAGGGGTTGGAAGCGACGCCGTTATCGGTGGCTTTGGTGGTGAGGTTTGCCATCCTCCGGGAAGGGACGGCCCTCTCTCTCGATTTCTCAGGGAATTTGGGTTTTTGTGATTGTTTGATTGAATATATATTTTTTTTTGGGTTGATTTATTGGGCTTTTTGTTGAGTTTGGGATGTGATGTTTGGTTTGTTGGGTGTTGTTTTGATGATTGATGAGTGGTGTGTGTAGAAACTGAAGAGAGATGTTTTATTTGATTTTGGAGACAATGATGCTCTTTATATGGTACAAGAATATACCCTCCACCTCCTCCCAAATACAATACTTAGCTCTTTTTTTTTTCTTTTTCTTTCTATTTTTGTATTTAATTTTGTTTGCGTCCTATAACAATATATGACGTTTACGAAAAGTCTGAGAAAATCTTCTGTAAATGGTGTTTATAGAAAAGCAAAGTTTTTTTTTTTGGTAACCAAAAAAAAAAAAAAAGGCTAAGGTTTTTGCTAACAAGTTTCCCACAATCCGAAAAGCATGCAATATCTAAATATAAAGTTGTTGCAAATTTATTTATTGTTTCGGGGAAGATTTTCATTTTAGATTTATTAGTCATCGATTTAACCTTATTATGTTAGTGGTGACAAATTGTTCATTAAACAAACATGATTAGCGTCAATTTTTATGTCAAGTGCCCTTGTCACATCGCATGTGATCCAAAAATATTCCCACAAAAATAATATGACACTATCGTATTACTTAACAATTTTGTTTAATGAGAAGTAGGCCTCCTTAATTTAACAATTAACTTATTGTCAAGCCTTCTAGTTCAATATTAATTACTTAAAGTCTTAATGTCGTTGCCGGAAAAAAAAGAAAAATAAATAAAGAGTCAAATTTTTATCGTGAATGTTGGACCGTAACTATTATTGTTATAACCATAAACTTTTGCGTGTCAAAAAAATGAAAGGGAAAAAGAAAAAAAACAATTTACCGAAAAAAGGGCCATGGCAATTTGCTCAAAGTTCAAAGTTGAAGGTTGAAACCAAGAACATGGTAGCATGAGAATTGCAACTTTCCATGTTTGACAGCGCAACATAAACATGGGAAATACGAAGTTTAACGGCTCTTTGTGTTGGATGAGTCGTGAGATGCAAGAGGTTGACACTCTGTACAAGAAGAAGCAGCAACTTATTTCCAACCAAGCAATCTTCAGCCACTTAGTGGGTAACACGTGTGTTATACTAAACGGGTGTTGACTGCGTCACGCGTAGGCAATCTCTATCCAGCCTAACCTCATCAGACGTCCTACACCGTTGATCGGACTTACTATTATACCATCAAACATTTAATCGGTCACGTGCTTCTCTAAGCTATGCTGTACAATTAAAATTGGTGCACGTGATTGTAGAGAAAATATGCCAGCCCAGGGATTGATTTTGATTTGGGCGGGTAACGGCTCACGCGAGTCGAACCAGGAAATTGAATGGTTAATAAGTGGATGACTTGATGGTGAAGCAAGTCAACTTGATGGCCGGTGATGATTTTACAGATCTACGGCACGGCACGCAACTGTTACAAAATCTTCAACATGCAATTTCTTTGCCTATTTTACCCTTTATTATTAGTAGCAAATAAGTTGACCCAAAAAAAGAATTAAGTATTGGGCCTCCCACATTCTGATGATTGCACTCCACCTCCATGTGAGTGGAGGGCCTGGAGAGGGTATTGTTCATGATGAAAAATTCAAGTGCGTAAATGAAAAAAAAGTGTGCTATTATTAAGGGTGGACACGATTCGGTTTGTTTCAGTTTTACTTTCAAACTACAGTTAAATTAATTAAATTTTTACGGTTCGGTATGGTTCGGTTTTAACTAAAATTAAAATGAAAACCAAACTAAACAAAACCAAACCATTCATATCCAATTTGGTGCGGTTTAATTGAACCGGTTTAGACATAAAAGAAAACATGCTTACAATAACACAAAATCTGTTAACATATGTATTCCATCAAATACTCCTAAAACTGAACTTGCTCCTAACAAACATAAACATTTTCATCAAAGTTCATCCAAATTTCTAGCAACAAACTTCAACATACAATCCCATATTTTCATACAAATACAAACAAATTTCAATACCCAATTGATTTATACAATTGGAAATTACATACCAACTAGTCAACTACAACATTCATTCTGATTTTTATCAAATTAATGCAAAGAACAAAAAGCCAAACAAACACATTACTTCTTATTCTTCTGCAAGGCATTTCTGAGAGAGCCATTAACCATATACTCTGTCACTGTTGGCACAGAACATCCTGCCCCATCAAGCACAACACCATAGAAGCTACCATATTGAGGTGGTGCAAATCAGCAAGTTTAATGGCCTCATTCCAAAAATCATCTCTCTAATTGAATACAAAATTTACAGCATAGGGACCATGCAAGTGAGGTATTAATAATAAAAAAGTAATAGCTTTTGGAAACGAGTGCAATGAAAAGACAAATAATTTATTCTTCCATAACCCAATTCTCTCAGCTCTTCCCACACCTTGACAGACCCAATCTCATATTTTCATAAATACAAATAATTGATTAATACAAAGTAAATTAGAAATTTCAAAACCCAATTGATTAATTGACATCTTACAAAACAGAATAAGACAACAAAACAACAACAAAAACTGGGTATGATTCAAGAATTGAAACAAACCTTAGTTCTAAGAGGTTGGGATTGAAGTGGTATGAGCTATTTTCTCCAAGCCCCATTGAGTATCGGTTTCTCCAAGCCCCATTGGTATGAGCTATTTTCTCCAAGCCCTTTAGGACAGTTTCAAAAATGCTCAAACCGCACCCGAACCAAATTAACCCGGTTCGGATAAGTTTTTCAAACTATTGACTTTTTTTTTTATCAAAACCAAACCAAATCAAACCAATATAATCGGTTCGGCCGATGTAACTGGATCGGCCGGATTGATGCCCACCCCTAACTACCACCACAAAATCATAAAAATATAACACACACTATAACGGTGTCATGATGGTTTGAACATGAGACCACTAGCTTGCAAGTTAAGGTCATTTTTCATTGAGCTAGACCGTATTAGCCATAAAAATAATTTTAAAATTCAATTATTTTGGTCACCAAACTCTAGGCAAATAATTGAATATTTGAAAATTAAATTGCCAAATATATGTTTAAAATTGAATTCTACCATCATTTCTTAATTTTCATCGGACCATTGTCAAATTAAAAAAAATACAATTTTTAAATAATAAATGCAATTTAACTCTAAATATGAAATTCGTACAATTATTTAGTTTATCACATTGACTAATATCTCATCATCATTCAACCTTTCATGAAATTCGTATATGGGTATTTTTGAAAGACAAAAAAAAGGTTTAAAATGAATATGATAAATTTTTAAAAGATAAGATAGTGATACTTAAAAGACAAACAATGTTGCAATTTCAATGATTTGAATTATAATATATATTTTTTTGTATTGCTTATAACAGCAGAAGAAAAAAAGTGGATAAGGGTTTGTAGATGTTGAGATGAATGGAAGTATTGTCTACCAGCTGTGTCCATAATGCCAACGGATGTGTATCACGCATCAGAAAAGTGTCTTGAAAGGCTAATATACACAAGTTTTTTTTTACTTTTCAATTTATTATGAAGCTAAATGCAATGCACATTTATAATGATGTCCTAATATTGAAAAATATTTTATGACCAAACTGAAATTAGTCGCATTAACAAATTATTATTATTATTATTTGTGAAAATTTGAGAAGGAGAGAGTGAGATGTTATTGGTGTTTGAACGTGAAATCACTAGAGAAGCTCTACCCATATCAGTCATATTACTAATTGAAATGGCCCTTTGTGGCTAGTGGTTTTTTTGATTGAATTATGAATGCAATCATAGAATTTCTCAATCAAAAAAAAAAAAAAAAAAAACCGTGTTATCATATCCACTACATAGCCCCAATTTCTTAATTTGTTTCAAACACAAATCTTTTTAGAACTTTTATTTTATTTTTAGAGATTTCTGTGTAAATATTGTTGTATGAATTAATACTATGAGTGTGACATTTTATGCTAAAAGTCATGAACGAGGGCTAGATTAGATTAGAGTTTTTTTTGCAGTCGTTGGTAATAATCTGAATTTGATCAGTTTGATCCGGTTTTGATTTGGATTTGTAACTTGAAAAAGGCCGGTCTAAATCGAATTGGACCCACTATGTTAATAAATGTAATTATTCAGGCCATATCCAACTATTTCTATAGCCCAACTAAAAAGCCCATATGTGTTTTCTAACTCAACTAAAAAGTCCAACAACACATTCTATTTTTATATTACTTATCATAAAAATATTCCTAACCATAATTCCCCAAAGGCACACGCCAGTTTTCTCAACTTCATTGTTTTTTTCTTTTCTTAATAACAAATTAGATATTTAGAATCAATTAATTCTTACTTAGTAATATTTTTACAATCAGCTATTAATCTAGTGGTAACTTGTGCAATTCTTGAAGCAGAACCGTGGACAGTCAAGGGTCATTGTACATGTGAAGCCTTATTCTAAAATCACATACATATATTAGTAGTTTTAGCAGTGAAAGATCATCTATTTATATCTATATACATATTTTCTCTTATGCGGACATTATTGCCGTGCGGATAATATGTATTTTTTTACTATCCGTCCAAGAGACTGTGGTCACTCACCGTTGGATGTAACATCCAACGGTTCAAAATTTTTTTTTAAAATGAGTGCAAGAGTAAGTGAACCGTTGAATTTACATCCAATGGTGAGTGACCACAAATTTCTTGGACCCCTGTAGTCCAAGAGATCAGGACTGTATATATATATAGTGCCCCTCTTTGAATGGGACACTGTATAAGCAGGGGCGGAACCACACTAACTAAGGGCTACACTGGGATGTAGCCCAACGAGATTTTTAAGGGAAAAAACATTAAGCCTATATATTTAACTTATTCTAAATATTAGCCTAGTATATATTAACTTATTAAAGCCCAAAATAGTCCAATTCTTTATAAATTAGTTGGAGGGCAGTAATAAAAATATACATTAAAATAGGTACACTTTCAATTATATGTTGTTGAATACATTTTCATTTTGATCCTATATGTGTTTTTCAATTGCATTTAATATGCATTTGTTTTTTATTCTATAAAGACCGATAATATTTATTGATAAGAGGAACATGAACAAGTTCAAAGCTACTATGGTGCTAAACTGTATTTGTTTATTTTAAAGCTTATTGGAAATTAGTCAATGGAGCCATGAACTAGCGTGGTTCATATGATTTAATGTTTACTTTTATTTCTAAAAGGATTATAAGTACCTTAAAAAAAAAAAAAAAAAGATAATTACATTTTAAATTAATAATTTTAATTAGCCCACCTGTTGAAAAAATTTTAGTTCGCCCTTGAGTATAAGTGCTTTCTAGCCAAGCTTGAGCCTGCACAGGGGCACCATTTAATATAGCTAAGTTTCTCTTTGCAACTCGGAAAAAAAAAAAAAAAAGGTTTCTCTCTGCAACCTCTTCCTTTATTACAAGTCAAGTCCTTGCTCTGTTTCTTCTCCATTCTTTTTTACGCCTTGCCCTGCACTATTTGGTCAACTGGTCAACCACCACAACTGCAGCTATATGGTTTTATCAAGTTCCACTAACCCATATTAACCCAAAAAAGTTGGGAGTTTTACTATTATACCTAAAGTCTATTTACAACATAATAAAGGTAAAATTCTATAATAAGGATGCCATATATGGACTCTTCATGTGGACCTTCATATTAGCCACATGCTCATTAAACTTAAGTGAAGTTACTATTCATAAGAATCATGTGGCTAATATGAAGGTCCACATCTATGGTCCATATATTGCACCCCAAAACATCTATAGTCCATATATCGAACTATATATAAATTACAAAACTACTATCGATTTCTTAAAACAAGCCTAACCTCAAAACCTCATAAAAAATATTCAAAACACTGAACAGGGCATCATAGTAATTTAATAATCAAAATTAAATTCAATAGGGCCACTTGTTGTTTTTTGGGTTTGTTTATAGAAACTAAATGGTGTAAGGTTTATCTATATCACTAGTGCTAAGAGCATCCACAATGGATTCCCTAAATCACCTCTTTAGATAAATTTAGGAGGAAATGAGAAAACCCACCTGCAACCATACTCCCTATCAAACTCCTAAAATAAGGAGACTTCTATGAGCCTCTAAATCTGCTGGGACTTGTTTTCATGCTTGTAGGGAGCTTCTCCAATAATAATTTTGAAGTTAAAGGTTGAATACGGACTTTCCAGCCTTATTTACACCTTGGGGCAAACGTTCATTTATTTCCTACATTTTAATGGTGTACAGAATAATATTTGCAAGTACTAGTTATTGTAAAAAACTAGCTAACTTCATATAGTTTTCAGAAATATTGAGAATGAAGAACCAAAATTTGTCCCAAATATGCCAAATGAGATGATGGGCATCAATAGTTAGATGCAAGAATCATACTTAAAACTTTTTTAATGATTGGATTGAGCCCTCACCCAAATCCCCCTTATTGTAGTATTTTCTCCATTCAAGTCAAGTCTGGCCAGTCCGAGTCCTAAATGAGGCTAATGATGCCTTGTCTGAAACTGCAATTAACTGCTTGCAAATATAGTCCACGAGCTTGCTATCATGAGCCCCACTCTTTGGCACAATATTCTTTGTTTTGTATTGATGCATATATAAATCCTAGTTAGCATTTCCCCCTATAATGCTTGTGTATATACCTACGTAAGTACATCAATTTTTCTATATAATATTTGTATTATACACATACATATATACATATATAATGGTAGTTGAGGTACACCAATAATTCCATATTTATTGGGTATATGAATTTAAAGCAATGGATTATGAACTCACCATAACCTTCTTGTACATTAGAGTTAGAATATATTTTTGTAAAAAAACACAACAAAATAAAACAAAACTCTTGGCAAATAATTGAATAATTGAGAAATAAATAGCCAGATATCTAACTTGTATGTTTAAAATTGAAATGGTATAATTCTACCATGCATTTCTTAATTTTCCTGGAGCCACTGCCAAATTAAAAAAATCAGAATAAAAGAAAATAATTGCAATTTAACTCTATATATGTAAATCACACAATTATAGTTTATCGCATTGACTAATATTTCATCATCGTTCAACCTTTTATGAAATCCGATTGAATATAGAAAGAAAAATAAAAGGATGGTGAAATGAATAGGCGAATTTTTCAAGAGATAAGGTAGTGACGCTTAAAAGAAAATCATGTCTAAAATTAGACTTTGTTTTTTTTTGCATTGCTTATAACAGCATGCAGAAGAAATTGGCCTAAAAATGTACAACAACTTGCTAATAAATATGTCGTGGAGGCTGGATTGACCATCCATATCTGATTGATGGAATATTTAGAGACGGATGTATAGCAAGTTCTTGCACATTTGTGAAGCCAGATGCGTGGAAAAGGAAACAGATGCCCAATTGTCCATTCTTCCTTTAATACAAGTCTAAGTCGTTGCAATTAATGGACAAGTTGCATTTGGCTACTCACGAATTTCTTCCTCCCATGGTGCAATCATGTGCCCCACTCTTTGGCAACTTGTTCTGCCTTCATAAATTGGCATTGCAACAAATTATTCAATGATTTCGAGTTCTAAATCGGAAAGGAAAAAACAAACGAAAAACAATTTGAAGTTGGAAGGAACTTCTCTGTTTTCGGTGCTCATGGTCGTGGAGAGAAGTTGCTTCCTCTTGTCAATCACCTTCTTGCTGGTGCTGCACCTGCACTACAGTTCTATAGGCACAGTAGGTGCAGCACAAACCAACATCACCACGGACCAGTCTGCTCTTCTTGCTCTCAAAGCCCATGTCACTAGTGACCCTCACAACATCTTGGTCAATTGGTCAACGACCACCTCTGTTTGCAATTGGGCTGGCGCTGTTTGTGGTGCTCGTCACCTCAGAGTAGCATCATTGAATCTCTCGTACATAGATCTCACAGGCACCATTCCACCATACTTGGGCAACCTCTCATTTCTTGTTGAGCTGGACTTAAGAAACAACAGTTTTCGTGGACTTAAGTCAACTTTTCTTTAATAAATTATTTCAAGGACAAAATTGTCTTTTCCTCTTAATAAATTAACAATTAACTATTAATTAAGGTTTGAGTTATTACAATTATGGTATCAGTATATTAAAAAAAAAGGAGTCAGCAAAGATTTTCATATAGAATTATGAATAAAGAAAGAAAAAATTGGTTGGAGAGGGTTTGTTAGCTTAAATTATGTTTAGAATATTCCCAAATGTTGGTTGGTTTTTTTTCGTAGTTCCAATCCAAATGCGCTGTCATTCCATGGAGGGTTTGGTTTGGAATTTTGTGGATTAGGCGATGCCTTATGTGCATTATGTTAAACTACTCCAAATTGATTCAAATTTAATGTATTTTATTCACACAAAGAAGAAAACCTAGCTGAACTGAGCCAAAGATCACGTGGCCAGGCCAGGTAAATTTGACCAGGTGGACTCAAGTCATGTATGTATGTAGCCTGTAGGTGGTGGTGATCAGTGGATCGAGTTTGCTTGCCCTCCTTCCAAATCCGTTGGAATTTATTTGATGCAGAATTGCAGACTGCAGAGCAGTAATTATAAGTTTGATTAATTGCACTCTACCCCTTAAAAGTCTAATTCCAAGAGTCCCACCAAGCATGACACATTATATATTAATTTATCTATTTATTTTCCATCTAAGCAATTTAAATGAATTTAAAATGAACTGGTATTATTATACCAGATGGTTTGGACTGAAGAGCTGAGTGGAAACCTTTCGTATTAGCAGCAGCAGGTTCATACCTGCAATTACTCCCAGAGAGGAGAGAGCCTCTTCGACTGAGGTCTGAGGTGGATATGACTATACGGGTTTTTAGTCAAAGGTCAATGTAGTAGGAGGGCATTATTTCCATCTGATATGAAGTTCATCTTTGATCATGATGTAAATGTGAATTTGCTGCAGATTTATAGCCATGGATCCAATGGGGCTGGTATTCATTCAACATTGCATATTGGATTCAAATATCTTTTTAATTAGAGAGTTATCCAAGAAAATGTGAAGTCAACAAGCAAAAATTGTATATGCAAAACAAGGAACAACACATTTCAAAATGCTCTTAATTATGCAGTAGAAATTAGAGTGCCCAATCTTTAACAAGAAGCTCTAAACCAGAAACTTGGAAATGTCAAGAAGCCCAATACAGGAGAATGCTTGACAATTTATCTTCACAACTGCACCCTGTCTGTCTGTCCCTCTCAGTTTCAAACTGTAATTGGCTAGCACCCACCAATCCTCTTCCCCCATCTGAAACAATTTATACTACTAAAACAAGACTAAACCACAGTAGAGTGGGTCATTTGGAATATTAGGTAAACCCAATATCATATCTTCTGGTAAATAATTTAACCAAGCTCGAAACAACAGATTTTTTTTTTCTAGTATAACAAGAGTCTAAACTACAATAGAATAAAATTTTCTCACACACACTAACAAAATGTCATGAAAGTTTGAACTTAAAAATAATAATTTGCAAGTCAATACTCTTTACCAAGATTCCTTGGTGTAAGTTAATTTGGAAACCTTTTATTGGGCCCCGGAAATCGTTTTTTGTCTGGAAAGTTATGCATGGCAGGCTTCTCGCAGAGGATTTTCTTCAAAAGCGTGGTATTGCCCCTGCTTCAATATGCTTATTTTGCAGGATGGCTCCAGAGAATATTAATAATTTATTTTATGAGTGTCCCTTTACTTGATCCATATGGAATTCTATGTTTATTTTTTATGGTCCGCACTTTACTCCAGGGCCTTGAGCTGTTATTCTTTCTTCCGGCCCATCTGCTCATTTTAGCCCTCAGCTCACGGATCTGTGCTGTGTGGCTAATTTGAGATTCAAGGAATAAGTTGCGGTTTGAGGAGAAGGTTTCTACGGTTTCCTCTGCTTGTCGTACCATTATTAATCATGTGCGTGCCTCTACTCCTCTGGCTAGAGGTCATATGTCGAATAAGGTGCGTGATCTGTGTAATATTAGGGCCTAGGGGTGCGCTGTACTATTCGTTCTATTGGGGTGCGCTGTCATCCTTGCCCCAATTTCAAAATTGTTGACAAAGTAGTGACGCTTAAAAGATAACTATGTTTAAAATTACTCATTTTTATTTTTATTTTTTTGCTTTTATTTATTTATTTATTTATTTTTGTATTGCTTATAACAGCATGCAGAAGAAATTGGCCTTAAAATGTACAACCTGCTAATAAATATGTCGTGGAGACTGGATTGACCATCCATATCTGATTGATGGAATATATAGAGACATATGTATAGCAAATTCTTGCACATTTGTGAAGAAAGACGCGTGGAAAAGGAAACAGATGCCCAATTCTCCATTCTTCCTTTATTACAAGTCGTCGCATTTCTTCCCCCATGGTGCAACCTGTTAAAATACGCATCTAGAAAGTACAGTTGCAAAAAAAAAAACAAAAAAAAAAACGAAAATCTTTGTAAGTGGCGCGTAGTGTGCTTAATTATTAAAAGGACTCTTGCACACGCGTGTGGATAAGAATATGATGCATACTTGAAATCCCAAAAAAAAAAAAAAAAAAAAAAAAAAAGAAACAAACTGGAAGAGCTGCAAAATTAAGCAAAGAATGAGTGCAATGCACTGATTTGAGACAGTAAGAAATTGAAAATGCGGAAATCCCTTGATCACTGATTTCAGACATGTTACATAGAATTAGAATCAAATCTATCTAGAAGAAGAACAGAAAATATAGCTGGAAAAAAAAAAAAAAAAAAAAAAAAAAAAACTAAAGTTAGGGAAAACAGATCCTAGTGTATTTATAGGACTCTCTTCCTAAATAAATGGGGGCTAAATAACTGGCATGCTAGTCCAACATTTCTCAAAGTTGGCAACACACTACTTCCCAGCAACTTCGAATTGTATTTGTCGTGCTGTACTTCCTCACTTTCCAAAAGTCTCTCACACCATCAAGGCTTGCATCATTCTGTAACCACAACGTCTCTTCAACCTAGTTGAATAAAAACATGAAAAACTAAGGGCTTATAAATCTTTCTTGAGTGAAGCCAGTTAGTCATTTTACAGTAAACACAGCAGGCCATTTTCTTGTATCGCAAACATTAACCACTGTGATAATTGCAAAGATCCTATCATTCAGTTATATATAATATAAGATTAATCCAAACAAAAAGCGCCACCAAAAACCGCTAAGAATTGGAAACAGTAACCACAATAGAAATATTCACGCATGCACTGGAATAAACGTTCCCCAACAACAATGCAATCGAGCAGTGACTACCGTTTTTAAGCAGAGATTAGATGAGTTGAAATACCAAACTTTCATTGAAATGAATGATCGATTTACAAACCAAGAAAAGTAAAGAAGAGTGAAAAGGCAAATTAAGTCATGATGTTTCTGCACCTATGATTGTAAGATGGTAGAGAGCAAAGAGTGAAAAAAGCAAATTGAGGAAGAAAAATACGAAATCTATGCATGCACTTGGGAAAAAAATCATCCAACTCTCTTTGTGTAGAGCAATAAAGAGCCGAAACAATTATAGAACAGAGAAATAAACAACTTGGAACGAAATGTCGAGTGAATCGCTTTTGCCTGGAACAACCACCTCCTACATTCGAAGCTGCCTCCCAGTAGTCTTCTTCACTCTTTAGCAACCACTTCCTAGATTTGAATAAGAAGACCAAAAAACAAACATTTTTTTAAATTAAAAACTGTACAATAATCGAAAATTTGCCTACAAACCATTATTATATTATTTATTTTTATCTTTTACATTTATTAATATATTTTACAGAAAGTAGTATATGAGATAGTGGAGATGATATTTTATTATAGAAAACAAGGGGGGCCCAATATATCTCTTCACTTTGAAGTAGGCAATATTGCCTTGTTTGGGAGTGTAGGTATATTTTTTTGCCTACCCATTTGCCTCTTCCCTTAGAACATGAAAATGTTGATGTGGCAAGGCAAATGAGTTTTGCCTACTCTTTTACCTCTTCCCTTGGAGATGCTCTAAATTATATAGTTGCCACGGTGTTTTTTCCTTTCTAATTTCCTTTATTTGAATGTATTATGAGTCTTTGTTTAGCATACATAAACAGGTGGGATACCAAGAGAAATAGAGAACTTAACAATGCTGAAGGAGATACACCTTGACTCCAACAATTTCAACGGTATATTTGTTGCATTGCCTTACCTTGATGTGACCATATTTTATATATATAAGTGCTTTTGTTGCAGTGCATTATATGTGCATAAATCATGAGTTAAATGATTTTTTTTCAGAAATTCCAAATGAGATCTTTTCTTTAGATCAAGCGGAGATGTTGTATGTGGGGTTCAATGCTCTTAAAGGCCATGTTCATGTGGCTGTTTTCAACATGACTTCTTTGACTACTTTGGTTTTCAACCTGACTTCTTTAACCAATTCCATCATGAGCGGTAACATTCCCATTGGTATTGGCAACTTGAGCAGCTTGGTATCCATATACCTGGGATACAATGAATTGAACTTTGTGGTGCAACCCGACTTCATGTTCCACTATGCAAAAATACTAAACTTGAACCAAACATGAAGAAAGCTAAATATATAATCCTTGGGATCATATCAGTAGTTCTCCTAGTGGCCTCCGTATCTATCTTTCTACACTTGAAAAGGAATGTGGAAGTTCCAATAGAGGCTACCTCATTGTCTCAACATCTTCTTTGGAGAAGAGTTTCACAACTAGAACTTGTGAGGGTGACAAACGGATTTAACGAAAACAACTTACTTGGAAGTGGGGGTTTTGGCTCAGTATATAAAGGGGCGCTTTCAGACGGAACATATGTTGCAGTAAAGGTTTTCAGTTTGAAGCTGGAGGGGGCTTTCAAGAGTTTTGATAGAGAATGTGAAATGCTAAGCAATATTCGTCATCGAAATCTTATCAAAATTATTAGTTGTTGCAGTGAAATTGATTTCAAAGCCTTGGTATTAAATTACATGCCAAATGGGAGCCTCGAGAAGTGGTTGTATTCTGAGAACTCTTCTTTGGATTTCCTAGAGAGGATGAACATAACGATAGATGCTGCATCTGCACTGGAATACCTACACCATGGTTATTCACTACCTATTCTGCACTGTGATATAAAGCCAAACAATATATTACTAGATGATGACATGGTTGCACATGTTGCGGATTTTGGAATTGCAAAACTCTTAGGTGGGGGAGATTTCACCACCGAAAGCATGACCTTAGCCACAGTTGGGTATATGGCCCCAGGTGATGCACTCGCAAGCTAGTTTAATATTTCCAATAGTCCTTAATTAAGAAAAGCTTTAATTTATATTTTTCTTTTTGTCATACACATGTATAAGTATTACTCATTCACATTGCAGAGTATGGGATGGAGGGAATATTTTCAACAAGAGGGATGGTGTAGAGTTTTGGAATTGTAGTGATGGAAACTGTGAGAATGTGAATGTAAAGAGTCCCATATTGGAAAGTTGAGAAACCTAGCAAAGGCTTATAAAGAGTTGGGCTACTCCCCCATTGCCAATTAGTTTTGAGGTGGAACCTCAACTTCCTTTATGGTATCAGAGCGGGTTAGTCCATGTGTGAAAGCTCAACGGCTACACGTGCTCCATATTACCCAAAAATGTATTCTCCATGTTCCATGAATTTCTAGCAATGGATTGCAAACTCACTATTACCAGATGCCATAATAGCTGAAGTTATGGATGCCAATTTGCTCGGGACAAAGCAAAAAGATAATGATTTTGTAAGGAAGAGGGATTGTTTATCATCCATTATGAGATGAGTAATGCTACACTTACCACATTTTTATCCCATATTTTCTATACCACATGATGTGACATATCCATATTATATGCCACATCAATTAAATCAATGAAGTGTATTTTAATTGACAATTTGAAAAACAAATACTGGAATAAATCATAAAAGAAAAGAAAATATTAAATAATTTTAATTAATGTGGTTGTCCACCTCAGCTGCTACATAAGATGGTATAAGGATGTGGTATACAAATATGGTAAGAGTAGCATTATTCTTATGAGATTAGCTCTTGCTTGCTGTACAGAATCACTAGAATAGAGGATAAGTATGAAGGAAGCTGTAGCTACACTCAACAAAATCAAGACAGTTTTTGAAGGACACTGCATAACATGTGCTGGTAAATTAATGGATCCTATGGCGTATATTTCATGCACTTCGATTCAATTCAATTTGAGTCTTTAATTCATGTGTGGATGGAACAAGTACGATAAATAAATTCATAGCTTCTTACATACTTTGAATCGAGTTGGTATAAGAGGAAGCCAAGCAAACGATACAAATTGAAATTGTATAAATTCTACCAAGCGTTAGGCTAAAAGCTCAAATCATTGAGCTTTTTATATAATTGAGCCTGAATAATTGAATATTTTGATTACCAAAAACAAAGGAGAACTAAATATTTCTGAAAAAGACATGAAGAGGAAATAAAAACTCAAAAGCCAAAAGATAGTGGGAAATTTTTTCCTTGACTTAAATATGTAGGAAGCTTTAGCTTGGCTTCATATCAATCATCTTTTAATTAAATAAAAATTTAAGTTAAAGGATTAGCTTTAGCTTGACCAATAAAAATTGAAGTTAAAGGTTTAGCTTTAGCTTTAGCTTTAGCTTGACCATTGTGCCTAGATAATTACAAATTTCTGAAAAAATGAAGAAGAAAAAAAAAAAATCAAAGTGAAGGCCCCTTATTATGCGAAAGAGACTGGATTGATTGACCATATAGGAATCATGATTGACTGGATTGATTGACGGAATATCATGAATCATGATTGACGTGAAGACACGTGGAAACAGGCGCCCAATTGTCCATTCTTCCTTTCTTTCAAGTCTGGCTACTCACGAATTTCCTCCCCCAGGGTGCAATCCCAGTCTTTGTCAACTTGTTCTGCCTTCATAAATTGGCACTGCAACAAATTATTCAATCATTTCAAGTTTTCAATCTCGGGAGGAAAAAAAGGAAAACGAAAAACAATTTCTGTTTTCAGTGCTCATGGAGAGAAGTCGTTTCCTCTTGTCAATAACGTTGTTGCTGCTGCAATACAGTTCTATAGTTACAGGTGCAGCAAAAACCAACATCACCACTGACCAGTCTGCTCTTCTTGCTATGAGATCCCATATCACTAGTGACCCTCAAAACATCTTGGTCAACTGGTCAACCTCCACCTCCGTTTGCAACTGGGTTGGTGTTACTTGTGGTGCTCGTCACCTCAGAGTAGTATCGTTGAATCTCTCCTACATGGGTTTCACTGGCACCATTCCACCACACGTAGGCAATCTCTCCTTCCTTGTTGCACTAAGCTTCAACAATAATAGCTTTTACGGTACTTTGCCCCATGAATTGTCTTATTTACGTCGCCTGAAGTTTATTAGCTTAGGATTCAATAATTTTATGGGATCCATTCCATCGTGGTTTGGGTCCTTCCCCAAACTTCAAAGATTGGATTTGTATGGAAATCAGTTTTCAGGTACTATACCTTCAACTATCTTCAACTTGTCTACATTGCAAGACATAGATCTAGGCGCTAACAAACTATCAGGTACGTATGTCTCAACAAGGTGTCTAGACTCTATTGTTGATCTATCATTATGTTTCAACATCTTGTTATTAATCTATAAGCCTAATGCGTTTTTTTTTTCTTTAGAAAACTTTTAATCACTTAAAAAAGTCTCACTTGAATAGATTATGTCTTTGGTTTTTAATTTTAAGAACGGTAGAGTCTATAACGTTGGTTTATTTTATTTTATTTAATATACTCATAAAGTTTTTACGAAACTTACATTTATGAAACTAAAGAGTACATGTCGTAGGCTACAAATGATAAAACTGGTTGGGTGCCGGGGTATAAAGACATAGATGATAGATTGTAAATAATAGAGAATATTCATGACCTTTTTCATATGGAGGCCCATTATAACATGATATTTTATAAATATAAAAAACACCCTTCAAATCTAGTACTATAGAAAAATTCCTTATTGTACCTTCAAGTGAAAAAATTGTAACATATTAATAAACCAATTAGAAAGTGACCAAGTGACTAGTTGAGAATTTTTTTTTCCCCCTCCAAAATAGCCACTCTGACAGCTTTTCTATAAATTATATAGTGTGGTGTTTTTTTTTTTCTTTTTCATTTATTTACATGTATTCTGAGTATTTGTTTGGCATACTTAACAGGTGCGGTACCCAAAGAAATAGGGAACTTAACAATGTTGAAGGGGATATACCTTGACTCCAACAATTTCAATGGTATATATATTTGTTGCATTGCCTTGATGTGATACAATTATACATGACTCGGCTTTTGTTGCAGTGCATTATATGTGCATAAAACATGAGTTTAACATATAAATGTGCATATATCATTATGATTTTTCAGAAATTCCAAAAGAGATCGGCCTTTTAGATCAGGTGGAGATATTGTATGTGAGCTTAAATGCCCTAAAAGGCCCTGTTCCTGTGGCTGTTTTCAACATGTCTTCTTTGACTATGTTGACTCTAGATGGAAACAGCTTGAGTGGTGGTCTTCCAGACAATATATGCCAGCATCTTCCTAGTCTTCAATACTTGTATTTGGGTGGCAACCAGTTTGATGGTCCACTTCCATCCAAATTATGGCAATGCAGAGAGCTTCTTATACTTAATTTGGAGGAAAACAATTTCAATGGAAGCATACCAAAAAATATTGGGAACTTAACAATGATGAAGGAGATATACCTTGACAACAACAATTTGATGGGTAATTGATATTTCATTATGTTGATCCAATTATTATTTATCTTTTTTATTTTGGTTGCATAATTATATTTAACTACATATTTTAGTAAATGAGGGAAATAGTTATTCATGAATATAACAATTTTTTTTGTCAAAATTGCTGGAAAATTCAATAGAAACGAATAGCAAGGTTTACGTACAATCATGAATATAACATATTGACTTGCCTAATAAACGTTCTATCTAAGTCGATATGTTCAAATCTAAGGTTAACCAAAGTAAGAAGAAAAAAAAGAAAAAAAAAAAGAAAAAGAAGAGGAAGAGGAAAACATGCAAACATAAACGTGTTTTGCTTAATTTGTTTCAAATACAAAACTTTTTTAGAGATTTCCGTGTAAATATTGTTGTATTAATTAATATTATAAGTGTGACATTTTATACTATAAAGGTCATGAACGATTAGATTATATAAATCCAGATGAGATGGGTGATCTTTAAAATTTAGAGTCTTTTTGTAGGCAGTGGTAATAATCTGAATGGCCTCATCCCATCCTCAATCTTCAATATCTCCACGATATAATAAAATAGATTGAATTGCAATTTCAATCCAAGTCAATATTCTTTTCAACTAATGCTAATGCTACAATGTTTGTGATGAAATTGTGGCAGGCACTATACCAGACGAGATCGGTGATCTTCCAAATTTAAAGATTTTGTCATTCGGAGATAACAATCTCAATGGTCTCATCCCAACCTCAATCTTCAATATCTCCACAATGAGAGCACTGTCGCTTTCTTTTAATCAGCTATCGGGTAGCCTCCCAGCAAACATAGGCCTTGGGCTTCCAAACCTACAACACCTCTATCTTACAAAAGCTGGCCTCAGCGGAGCAATCCCCAACCTCTCCAATGCTTCTATGCTCACCAAGCTTCAATTGGGCACAAACACATTTACAGGGTTTATTCCTACCACGCTATGTGCCTTAACAAACCTTCAGTCGCTTCAGTTAGACGATAATAATTTGACGATTGATACTTCGACTCCAGAAGCAGACACTCTCTCTTGTTTGGCTAATCTTGGAAATTTGACAGAGCTATACTTGGAAAATAATCCGTTAAATGCCAGACTTGATGATTCCCTTCGGAATTGCTCTTCTGCATCCAAGCTTCAATATTTTGATTTAACCAATTCCATCATGAGCGGTAACATTCCCATTGGTATTGGCAACTTAAGCAGCTTGGTATCCTTATACCTGGGATACAATGAATTGAGTGGATCAATTCCAACTTCACTGGAAAGACTAGGGAATCTCCAAAGTTTGTATTTGGATGGTAACAACTTGCAAGGATACATCCCATATCAACTTTGTCAACTAGATAACCTATTTGAGTTATATTTGGGTAGGAATCAGCTCTCGGGTTCTATACCTTCTTGCTTGGGAAATCTATCCGCGTCTCTAAGAACTCTATCACTGGAGTTTAATTTGTTGAGTTCCACAATACCATATACTTTTTGGAGACTTGTCGATATCTTGTATGTGTACTTATCATCCAATTCTCTAATTGGACCTCTCTCACAAGATATTGGAAACTTGAAAGTTGTGATCAAGGTAGATTTATCAAATAACCATTTATCTGGTATTATGCCAAGCACTATTGGGGGTCTTCAGGATTTGGTTAATCTCTCCTTGGCAAATAATAATTTGGAAGGCCCTATTCCAAGTGCATTTGACGGCTTGCTAAGCCTGGAACAATTGGATTTATCTAGAAACAATCTGTCTGGAGTGATTCCCAAGTCTTTAGAAGCTCTGTCACTTCTCAAATATATGGATTTGTCTTTCAACAGGCTCAAAGGAGAAATTCCAACTGGTGGACCGTTCCAAAACTTCTCTGCTCAATCATTTGTCTCAAACAAAGCACTCTGTGGTGCAGCCCGACTTCAGGTTCCACCATGCAAAAATGGTACACTTGAACCAAATTGGAGGAAAGCTAAATATATCATTCCAGGGATCATATCAATAATTCTCTTTGTGGCCTCTGTATCTATCTTTGTACTATGCAGGAAAAGGAAAGTGGAAGTTGCAGGAGAGGCTACCTCTTTGCCTGAATTTCTTCGGAGAAGAGTTTCACATCTTGAACTTCTAAGGGGCACAAATGGATTTAACGAAAACAACCTAGTTGGAAGTGGGGGTTTTGGTTCAGTATATAAAGGGACACTTTCAGATGGGAACAATGTTGCAGTAAAGGTTTTCAATTTACAGCTAGAGGGGGCTTTCAAGGGTTTTGATAGAGAATGTGAAATTCTAAGCAATATTTGTCATCGAAATCTTATAAAAATCATCAGCTGTTGCAGTGAAATTGATTTCAAAGCCCTGGTATTGAATTACATGCCAAATGGGAGCCTAGAGAAGTGGTTGTATTTTGAAGACTATTCTTTGAATACATTAGAGAGGTTGAACATAATGATAGATGCTGCATCTGCACTGGAATACCTACACCATGGTTATTCAATACCTATTGTGCACTGTGATATGAAGCCAAGCAATATACTACTGGATGATGATATGGTTGCACATGTTGCTGATTTTGGAATTGCAAAACTCTTGGGTGGAGGAGATTCTATTACCCAAACCATGACTCTAGCCACCGTTGGGTATATGGCTCCAGGTGATGTACTTGCTAATTTAATATCTTTCAATTCTATACGTGCTGTCCTTAATTATGCATAATTTTCATTTAATATATATTCATACACATGAATATATAAGTATAATTCATAATGCAGAGTATGGATTGGAAGGAATGGTTTCAACAAGAGGGGATGTGTACAGTTTCGGAATTGTAGTGATGGAAACATTCACAAGAAGGAAGCCAACAGATGAGATGTTTGACGGGGAAATGAATTTAAAGCAATGGATTGCAAACTCACTAGTATTACCAGATGCAAAGATAGATGAAGTTGTGGATGCCAATTTGCTTGGGATTGGGACAGAGCAGGAAGATGATGATCATGTGAGGAAGAGGGATTGCATATCAGCCATTATGAGATTAGCTCTTACTTGCTGTGCAGAATCACCAGAAGAGAGGATAAGTATGAAAGAAGCTGTAGCCACACTTAACAAAATCAAGACAAAATTTTTGAAGGATGGTGCTGCAGGAAGAGGTGTGCTGTTAAACCGTCCTCTTGTTCAGCAACGCTTCAATTAATAGGTCCTATCCTATGACATGTATTTCATGCACTTTGATTTGATTCAATTTCAGTCTTTTATTTAGACAATATAGAGGAAGGCATGCCGCTTTATTTCAGACTAATTTTATGGTGGAGTGTGTAGACTTATTATATATATAATATACTAGTCTTGGTTGTTGTTATGGTATCAGTATGATAGGAGGGTTTGTTTTGTTGTGTTGTGGCTGCAACCACGATCTCTTGGGAGCTCCACTGCTGCTTTCACCATGTCAAGAGGCAAACAACGGCTGATTACGGCAGCCAAGCGTCCCACCCAATTTTTGTTGTGTGTAAACAAACAAGTTGGGTTTGGGGCCTTTTGGGAGCTATTAGCCTAAAAGCTAAAATCATACACACGTAATATATATATATATATATGACAGGCCTAAACCCAACAAAGCAAATTACTCAACATAACATTTTGGTCATGGAAAGGCAAATATCCAGCCATGAGCACAAACAACCAAGGTCTAAACTATCGATAGTATCAGAAATATTGGTAGTCCAAAAATATGGAAATATCGGGATATTATCGATATCGATAAAAATTGAATGAAAACTATGGAAATTATAAGAAAAACTTGGGAAATTTTTATTGAAACTTTGGAGGATGTTTATTTAGTTAATTATCTATTAGTTTATTAAAATTTTTTTGAAGGGAATGCATTGCATGATGACTTTAACTGATTTAAGTTTATTATATAGCGAGCTGACAAACACTATAAGTGTAGAAAATATGTAGTAATTAATGAAAGAGGATTAAACACATCAAAATCATATATATAATGATTCACTACAATATTTTACAATTTATAGATTATATGGTAAGATACATGAGTGACTTAGTACCACATAGAGTTCCCCTTTGAGTATAATCGCAAAAACATAAACAACATGGTGGTTAAGGCATTGGATGAGTGAAATAGCAGGGGTTCGAATCCCCTTCGATTGTGTGCTTTGTGTTTCTTTTTGTTTTTTTTTTCCATTACATCGATATTTTCGATATTATAGCGATATTTTGACAAAATATTGCTGAAGTGTGAACGAAATTATCAACATCGATATTTTTCAATATTATCGAAATTTATACAATATGTGTATAGATATATCCCGAAATATTAAAATATTTAATTATAATGCAGCTGAGTGCCTCTTTTTGAATGACACATTGTTTCTTTCTCCTCTTCTTCTTCTTTTTCTTTTTGAATGAAGTAGGCCCATTTCTGCCTGGCCCGTTGGGCTTAGCCTGGCTCGGCCCGATGAACTTTCTCAAGCCCGGACCAAGCCTATTAAATTTGGGCAGGAACGAACGAGCCCTAGATCGCTATAACTATTTTTAGAGTTGAGTGACCAAAATGTAACTCCAAGTAGTTGAGGGACCATAGCTACAAACAAGCCTCTCTTTTTTTATGCTAATGTATATGCTGCTAGGTTAACCTATTCAACTAAGTTAATTAAATTGGTTTAACTTTTAAATAATTGGTCCTTTATTGAGTTTCCTTGTTTTAGTTTTAGAGTAAATAATTTGGCTTTTAAAAAAAGCAATACTTGAGCTTAATATATTATCAATATGATATTTTTAAAGTAACATACATATGTATATGTAGAGGTTTATAAAATTTGAAGGCCCTAGGCAACCTCCTTGTCCACCTATGCTTAGGCCCTCCCTGATAAGGATTTGTAGATGTTGAGATGAATGGAAGTATTGTCTACCAGCTGTATATATACATATATAGATGTGTACATCAAAAAAGCTAAATGCAATACACATTTATAATGAAGTCCTAATATTGAAAAATATTTTGTGACCAAACTGAAATTAGTCACATTCACAAGTTATTATTATTATTATTATTACTCAAAATTTGGAAGGGAAAGGAGATGTGTTATTGATGTTTGAACTACTAGGTAAATACTTTACCATTGAACTATCAACCTTTTGGCAGCATTAATAAATATATACAGGCCTAAGCCCAACAAAGCGAAAAACTAACGGAAATTGGCCCTGGTCTGAGCAATTAACTGCTTGCAAATTTAGTCCACGAGCTTGCTATCATGGAATTGTTTTCTACCATATATGCTTTGTTTTGTATTGAAATTTGATGCATATACACATCGAGTAGATGAGATGAGAGTACAGTTTTCGTATTATAGTCTCATGAAAACATTCACAAAAAGGAAGTCAACAGATGGAGATGTTTATTGGGGATATGAATTTGAAGTTGGAAGGAACTTCTCTGTTTTCGGTGCTCATGGTCATGGAGAGAAGTTGTTTCCTCTTGTCAATCACCTTCTTGCTGGTGCTGCAGCTGCAGTACAGTTCTATAGGCACAGTAGGTGCAGCACAAACCAACATCACCACGGACCAGTCTGCTCTTCTTGCTCTCAAAGCCCATATCACTAGTGACCCTCACAACATCTCGGTCAACTGGTCAACCACCACCTCCGTTTGCAATTGGGTTGGAGTTACTTGTGGCCCTCGCCACCTCAGAGTTTCAGTCTTGAACCTCTCTTACATGGGACTCTCCGGCA
The DNA here is from genome assembly GCF_000346465.2 of Prunus persica. NCBI lineage: Eukaryota > Viridiplantae > Streptophyta > Magnoliopsida > Rosales > Rosaceae > Prunus > Prunus persica. Next base: position 3,042,085 of record NC_034012.1, read on the forward strand.
CCATTCCTCCACCCCTCGGCAACCTCACATTTCTTGTTGAGCTGGACTTAAGAAACAACAGCTTCGATGGCACCTTGCCCAAGGCATTGTCTTATTTGCGTCGGCTGAAGTGGATTGACTTTGCATACAACAATTTTATGGGATCCATTCCATCGTGGTTTGGGTCCTTCCCCAAACTTCAAGGCTTCCATTTGTCTGGTAATCAGTTTTCAGGTACCGTACCTACGACTATCTTCAACTTGTCTGCATTGCAAGACATAGATCTATGCAATAACAAACTATCAGGTACGTTTGTGTCAACAAGCTATCTAGACTCTATTGTTGATCTATCATTATGTTTCAACATCTTGTTATTAATCTATAAGCCTAATATGCTTTCTTCTTTAGAAAATTATGCTAATTTTTTTATACTTGCAGGTCATCCGATACTCAAAAACTCTCACTTGAATAGATTAGTATTTGGTTTTTAATTTTAAGAATGGTTGGGTCTATAATGTTTTTTTTTTAATAAATATTTTTTTATATACTTAGAAAGTTTTTACAAAACTTACATTTATGAAACTAGTGAGTACATGTTGTAGGCTACAAATGATAAAAGTGGTTGGGTGTCGGGGGATAAAGACATAGATGATAGATTGTAAATAATAGAGAATATTTATGACCTTTTTCACAAGGAGGCCCATTATAACATGATATTTTATAAATATAAAAAACACCCTTCAAATTTAATACTACAGAAAAATTTCATATTGTACCTTCAAGCGAAATTTTTTTAACTAATAAACCAATTAGAAAGTGACCAAGTGACTAGTTGAGAGTTTTTTTTTCCCTCCAAAATAGCCACTCTGATAGCTTTTCTATAAATTATGTAGTGTGTGTTTTTTTTTTTCTAATTTCATTTATTTACATGTATTATGAGTGTTTGTTTGGCATACTTAACAGGTGGGATACCCAGAGAAATAGGTACCTTAACAATGTTGAAGAAGATATACCTTGACTCCAACAATTTCAGTGGTATATGTATATGTTGCATTGCCTTGATGTGATACAGTTATATATGACTCCGCATTTGTTGCAATGCATTATATGTGCATAAAACATGAGTTTATAACATATAAATTTGCACATAATATCTTAATGATTTTTCAGAAATTCCAAAAGAGATCGGCTTTTTACATCAGCTGGAGAAGTTGTATGTGCAGCTTAATGTCCTAAAAGGCCACGTTCCTGTGGTTGTTTTCAACATGTCTTCTTTGACTACGTTGACTCTATATGACAACAGCTTGAGTGGTGGTCTTCCAGACAATATATGCCAACATCTTCCTAGTCTTCAAATCTTGAGTTTGGGTGTTAACCATTTTGATGGTCCACTTCCATCCAAATTATGGCAACGCAGTGAGCTTCTTGAACTTAATTTGGAGAAAAACAATTTCAGTGGAAGCTTACCAAAAGATATTGGGAACTTAACAATGATGAAGATGATATTCCTTGACCTCAACAATTTGACAGGTAATTGATATTTCATTAATTATGTTGGTCCAATTATGATTTATCTTTTTTATTTTGGTTGCATAATTATATTTAACTATTTTCATATTTTAGTAAATGAGGGAGATAGTTAATCATGAATGTAACAAATTTTTTGTCAAAATCGCTGGAAAACTCATTAGAATCGAATAGGGTTTACAATCATGAATATAACATATTTACTTGCCTAATAAACGTTCTATCTAAGTCAATATGTTCAAATCTAAGGTTAACCAAAGTAAGAAGAAAAAGAAGAAGAAGAGGTATAAAGACATGCAAAGAAAAACGTGTTTTGCTCAAGGGAATATGACATTTTGTATACCATATATTTTCATCCACAAATTATGGCCCGATTTCTTAATTTGTTTCAGACACAAACTTTCTAGAGATTTCCGTGTAAATATTGTTGTATTAATTAATGTTGAGTGTGACATTTTATACTAAAGGTTATGAACGAGTAGATAGCGTTATATTAGATTACATAAATTCATATAAAGTTAAACATGCAACAGTTGTGACATTGTGGCAGGAACTATAAGTTAAACATGAGATGGGTGATCTTTAAAATTTAGAGTCTTTTGCAGTCGGTGATAATAATCTGAATGGCCACGATAGAATAAAATAGATTGAATTGTCCAAGTCAATATTCTTTTCAACTAATGCTAATGCTATAATGTTTGTGAAATTGTGGCTGGCACTATACCAGACGAGATCGGTGATCTTCCAAATTTAGAGATGTTGTCATTGCAAGGCAACAATCTCAATGGCCTGATCCCATCCTCAATCTTCAATATCTCCATGATAAGCGAAATATCACTTTCTTTTAATCAGCTATCGGGTAGCCTCCCAGCAAACATAGGCCTTAGGCTTCCAAACCTACAATACCTTTATATAGGAGCAACTGACCTCAGCGGAGTAATCCCCAACCTCTCCAATGCTTCTGCGCTTGTCACGATAGATATGAACGAAAACTCATTTACAGGGTTTCTTCCAAGCACGCTATGTGCCGTAACAAACCTTCAGTCGCTTAGGTTAAAGAATAATAATTTGACGATTGATACTTCGATTCAAGAAGCAAACACTCTCTCTTGTTTGGCTAATCTTAGAAGTTTGACAAGATTATCCTTGCCAGAAAATCCATTAAATGCCAGACTTGATGATTCCTTTTGGAATTGCTCTACATCGTCGCTTCAATATATTTATTTATACAATTGCAACATGAGGGCTAACATTCCCATTGGTATTGGCAACATTAGCAGCTTGGTAACCTTGACTCTGAGAAACAATCAATTGAGTGGATCAATTCCAACTTCACTGAGAAGACTAGGGAATCTCCAAGGTTTGTTCTTGAATGATAACAAGTTGCGAGGGTACATCCCATATCAACTATGTCAATTAGATAACCTAGCTTACTTAATTTTGAGTAGTAATCAGCTCTCGGGTTCTATACCTTTTTGCTTGGGAAATCTAACCGCATCTCTAAGATATCTATCATTGGGGTCCAATTCGTTGAGTTCCACAATACCATCTACTTTTTGGAGACTTGCCTATATCTTGTCTGTAGACTTATCATCCAATTATCTAATTGGACATCTCTCACAAGATATTGGAAACTTGAAAGTTGTGATAGAGGTAGATTTATCAAATAACAATTTATCTGGTATCCTACCAAACACTACTGGGGGTCTTCGGGGTTTGGTTAATCTATCCTTGGCAAATAATAATTTGGAAGGCCCTATTCCAAGTTCATTTGACGGGTTGCTAAGCCTGCAACTCTTGGATTTTTCCAGAAACAATTTGTCTGGAGTGATTCCCAAGTCTTTAGAAGCTCTGTCACTTCTCAAGTATATGGATTTGTCTTTCAACAGGCTCCAAGGAGAAATTCCAACTGGTGGACCGTTCCAAAACTTCTCCGCTCAATCATTTGTCTCAAACAAAGCACTCTGTGGTGCAGCCCGACTTCATGTTCCACCATGCAAAAATGGTACAGTTGAACCAAATTGGAGGAAAGCTAAATATATCATCCCAGGGATCATATCAGTAATTCTCTTTGTGGCCTCTGCATCTATCTTTGTACTACGCAGGAAAAGGAATGTGGAAGTTGCAGGAGAGGCTACCTCGTTGCCTCAACTTCTTTGGAGAAGAATTTCACACCTAGAACTTCTAAGGGCCACGAATGGATTTAACGAAAACAACTTACTCGGAAGTGGGGGTTTTGGCTCAGTATATAAAGGGACGCTTTCAGATGGAATAGATGTTGCAGTAAAGGTTTTCAGTTTACAGCTAGAAGGGGATTTCAAGAGTTTTGATAGGGAATGTGAAATGCTAATTAAGCAATATTCGTCATAGAAACCTTATCAAAATCATCAGCTGTTGCAGTGAACTTGATTTCAAAGCCTTGGTACTGAACTACATGCCTAATGGGAGCCTGGACAAGTGGTTATATTCTCAAAACTATTCTTTGAATATCTTACAGAGGTTGAACATAATGATAGATGCTGCATTTGCACTGGAATACCTACACCATGGTTATTCAATACCTATTCTGCACTGTGATATGAAGCCAAGCAATATACTACTGGATGATGATATGGTTGCACATGTTGCTGATTTTGGAATTGCAAAACTCTTGGGTGGAGAAGATTCTATTACCCAAACCATGACTCTAGCCACTGTTGGGTATATGGCTCCAGGTGATGTACTTGCTAATTTAATATCTTTCAATTCTATACGTGCTTTCTTTAATTATGCATAATATTTATTTAATATATATTCATAATTAAGGCAGAGTATGGTGGAGTGTGTAGACTTATTATTTCTATACCACATGATGTGGCATGTCCATATTATATGTCATATCAATTAAATCAATGAAGTGCATTTTAATTAAGACAATTAGAAAAACAAACACTGGAATGAATCATAAAATAAAAGAAAATATTAAACAATTTTAATTGATGTGGCTGTCCACCTCAGTTGCCACATAAAATGGTATAAGAATGTGGTATACAAATGTAGTAAGAGTAGCAATATTCATTATACAATGAATAATACTAGTCTTGGTTGTTGTTATGGTATCAGTATGATAGGAGGGTTTGTGCTGTTGTGTTATGGCACAGAAAAACTAAGTCATTAATAGGAAAATAAACGAAAACTTCAAAAATTCGTAAATCAACATAAATCTAAGACCCATAAGTGAAATCGGAATTTTAAAAAACAAATGAAATTGTACAAATGGCATGAGCAGTGTTCTTTTAAGTTGGATGATTGGAGACTTGACCATCGCGGAATTGAAATCTCATACTTACGTCCAGATGATGCATCGCGGTGTTGGTGGCAAACCCAGCGACGGTGCAGACGATGGCGATCTCCCACTGCCACTACGATGCCGACGACATTTGAATTGCACAGCATATTGAAAAGCTTGATGCTTCGGACTACAGCGGCAGCCGCCAAGTCTGAAACAACCACTGTTACCTTGTGCTGTGACTTTTCTCTGCAGTCGCTCATATAACGCCGTCGTTTCAGGATTTCAAATCGAAACCACTAGGTCTTGTACCAGTAACAAACGACTACCGAGGGAAGAGAGATTTGATGACGAAGTTGGGTTATCGATTTCGACAGAGGAGTCTCTCTTGGAGGTCTGGTCGAGGGCAAGAGTTGAGGGAGGGAGAGAGATGAGGAAAATTTGGAAGATTTGAGAGTTGAGAGGGCGCCACAAGAGTTCAGGAGTGAATGTTTTCGAGCTTGGGGGAAATCTAAAATTTTTAGGCCCCGTTTGTTTCACGGAATAGATTTGAGGGGAAATCACTTCCCATGTCATTTCCCAAGGAATGGGAATGAAAGATTCCTTATCCACATTTGGTAATGTAGGGAAAGTAACCGGGAGATTTCACTTTGTTTCATTTCCCATGTTTGTTTTGAGTAGGAATGGAAAACAAAGTTTGTATAATTTTTCAATTATATCCATATTAAATCAAATTAAAAAAGAATGCATTTAATGATACGTACGTTGTAATTATAAATTGTTCATAGGGACAAAATAGTCATGAAAATTGTGCATTGAATGTTGACTCATTTTCCTAAACTTTTCCATGAGGAGGGAAAACAAAACATAAGTTAAGAGGAGGGCTTCACTTTCCCCTCTACTTTCCCATTGTCAGGCAACCATTTCTCATGCTTAGACTTACCAAACATGGGAAAGCAATTGAATTCCCATTCCAAGCCTCCTTTCCCATGAACCAAACGGGGCCTTAGGTCTAGAGCGAACTCTCTTAAGAAGCTAGTGTGTTTCGTCAAAAGAAAAAAGAGCTAGCGTGTTTTAAAAGATGACGTTTGTAATTTACAAGCGTCGTGTTTTGAAACCCAAATTGATTTTAGTGGTGTATAAGATGGTATACTACGACAGTTTTATAAAACCGTCGTCTTTTAAAACACAATGACGATTTTAAACTTTACTGTCGTTTATTTAGTGTCGTGGTTTTATAATTTTGTAGTAGTGTGTGTAAACAAACGAGTTAGGTTTGGGCCCTTTTTAGAGCTATTAGCCTAAAAGCTCAAATCATACACACGTGATATATATATATATATATATATATATATATATATATGAGAATGACGGGCCTAAGCCCAACTGAATTTGTGTAGACAAACCAATCCACCTACCTTAACTACGTATCTGGTTCTCATTTTAAAAAAAAAAAAAAAAAAAAAACTATGTATCTTGTCTAACTTTGAATTAAGAGTCACCAACAAAGAAAGAAAAAATTGGTTGGAGAGGGTTTGTTAGCATAAATTATGTTTGGAATATTCCCAAATGTTGATTGGTTTTGTTTTCATAGTTCCATTACTTCTCTCTACGTCTGTCTCTCTGTCTGTCTGTCTCTCTCTCTCTCTCATATTGGGATGGTGAGAAAAAAAAAAATGCTTGACTTTTTCTCTACCTGATTGTCACATATTTGTCTCTCTCTACCTCTGCAGACCTTTTTTTTGGTCAAAATCTCTACAGACTCTTTGGTTTCCCAAATCAAGAAGGGTTGAACACTTTATATTTATTTTTAACAAAACCAAGAGAGAACAAAAGAGAAATAAGAAAGAAAGTGGAAGGGGAAAGAGAGACAGAGATAAATAAGAGAGAACAAGAGAAGAAAAAATAAAGAGAAAGAGAATCGGAGAGGGGAGAGGAGAGGAAGAAGAGGATGAAGAAAATCAGTGACAAAAAAAGGGAGGAGGGAAGAACAGAGATAAATGAGAAACATAAAAAAAAGTTTTGGACGGCAGAGGCATGGAGATGTGATGGGCAAAATGCTTTGGGTAGAGCAAATGGCAAAAACAAAGAAGTAAAATAATCATGCTAACCACTTCGGAAGCAAATGACAAAACAAAGAAGTAAAATAATCATGCTAACCACTTCGGAAGCAAATGACAAAAACAAAGAAGTAAAATACACATATATAAAATTTTGGTGCCCCTTTAATTGGAGGCCCATGGCCGTCGCCCTCCGTGCCCATGCCTCAGGGCCGGCCCTGAGTCTAAGTCTAAGTCGTTGCAATGAATAGACCAGCAAAAACAGACAAACGAATAGACCACTTCCAAGTAAGTTCCTTTCGTTAAATCCATTTGTCCATTCTTCCTTTCTTACAAGTCTAAGTCGTTGCTTTTGGCTACCCGCCAATTTCATCCCCCAGGGTGCAATCCCAATCTTTGTCAACTTGTTCTGCCTTTATAAATTGGCACTGCAACAAATTATTCAATCATTTCAGGTTTTCAATCCCGGGGGGAAAAAAGAAAATGAAAAACACTTCGTGGTTGGAAGGAACTTGTCTGTTTTCTGTGCTCATGGAGAGAAGTCGTTTCCTCTTGTCAATAACGTTGTTGCTGGTACACCACAGTTCTATATGTACAGTAGGTGCAACACAAACCAACATCACCACAGACCAGTCTGCTCTTCTTGCTCTGAAATCTCATATCACTAGTGATCCTCACAACATCTTGGTCAACTGGTCAACCACCACCTCCGTCTGCAACTGGGTTGGCATTACTTGTGGTGCTCGCCACCTCAGAGTAGCATCATTGAATCTCTCGTATATGAGTTTCACAGGCACCATTCCACCACACTTAGGCAACCTCTCATTCCTTGTTGCACTAAGCTTCAAAAATAACAGCTTCCATGGTAGTTTGCCCCATGAATTGTCTTATTTGCGTCGCCTGAAGTTGATTAGCTTCAGATTCAACAATTTTATGGGATCCATTCCATCGTGGTTTGGGTCCTTCCCCAAACTTCAAAGCTTCGATTTGTATGGCAATCAGTTTTCAGGTACCATACCTTCGACTATCTTCAACTTGTCTACATTGCAAGACATAAATCTAAGCGCTAACAAACTATCAGGTACGTGTGCCAACAAGGTATCTACACTATTGTCATTATGTTTCAACATCTTGTTATTAATCTATAAGCCTAATATGTTTTTTTCCTTTATAAAATTAGTCTTACTTTTAATCACTTACAAGTCATCCAATACTAAAAAAAACTCTCACTTGAATCGATTATATATTTGGTTTTTAATTTTAAGAACAATTGAGTCTATAATGTTGTTTTTTTTTTTTTCCTATATACTCAGAAAGTTTTTACAAAACTTACATTTATGAAACTAGTGAGTACATGTTGGGCGTTGGGGGATAAAGACATGGATGATAGACTGTAAATATTAGTTCACATGGAGGACCATTATAACATGATATGTTATAAATATAAAAAACACCCTTCAAATTTAATACTATAGAAAAATTCCATATTGTACCTTCAAGTGAAAAAAATGTAACATATTAATAAATCAATTAGAAAGTGACCAAGTGACTAGTTGAGAGTTTTATTTTTCCTCCAAAATAGCCACTCTGACAGCTTTTCTATAAATTATGTAGAGTGAAGTTTTTTCTAATTTCATTTATTTACATGTATTCTGAGTCTTTGTTTGTCATACTTAACAGGTGTGATACCCAGAGAAATAGGGAACTTAACAATGTTGAAGGAGATATACCTTGACTCCAACAATTTCAATGGTATATATATTTGTTGCATTCCCTTGATGTGATACAGTTATATATGACTCCGCTTTTGTTGCAGTGCATTATATATGCATAAAACATGAGTTTAACATATAAATGTGCATATATCTTAATGATTTTTCAGAAATTCCAAAAGAGATCGGCTTTTTACATCAGCTGGAAAAGTTGTATGTGCAGCTTAATGCCCTAAAAGGCCCTGTTCCTGTGGTTGTTGTCAACATGTCTTCTTTGACTGAGTTGACTCTATATGACAACAGCTTGAGTGGTGGTCTTCCAGATAATATATGCCAACATCTTCCTAGTCTTCAAATCTTGAATTTGGGTCGCAACCAGTTTGATGGTCTACTTCCATCCAAATTATGCCATTGCAGAGAGCTTCTTTTCCTTAATTTGGAGGAAAACAATTTCAGTGGAAGCATACCAAAAAATATTGGGAACTTAACAATGATGAAGCTTTTATCCCTTGGCTACAATACTTTGACGGGTAATTGATATTTCACTATGTTGATTCAATTATGATTTATCTTTTTTTATTTTGGTTGCATATTTTAGTAAATGAGCGAGATAGTTAATCATAAATATAACAATTTTTTTTGTCAAAATCTCTGGGAAATTCATTAGAAAATAACATATTGACTTGCCTAATAAACGTTTTATCTAAGTCAATATGTTCAAATCTAAGTTTAACCATATATTTATCTAAGTAAGAATAAAAAAAGAAGAAGAGGTGTAAAGACATGCAAACAAAAACGTGTTTTGCTCAAAGGGAATATGACATTTTGTAAACCATATATTTTCATCCCCAAATTATGGCCAGATTTTTTAATTTGGTTCAAACACAAAACTTTTTAGAGATTTGATAGCGTTAGAGTGTGACATTTTATTGTTGTAAATATTTCCGTGTAAATATTTATGAGTAGATAGCGTTATATTAGATTAATAATCTGAATGGCCTCATCCCATCCTCAATCTTCAATATCTCCACGATAGAAAAAAAATAGAATGAATTGCTGTTTCTATCCAAGTCAATATTCTTTTCAACTAATGCTAATGCGTGAAATTGTGGCAGGCACTATACCAGACGAGATCGGTGATCTTCCAAATTTAGAGTTTTTGTCATTAGGAGTTAACAATCTCAATGGCCTCATCCCGTCCTCAGTCTTCAATATCTCCACAATGATAAAACTCTCACTTTCTTTTACTCAGCTATCAGGTAGCCTCCCAGCAAACATAGGCCTTGGGCTTCCAAACCTACAAGTCCTTTATATAGGAGCAACTGACCTCAGCGGAGTAATCCCCAACCTCTCCAGTGCTTCTATGCTCACGGCGCTAGACTTGGGCGAAAACTCATTTACAGGGTTTATTCCAACCACGCTATGTGCCTTGACAAACCTTAAGTTACTTAGGTTATCAAAGAATAATTTGGCGATTGATACTTCGACTCCAGAAGCAACCACTCTCTCTTGTTTGGCTAATCTTAGAAGTTTAACAAAACTAAGCTTGGACGCTAATCCGTTAAATGCCACACTTGATGATTTCTTTTCGAATTTCTCTACATCGACGCTTCAACATATTAGTTTAAGAAACTGCAGCATGAGGGGTAACATTCCCATTGGTATTGGCAACTTAAGCAGCTTGATATCCTTAGACCTCGAAAACAATCAATTGAGTGGATCAATTCCAACTTCATTAGGAAGACTTGGAAATCTCCAAGGTATGAACTTGAATTACAACAAATTGCAAGGTTACATCCCATATCAACTTTGTCAACTGTATAACCTCGTTAACTTACAGTTGGCTAGTAATCAGCTCTCTGGTTCTATACCTTCATGCTTGGGTAATCTAGCCGCATCTCTAAGATATCTATCACTAGGGTCCAATTTGTTGAGTTCCACAATACCATCTACTTTTTGGAGACTTGCCTATATCTTACAAGTAAACTTATCATCCAATTCTCTAATTGGACCTCTCTCACAAGATATTGGAAACTTGAAAGTTGTCGTAGAGGTAGATTTATCAAATAACAATTTATCTGGTGTTATACCAAGCACCATTGGCGGTCTTCAGGATCTAGTTAATCTCTCCTTGGCAAATAATAATTTGGAAGGCCCTATTCCAAGTTCATTTCAAGACTTGCTAAGCCTGCAACTCTTGAATTTATCCAGAAACAATCTATCTGGAGTGATTCCCAAGTCTTTAGAAGCTCTGTCACTTCTCAAGTATCTGGATTTGTCTTTCAACCGGCTCCAAGGAGAAATTCCAACGGGTGGACCATTCCAAAACTTCTCTGCTCAATCATTTGTCTCAAACAGCGCATTCTGTGGTGCACCCCGATTTCATGTTCCACCATGCAAAAATACTACACTTGAACCAAATTGGAAGAAAGCTAAATATATCATCCCAGGGATCATATCAGTAATTCTACTAGTGGCCTCCATATCTATATTTGTACTACGCAGGAAAAGAAATGTGCAAGTTGCAGGAGAGGCTACCTCGTTGCCTCAACTTCTTTGGAAAAGAATTTCACACCTAGAACTTCTAAAGGCCACGAATGGATTAACGAAAACAACTACTT